>NW_028270148.1:25501181-25843243 GCF_037043375.1 Chiloscyllium plagiosum | reverse complement strand
TTCCTATTTAAGTGACTCATCTGTTTGAGAGGTTTGTCATTTGCAGCAGTTGCTAGTTGGCTCAGCTGACCTTGAATAATGCTTGTTACCCATTTTAGAATTTCAGTTTCTAGGTACGCTGCTGAACCAATAGTGCTGCTTGTAGCTCTCTGTAAGGCTGTCCAACTTGTCCCAAGCCTCCAACTTTTTCCCATATTTTAAAAAATCTTCCTCTTTAGAAGCTGTTTTTGTTTCTGTTTTTCACCACTGCTTAAGTTTAAATAACCAGTGTGCAATTGACCAGGTGAGAGAAATACTGCAAAAGGTTTGGAAAGCAGTGCTGCATTACCTGAATGTTGAGGCCGTGTGTGTCTGTGCTTCTGATCTTCTTTGGAGCCTAGGTATCTATTATTGAAGGCAGTACCTGCTAATACAAGGCACCCCTATCGACTGCACATGTATAAGCATCTGGAGTCATATGTGCATAGACTTGCAATAACTCACAATCTGTTCACCTGGAAAAAGTGGGTATACGGTGGAATTGTTTGTCTCATTGAAGTGTGCCTTGATACCAAAAAGATTGGAAACTACTGAGGTGAAACGGCCTTGTTCTAGGAATCTCGATATAAACGTAATAATCTTCTCTGTGTTGGGAATAGGTTTTTTTTAAAATTACCAATCAGTGGATAAGCTTTTTCCCTAGTGCTCATGTCAACACCTCTCATAATTTTGAGTACCTGGATGAGTATATGAATAGAAAGGATTTGGAGGGATATGGGCTGGGTGCTGGCAGGTGGTACTAGACTGGGTTGGGATATCTGGTCGGCATAGACGAGGTGGACTGAAGGGTCTGTTTTTGCGCTGTACATCTCTATGACTCTCTAAATCTCTTTAACTGTTTGCTTGACCACCTGTGTAAAAAAAATAGTATGGAAAGTGAAAATTGCAGTTGGAGAGGGACAGAACACTCCATATAAAATATATTGTGCATATAGAGAACTCGCTTAAAAATCCAGTTCTCTTAATATTTCAATGCAAACTAAGTATAAGTAAGACTTGAATATGAACATAAAGTAGTTTTGCCTGTCTGATCTATTCCAAAAAGCTATTTGGGTATTCAGTCTTCCATTTGGTTATTAAAATCATGAGGGGCATGGACAATTTGAATAGTCAACTCTTTTTCCCCAGGGTAGTGGAGTCCAAAACTAGAAGGCATAGATTTAAAGTGAGGGGAAAGATTATAAGGGATCGCTTTTTCACATAGAGGATGGTGCTTTTATGGAATGAGCTGCCAGAGGGAGTGGTAGAGGCTGGTACAATTACAACATTTAAAAGGCAACTGGATGAGTGTACGAATAAGGATGATTTGGAGGGATATGGGCCAAATGCTGGCAAATGGGACTAAGTTAGGATTTCTGGTCAGCATGGATGAGTTGGACTGAAAGGTCTGTTTCTATGCTGTACATCTCTATGACTCTATTTATAATGTACATCATTTATAAGTTTACTCCTCCTAACATAGCATCACTGCAGTTTCAGTAAGTGTCTCTTTCTAATCTTTATCAGTCTATTTGGATGTGTTATGACATACCTTGAAGGCCTTCACATCTTGGTGTAAATTTAACCTTGGACCTTCTGGCCCAGAGGTAGGAGGCATTGTGTCAGAAGAGTCCTTAGTGTCTTTTTATATGTAACTTTATTCCCATCTAATTTTGTTTAATAGGGCAGAGTAACAAAACTAATGTTCAAGATTTGACAGAATTTAAATTGAAATGACACTTTGGAAGTGGATAATGCACTTCACCTCCTGCGGTGCCCATTGGCTATGGAAAGTCTCAAGCGTGCATTGTGTCTCTTATTTTTATGTATGCTTTAAAGCTATTTTCTAATCAATCTGTTCAGATATGTAATTTACACACTTCTGGAGCAGGTGGTACTTGAACCTGGTTCAATATTTTATTAAAGTTGTCTCCCATGTATATAGGAACTGCTGCAAAAGAGCTACTGTAAGAAATGTGGCATATTTTTCAAGTAAAATACCATACTGAGTTGAGTAATGAACACTTCAGATTGCTACAAAGTCATAATTTACAACTTTGTGCAAATATAAAAACAAAGAACAAGGTTAATGGAATTTTGACTGTTATCTCAAGCAGGTTGAGATACATATGTGGGGGGTGGATTTAATATTGCTGTTACACATAGCCTTGGCCAGACTCCATCTGGAGTGTTTTGGAAATAGAGAGTTATGATTGTTAAGAGCTTGCACTATATCTAGGAACTTTTTATTGAGAACTTGAAACAATAGCTTCAACTAAATCATACAGGTATTCTCAGTTGAACGATCTAAAGCTAACAGGTCATGGTGCAGGGTAATCAACACTGGGGAAAAGAAATAATGAATTTATAGATCTGTCAGAAGAAAGTGGCAACAAGACAAATGGAGGATGTCCACCAAAGATGTCTAGTTGGTTTAACCTCACACCCCTCCCCAAAACTTCTAGTTCTCCCCATGGCCATCCCTTTTTGTGATCTGGTGCTCTTCAATCCTCAGATTTACTCAATTCCTCCTTTCCTGTTAGTTGAAAACTCACTTGCCCTTGCCCTCACCCACTTATCTATTGCTTGCTAAACCAAACTTTGGAGCATCTCTGCCATCATGACCAGCCTGAGTGATACTGTCAGATCGGGGCCAGCCTGAGACACTCTGCAACCTCAACCACATGCCTGTTGGAGTTGGGAGGAGGGTGGTGTCAGTCAGTGTTAAAGTACTGTTGTCTCGTGGTTGTGCCTGCCCATATGGGGAACAATGCTCTAAGGGCTTGTGGAGGATAATTGTTTATTGACGGGATGCATTTATCCATGGAGTAGGTGTGCTGAGTATTATATGGAAACTTGAAATGAACTCCAATTTATCCATATTAAAGGTAACTAAACCCTAGTGATAAAGTCATCCCTTTTGTTACATTATCCGTGGCTCTTTCTAATTACAATGCTTCCCATTTTCTCTGCTCAAATCATGTTCTTCAGTAGGCTACCTGGGCTGCACAGTACTGTATTGTTTTGTTCATGGCATATAAACTGTGCAGTTACACCTTTGACTTTTGTGGATTATTATTTGGATTCTTGAGCGTGACACACAAGTCAGTTTCTGTTGGTGACTCTACACTCCTTATGACCTAATTGATGTACAAAGCATCTATAAAGTGTAGCATAACCAAGATAAACAATTATGTTTTATTGTTAAGAGAGTATAATAATTTAACTGTGCTTTTCATTTCTTTGGCAGATAGATAATCTCAACCATATTTTGTTTTATAACTATGGTAAATTATTTAACTCACGAGCTGAGTAATTTCCATTAATATAGGTGAAGTGTTAAAATTATCTTGAAGTAAACATGGCTAGGACTACATGACAAGATATTATTAAGCTGGAGAGAGTTCAGAAGAGGTTTACCAGGATGTCCCCAGGAATGGAAGGTCTGAATTATAAGGAGATGCTGGATAGGCTGGAACTCTTCTCTGGAGTGTAGGAGGTTGAGAGGTGACCTTTATAGAGGTTTATAAAATCATAAGGGCTATAGATAGCATGAACAGCAGGTGTTTTATCCCTGGGGTAGGGGATTTCAAGACTGGCGGGCATATTTTTAAGGTTAGAGGAGAAAGATTTAAAAAAGACATGAGGATAATTTTGTTTTGCAGAGTGTAGTTCATTTGTGGAATGAACTTCCAGAGGAAGTGGTGGATGTGGGTACAGTTAAAAGGCATTTAGATAAGTTCATGAATAAGAAACGTTTGCTGGGATATGGGCCAAGTGCAGACAGGTGGGACTAGTTTCGTTTGGGACTATGGTTGGCATGGATTGGTTGGATCGAGGGGTCTGTTTCCATGCTGTATGAAGATGACTCTAAAAGAAAAACACAACAAGCAAACTTTGGCAAAGTAATCTTGGGGATAAATATCTTTACAAACATTAGAGAAGTCCAAAGTTGCTGTCTATCTCTGTGCTTCAGGTTGAAATCAAACCAATAACTTATTGTGTGCTCTTGCTTTAATACTTATTAAACAATTAAAAAAAAATCGACTTTTACAAATTGGTATGAGACACAGATAGTTGGATGTTATCACCATTCTCTCAAACTTTTAAAACAAATATAAGCCAGAAATTTGATTCTCTGTAGAGTATGTGTAAAGGTGAAGATTCATATGAACGTAATGAGGAGCAGGAGTAGGCCATTGAGCTTGCCTGCCATTCAGTAAGATTATGGCTGACCTGATTCTAACCTTAAATGTGCATTCTTGCCTAACCCTAGTAATCTTTAAGCTCCTTACTTAACTAGAAGCTATCCTCTTCTGTCTTAAACATAATCTAGGACCCTGCTTCCACTCCGTTTTTGGGTATAGCCTTCCAAAGACTTGTAGAAAGTGAGGACTGTAGATGTTGGAGATCAGAGTGGAAAGTGTGGTGCTGGAAAAGCACAGTTGGTTGGGCAGAATCCGAGGAGCAGGAGAATCGACGTTTCGGGCTAAATCCTGATGAAGGGTTTTAGCTTGAAACATCGATTCCAAAGACTTGTGCCACTCCAGAAATTTTTATTACCTGATCTCTCTTTAAATGAACAACATCTGATTTTTAAATAGTGATACCTAGTTCCAATTCTCCTGTAACCACAAACATAATCTCCACATATGGCAGAAGTGGATACTGCAGATGCTGGAAATCAAAGTCCAGATTAGAGTGGTGCTGAAAAAGCACCGCAGGTCAGGCAGCATCCGAGGAGCAGGAAAGGGCTTTTGCCGAAACGTCGGGTTTTTCTTCCTGCTCCTCGGATGCTGCCTGACCAGCTGTGTCTTTCCAGCACCACTCTAATCTATACACTCCGCATATGTCAAGACCCTTCAGATTTTATATTCAATGAAGTCACCTCTTGCTTTTGAAAACGTCCAAATGGTACAAGCCTAGCCTGCCCAACCTTTCTTTTTAAGACATTCTGCCCATTCTAGGGGTATTTGTCTCATAAACCTTCTCTGAACCGCTTTCAACACATTTACATCCTTCCTTTAAATTGGGTATATAGAATTGGTCACGATACTCTAGATGTGGTCTCACCATATAAAACTGAAACCTCCAGACTTTTGTATTAAATTTTTTTTTGTGATAATTTTTAACATTCTATTAGCTTTTCCAGTTATTCTGTCTTCATATTGACCTTTTGCAATTCATGAACGAGGACACTCAGATCCCTCTGCATCTCAAAACTGCAATCTCACCATTTGGATAATTTTAAACATTTTTTTGTGTCAAAATGGACAATTACATTTGCCACATCTTTGCCCACTTATTTAAACCTTTAACACTTTTTGTAACTTCGTTGTATTCTCTTCATAAGACCTGTCTTTGTGTTGTCAGCAAATTTGTCAACCGTACTTTTACATCATCTAAGTCACTTACATAAATTGTAAACTGTTGACGTTCCAGCAACAATTTCTGTGGCAACCACTCTTTTATATCTTGCCAATCTGAAAAAGATCTATTTGTGCCTATTCTCTACTTTCTGCTAGCAAGCCAATATTTTATCTATGTCAAGACGCTACGCTGTGAGCATATTTTCTACACTAACCTTTGATGTGGCATCTTATCAAATGTGTTGTGGAAATCTATGTATAATAGAGTTAACGGTTTCACTTTATCTACAGCAGTTACCTCTTCAAAGACCTCCAGTAGACTGATCAGACATAATTTCCTTTTCACAAAACCATGTTGACTCTGCCTGATACCCTTGAAGTTACCCAAGTGCTCTGTTATCTATTATTTAATAATAGATTCTAATTCATTCTGATTACAGCTGGGGCAAAGCAAGAACAAAACATCTGTGCTGTTGCATGAGCAATGTTAAAAAAAAAATTAGTTTACTAAATAATTATGACTTTAATATTTTGATTTTTTAATATTAATATGCAGTCAGTTCTGCTGTAACGCACGTTATAACAAAATTGAAGAATTTCAAACGCTATTTGTAGAACATGAACATTCCTTATCTGTATTGGCTAGAACATGATTCTGGCCCCATTAGTTTAGATGGCGTGACTAATGTGCAATTTTCTTATAATGCGAGACTGCATGAGAACGGTACAATTGTGTTATATCAGAACTACTAATATTTTGACTGCAGAATCCTTAATCTAAGCAAAATATATGTACAACATAGATTGCCTTCCAAATTCTAATATTACCCTGTACCTCAGCCCATATTTTGGCTTTTAATAAACCTGAAATTGAGGAGGAACGTTAAATGTAACTTAAAATAAGAAACCTTGGACACAAATATTTTCATTCTCCAGTTACCTAATTTAAATTCAGGCAATGTGACAAGGATGGGATCTTTACCAAAAAATCCAGTTCACAACAATAAAAATTCGCCTGTAGTTCTTGGCCGGAAAAGAAGTGCCCAGTTGGACCCCAAGTGGCTTGAGCAATTGTGTGAAGATTGTTAGTTTGTAATCCGAGCATGTTGTAATTGTAGTGTGATGCTGTTAATTTTATGCCTTTTGATATGTTAATTTTAAAAATATAAATTGCCATTTGCTACACATTAGGTCAGAGAGTCACAGTCTGGGAGTACAGAAAGAGGCCATTCAACCTATTGTGCCTGCACTGGCACTGCAAATGAGTAAAATATTTGGTGCCAATCTCCTGCTTTTTCCTCATTCTTTTACACATTAATTTTCTGTCCAAATGACCATCACGTGCACTCTTGAATGACTCAGTCAAACCTACCTCCGCCACACTTTCAGGCAGTATAGTACATTCCATATTCCTGACTACTTGCTGAGTGAATAAAAGGTATTTTTTTCTCATATAACTTTTGCTTCTTTTGTAAATCACTTTAAATCTGTAGACTGTCATTCTTGTTACTTTTACAGTCAGGAGCAGTTTCTCCCTATATATTCTATCAAGCCTACTTATGATTTTGAAAACCTATCAAATGTATTGGAATTCCTCTTGGCCATCTTCTTTATAAGGAGAGCAATTCCAACTTCTTCAATTGCACATTTCTCATTCCTGGCATCATAGTTGTAAATCTGTTTTGTACTCAATGCTATACATCCTTTCTGTAATGTGGCACCAAGAACTGTACACACTACTCCAGATGAAGTTTTAACAAGTGTCTCATAACAGTCTAACATCACCTCCTTGTCCTATTTTCCTAATAATAGAACCAAGGATGTTATATGCTTTTACTTACTACTCTCTCCGCCTGCTCTGCCACCTTCGATGATCTTTGCACATACACACCCAGGTTCCTCTATTCCAGTAGCCTGTTCAGAATTGTACCCCCTATTTAATATTGTCTTTCAAAGTTTTTCCTACCAAAATGCATCACTTCACACTTCTCTGTATTGAAACTTATTTTGCAACCTGTCTGCCTACTCCATCAACTTGTCTGTTCTTTTCAAGTTCTATAATGTGCTCCTCACAGTTTACAATTCTTCAAAATTTAATGTCACTTGCAAACTTTAATCTTGTCCCTGCTCACCGATGTATCATAAGTAATAAATGTCAGGAAAAGCAATGAGTCCCATTACTGATTCTGGGGAACTCCATTACAAAATTTCCTCCACCCTGAGAAATATCCCCTGGTCTTTACTCTCTTGTTTCCTCTTATTCAGCTAATTTTTAAATCCATGTTGCTACTGACCTTTTAGTCTGTTGTCTGTTGTAAGGTCACAACAAAGCATCACCCCTATGTGGTCTCCTTACTGATTTTCAATCAGATGAAAGATGCCAATCCTGCACTTAAAAAAAAAAAAGCCTCTGTTGATTCCAATTCTGATGTTTAATTTTGGAATAAGGTTTTTTTTCAATGAAATAGCTTACCAAGCTTAGATCTGATTTGGATCAAGTCCAAGTTGGTTGAAAAATTGTGATCATGGTTGACAGTTGTTTAGGATAATTGATCAAAATCGTTTTGCACATTTTATGTAGATATGTTCTAACCACACAAACTGTTCTCTAAACACAGTGAAACAAAATTAAAAACATATTGGGTGTGTTCAGTAGATGCAAAAAGTGAGTTAATGTTCAAAGAGGAGAAATGGTGTAGAAAAAGCCGGGTTTGGGTATGTTGATCAATATATCTGAAACAAAATACTGAGGAACTAATGCTCTTGCACTATCGCATGCTCTGCCTCGAGTGTGCTCTCTTGTGCTCGCTCATATTCTATGTCTGTATCTATTAAGGATCACTTTTATCTTAGTAGCAAGGGTTTGTTTGGCAACCCTTAAAGATTTGTACAGAACATCCAGCTTTCTCTGCTCCTTACTTGGTTTTAAAATTAAGATTATATCGATCTTATTTATATATAGTTTGTATTTAGTCATCTTACTTTATTCCTACCAATTGAATCATTTCATATTTTACGTGATAAATTTCACAAGGCATGTCTATTTCACCAGTCTATCTATCTAACTCATGAAGTTTATTGGCTCACCTTAATACATTTTTGAGTTTTGTGATTCTGGAAACTTCAAAATTATGTTCTGTATATCCAAGCCCATGAACATCTTCCTTCGGTTTTCCAACCACCATTTATCATAACTTTCTGTATTCCATCCCTTAGCCAATTTAATGTTGTTCCAGACTTTAATCCTATAAACCTAAATCTTGCTCAGAATTCTACTGCATAGTAATTTACTCAATGCTGTTTGAAATAGAGGTAGTAAGTACAGAAAATTTGGATTAATGTGGGTAGGTTGGCACAGGTTCGATGGGATGAAAGGCTTCTTCTGTGTTGTATCATTCTATGAATGTATAATCACACTACCCCAATGAGTCCTGTTAGTTAATTCATCAAAGAACTCAATCAAGAGTAGAATAGAATAACCTTTATTATCAAGTATACTTAAATTAGTGCACTGAAATTTTCTAATGTCACCTCTTGGCGCCATCTCAGGTACAGAGTACCGAGGTACAGATACTTTGAGTGTTGTTACGGAATTGCAATAGTAAAGGAAGTAGTGTGGGAATACAGAGTTTTAAAAGGTCCAGAATGATACATTTTAATTTATCTTTAAAGTACTCAAATTATAGTCCTTTTCTCACAATCCATGCACACGAGGCTTCAGGACTGGTTCCCCTGGCCAACCTGTGCTCGCTGTACACCCGCTTTGGGCTCCAGCCCACAATAAAGTTGGTCAAACACCATTTTCTTTATATTGAATATATGCTGAATTTCAAGTGTGTCACTATATTTTACTGAAGGTCAAATGACTTTTGTCCTGAACTATCTCCCTTCCCCCTTTTTTGAATCGACTAGTTCCTTCTTAACTAGTCTTTTTGATTTATAAATGACTTTGGGTTCCCATTTATTGTCTGCTAATCTATTTTCATGAACTAAACACTTCATCGATAACAAATCTGTGTTAAAGTTAGGTATGCAGGCACAATATATATTCATAAATAATCAGAGTTGCTTCAAAGTTGAGTAGAAAATTATTAATAGACAAAATAGATAGCAAATCTGTTAAGACAGTGTTAAATCCACGCTGAGAATTAGCTACAACGTTGACCAGAGTTAGAGATTTTAAATAGATGCAGTTACTTCGATTAGTTCTTTAGATCTGTCAAATTCATACCTTTTGAATTGACACCCTTCTACTTGCAGAAGTTGGTGCAGCCACAATTTTCCTGATAGTGTCTCCTTAAAAGTAAGGTTTGTGCTAGTAAGTTTACTTTTGCATCCTTTAGTTAAACATTCTTTTAGAAGCATAAACTGATTAACACAGAGAGCTAAAGAAAGACTCATGGTTTCACAAAAATGTTTCTGTTATCGAGTGTTAGAAAGTCTAGCCATTTTATTTTGTGTTGGTCATCCTCAACAAATCCCTATTGAAGCAATGTTCTTAAGATAGATTTTACAAGCTTCATCTCCTCACGCTGCTTACCTTGCAGTTTTACTTGTAATGCATGGGCTCACAGAAACATGAGAGGTTGTGACCTGTTTATGACCCAGTAATTACTTCAACTCTGAACTTGATCCAGGGATAAGGACTTTACAACATAATTACGAAAAATACTGTTGTACCTATACTACTTGTTCTGTTTAACAGCTGAACTTCATCCTGCATGGACAACCTCAGGCATATGAAGGCAAATCTTTGTGGAAATATTTTGCAGCACTGTTCCTATGGTGTGTGTATGTCAGCTAGAAAGATGCTGCTAACACAAAATACTCCATCTAATGTCTTGCCTGAAAACTTACTGACTTTCCAAGTTTGAACTTTGGGTTTCTCCATGTGACTTCTGTGCCAACAAGTTGTTTATGTTTCTATTCGGGAGCTTGGATAAAAGGAAGGACAATAATAGTGGGGTAAACCCAAACTGTAAAACTTAATTGCAGTTGCTCAATATTCTTACCTAACAGATAGAAAACAGAGAAATAACTCTGATATTTTCAGACTAATTTTGCAACATATGAATTTAGTACTAATTTGATAATTGCTCAAAATGTTACGAAATTGATGCTTTTCCCTGCCCCATGAAAAACATACACATGATTAGTTTACCATTAAGAACAACTCAACCTTACTGTGTAATTTGTTGATCTTGTCTTTAAAAAGACAAAGCCTTATTTCTGAGGACATGATGTTTTCTATTTGTGACATCTAAAGTTTTGCAATGTCTTATGACTGGCTCAAATATGTACTTTAATGTTGTCCACGGTGAAATAAAATGTTCTGTACTTCTAGAAACATTGTCCCATTTGCCCACCAAGCAATCAAGTAGTTCTGAATGAGTGATATGGCTGTGTTGTCAGCGAATTGTTCCTTCTTTTTGAAAACAAAATGGTGGCCCAAATTAGGGGATGGAGCCACTTTTTGAGGAGTCAGAAAATTGGATTTTACACATGGAATGCCTTAATTTGTTCTTAAAGGCCGTCAAAGTGGCTGAGGACATCATGATACCAATTTATTTAAGTGCCATTGGGAACAAGACCTTTGCAATTCTAAGGAGTCTGACAAACCAGAGAAAACATTCCAAGAGCTTTGTGAAATGTTAGGAAATTATTTGACATCCAAGCCACTGATTGCAGAACTTTTCCACTTTTACAAATGGCTACAGCATGAAAGAGAGTCCATCGTCTAATTCATGGCTGCCAGGAAGAGGTTAGCAGAACATTGTGAATTCAGAGAGTTTCTCTAAGATGCCTTTTGGGATGGTTTGGTTTATAGTCTCTGATACAAAGCCATCAATGGAAGCTACAAACAAGAAGAGACTTGGATTTCAAAGCAGCTTTCAAAATTGGGAGAAACTTGGCAGAGTGTGATGCCAACTGAGGAATGCTGCTGATGTGTCAAAATTGACCATGAGTCAACATGTTGGACGGAAATCTAGTGCCACAGCTGTAATGATGTGGGTCGTAGTGCCTGAAATTGCCAGGCACAACCCTAACAAGAGAAGGGCAGTCGGAAAGAAACCTTGTATTGAGGACAAGGCATAAGGTAAGTGCCAACAGCAGGCCGTTAGACAGGGCGTCAGCTAGAATTGGATGGCCCAGAGTCAGCAGAGTCTCAGTTAAACATATTATTGATATGGAGTGAAACTGATTAATTGTTTCGGGGTTTTACACAAAGTAGAGTGGAAGACTATAAAAAAGGTGCCCTAGGAAACAGAGGATATCATGAAGGCTTAGATCAGAGACTATGTCTCAACTAAGATTATTCTTGGAACAAGTTCGTTTCTGATTTAACAACCATGCTGAAACCCTGCATTGGTTGCTGGGAAAAGGGCAGCCATAGAAATGGACCCAGGAATGTGAGGTGTCTTACCAGGAGGTGAAGCAAAAGGTCAGAATTATTAACGCATTTCAACCTGAAGTTGCTACCACAGTTGGCATTTGACACCTCATCTTATGGGGTTGGCATTGTACTGTTGCACGTCTTACTGAATGGAGAGGAAAGGCCTATCACGTTTGCATCAAGGCCAATAATGAAGATGGAGGAGAATTGTACTGCAGTTGAAAAAGAAGGATTGGGTATTATTGGCATTAAGAAGTTCACACATTTCCTTTACAGCAGGCACTTTGTGCTACTGACCAAACACAGATCATCCATTTTTTTTCCCCACATACGAGGATGTTGTCAAAGGTGGCAGCGTGCCTGCACTGGCTGTTATCAGCCTACTCATATGGGATCAAATACTGACAGACAGAGAAGAATGGCTATGCAGATGCCATGTCAAGGCTGCCACTACCAGGGAGTAAAGACATTTTTGACTGGAACGTGAAAATTAATGTGCTTTTCACAGGATGATAAGGTGCCAGTGTCAGTGAATCAGGTGTGGAATGCTATATGGAATGACCTGGTTGAGCCAATAGTGGACTTCCTCTTGAAAGGGAGGTCCAGTCATGGAAATCGCCCAGATTTACGCTTTAACTGCCCAGATGGTGGGAGTTGTCTGTGTTGAACATGTGCTTAATATGGGAAGAGAGTTGTTATGCCTCCCCTGTTAAGAGGAAAGGTGCAGGAAGAAGTGAACCAGAGGCACCCTGGCATGATGGGAATCAAGGAGCTTCTTTTGGTGGCCAAATGTGGACTTCCAGATTGAGGAGAAAGCAGGATCATGCAAATCTTGGTGCATTAGTAATAAAGGCATCGTTTTATTACCCCTTCACTCATGGTAATGGCCTCAAACACCATGTCAGAGAATTCACGTCGATTTCGTGGGACTGACAGAGGGACAGATGCCACATGTGGTTATGGATGCCCACTGCAAGTGGCCCGTGATGGCAATCATGAATTCAGTATCAGTGGAAGCAAAGGTAGACCGACTAGTTGAAATATTTCCCAGGTTTGTGAGTGACAATGGTTTAGAGTTTGAGGAGTACCTGGAAAATCACTGAGTTAGTGAGATCTGCATTGCATCACCTTGTGACAAACACCCAGGCAGAGAAATTTGTTCAAATCTTGAAGAGGCCTTAAAGGCTTCACAAGGGGAGAGGTTTCTCGGACTGCAAATCAACAGCTTCCTCCGCATGTACAGGAACATGCCACATGTAACTACCCAATACTTGCCAGTGTCCTTCATGTTCAACCATGAGCTAAGAACCATGTTTGACTTACAGCAGCGTGAAGAGACCAGAGAGGTGATTGAGCGAAATTAAGGAAGACATATGCGCAAAGGATGGGAATCTCCAGATCAAGGATATTCCAAAGAAAAGAAATGGTGGTTAGCCCAGAATTATATGTCTGAGCAAAAGTGGATCTCCAGCAGTCGTGGTGGCTCAAACAGGATTGTTGTCACGTGTGATACAGTCGAGGGATAAACTGATGTTGAGGAGACACGTGGACTGGCAGGTTGCTGAACCTTACAATGGAGCTGGGGGAAGGAGAAGTACCTCAGAACATTGAGCGGGTCCAGATGGGACTAGTTGTCTTTATTAGGTCATATGACTTCAAACTGGGGTTGGCTATATCTAGGGAAGAGACAATAGCATCCTGGGGCAACAACAGCCAATCAAAGAAGGACATACCTCTGGAATAACAAGAGCTTCTTGAAGCCAGGGAGATTACACTATAAAGCTTTCCTGAGATGAGGATATGGTCTTTGAGAATTGCCATCTACTGAGAGATTGATCATGTGATTGTAGACTATGGCAGGGTAATTTTTTTTCCCATATTGTATATATTTGTGCTGATGTATACATGTTAGCTACAATGCTCGTATAATGGCTATAATTGTGTATATGTTTATTAATGGGAGTTCTAAAATAAAGGTGGAGGGGTGTTATGTATGTAATTGGAGATACTGCACCTTTCAGAGAGCTGGTCAGGTGACCCGGGGATAGAGTTTGGGTCCAGTCTAGAACTATCTGTGAAGCTGTGAGCATTGTAAGTAAAGTATTCCTGTTAGGATTTACTGTTTGTCTACCTGGTATATAATTCCTTGTTGCAAAGGAAGCACCAACATAATAGAAAATAGGTGGTCTTTAGTAATGGGTATACATTTAGCTGAAAGCTTATCATGGAGTCAAGAATAACACCAAAGTTGGAAATAATTTGGTTATGTCACGGACAGTTGACAATGAATTGGATGGAGTCAGTGGTTGGAGAATAAAGTTTGTGGTTGGGACGGAAGACGATGATTCTGGTATTCGTGGTGTTTTTAGATGGAGGAACTTTCCGCTCTTCTAACATTAGAATCAGATGGGCAGTAAAGACCATGGCAGAGGCAAGAAAGGTGGTGCTGAGTTAGAGCCGGTTGTCATTAGTTTACATATGGAACCTGACACTTGTGTCTGAGAGATTTTTGAGTGGTTCAGGATAGATCCTTACGGGACACTGGCTTGTAATAATCATAACTGTTCTTGAGAATCATGTAATGCCTACAAAAATATTAGCTGTCTTTAATGTTATTGTGCCAGTCCTGGCTATTTGAAAAACTTGTCCAGTTTAGTATTATTACCCTATTTATGTTTCTGTGTTTTGCTTTGTAACCTTGCAAATCAAACCTCTTCATGTACACATTCAGTAACCTTTTAACAGTTATGAAATCTAATTTCACTATGCATTTAGGCAGTGCGTTTGTGATCTTAAACCTCTGTAAAGAAATTTCTCATTACCCCACCAGTTCTATTGCTAATTATTACTTTAGGTCTATGACTTCATTGTCAGAGTAAATAGAGCAAGTAGGAACAAAGTATCTAAAGCCTTTATAGTTTTCAAAATTTAAGCTAGGTCTGCCCTCAGGAAAGCAATATTATTCACCATAATCTCTACATAACTGAAGTCCCCTATCCCTGGTATGCTCCTGGCAAGCCCCCTCTGTACCCCATTTTTTTGTTCATCAGTCTTCTGTTTCAAATTGTCAGTGAAATTGCCTTTTATTATTATTCCTAAATTTTCATAGTGTCCAAAAACTGTTGTGGGACAGGTAATACAGTGCATGGATGAAAATATTACAAATCACAGCAATGAAGTACATTTGATGGTGAGCTGTATTTCCCCATACCCAGAGTTCAAAACCTTGAGGGGGAGAATAGAGAAACAAGGAAAAATGTAAATTGAATACTGTCTCCGTGCAAAGAAAAATCCATGGACCACTTATCGTGAGTTGTATTTTTTTTTGTCTGGAAAACATTTTGGGGCAACTTGTGATTGTGAAAGGTGCTGAGTAAATGCAAGATCTTTTTTATTGCATGCTTCCTAATCCCATTGCTGGAGGTCTGGAAGCATGCCTTCTCAGTTTAGGATATCGTATAGCTGAGGGACAGAAATAAAAGCAATAAAAATATTTAAGCCTTAAAGGGTCTTTGCTCCATGGGGCATTTTTGTTTGAATTTGAATGGATGTGTGTTTGTATTGCAACATCTGTGAGTGAAATGGCAGGTGTAAAGAAATTTAATTTATAGATTACTAATCTGAACCTGGTTTTATGTAACACATCTCATACAGTATGTTATCTTTGTATCAGCCACAACATTCCTTTCAAACTGCAGTCACTATTTTGTAGACAAATGCTGCAGCAATTTTGTGAATGGCAAGGACCCCCAAAATTTAAGAAATATGTTTGGCTATGTTGGTTATATTTGCCTAGGATAAATCCTGTTCAGGACTGTGGGCAAACATTTATTTGGGGTGAGCACACCTTAACTGAGAGCTGGAGATTTTCTGGAGTTGAGAAGGAATTTTTAAATGTACTATGCATGTTTACAACATTATAAAATGTATTTCTATTACAGTCAATTTAATCTCTGAATTTTAAGAGCTGCCTTTGCTGCTGTTACTGGTAGATAAGTTCTAAATTGGTCAGTAGCAGCACTGAAATTCACGTAGAATTAATTGGCTCTGGCAAATGGATGTAGCTTACAATATGGGTGAGCAGGAGCAGGGTATCAGTGTAGAGCCAGAATAGAGAGAACAAGGGCGGGGCTAAGTTTGGACAAGTGGGGGAAAGGTCAGGCAAGTGCATGGTGATTGAAAACCACTCCAGAATGAATCATAAAAACACAAGATCAGAGAACTGAAGACATGCAGGAAATAATAATTTGGGAAGGAGGTGCTGAAGGCAGAATGTATAAAGAGTGGGTTGCAGACACAGGATTGAAGAGAGTGTACATAGTTTTTTGTCATTTACAATTAAAATGTACTGAATCTGCATGTCAAGGGTGGACTTATCGTGTTTGCCTCCTGTGTTCTCTTCACATATTCCACACACTGTTAAACACCCATCTCCATAGTTTTTTCAGTACTAAGGAAAGGGAAGTTATCATGAATGATGTGCTGTGAATGGGTTTTAATCCACAATCTCTTGATTTCATTGGAGGGTTGCTATCATGGAACCATAGTCCATTTTGACTTGCCAGCTTTATTAAAATTTTAATACAAATGTTTAACAGCCTTCAATTTATGTTGAAACTGATTGTTATTTGCTGACTCAGTGATTCACACTTACTACAAATGAATTAAAATTTACATATTTGCATAATGCTGGATCTATTTATTTAAATCCTTTTCTGTTGATAGCAATATTCTGTTTTGTAGAAGTCTTGGCATCATTCCTCCATGCAATTGATGACAGTTAATGAACAAACTTTAAGATTTGTTTAAAGTCATGGATATAACCATAATATTGTAGGTATCATTGTGCTGTTAAAGAGTATTTTACAGAATATGCTGAGGTCAGAAAAGCATTTAACTTTTATTTGAGAAACATCTTACTGTGGCTTCTTCATGTTACCAGGTTGCAAGAAAAATTAAGTTAATGTGGCGTTGCATCATTTTTTGTGATGTATGTTGTCTTATTAGCATATCATACAGTCAACTGAATGACTTCTTCTACAAAAATAATTCAAAGCAGTTACCTGTCCTGATATTTGTTGGGAAGGGTTGGAAGTGCCAGCCAAAACTTAGAAGTATCAAGTCTATCACAATCCCACCAAACTTAGTGGTAGATACTGACAGAATTTTAAAATTTTCAATTTTGGCTTGACATTTGGCTGTGGGATTGGAAAGCCTGCAGTTACTGGAGTTTGTGACAGTCCTTGGAACTGAGAAGAGTAGCAATAGGAATAGATTTGGAGGCATTGCTGAACATGCCAAGTTTGTTTGTGAGGAGATGCTATGATATAGCATACTTCCTACTGCTCCACAGCAGTGATCAAAAGCAGTTGCTTTCTTCAGCTGATTGCTCCCTACTCTTTTTTTTTTAGCTACTGAGTTCCCAAGCATTGACAAAGGTAGTCAGCTGTTCTTGAATTCAAACTGATACCAATATCTGATGCCACAGCCTCATTTAAAAGTGATAATTACACATTTATCTCTCCAGAATGGGTACTCCACCAACCCCAAACCTGCTGTGTAAAACTTGCGATTTGGTGGTACCAGTGTTGGACTGTGGTGTACAAAGTTAAAAATCACACAACACCAGATTATAGTCCAACAGGTTTATTTGGAATCACTAGCTTTTGGAGTGCTACTCCTTCATCGGGTGGTTGTGGAATATAAGATCGTAGGACACAGAATTTATAGCAAACGTGAAGTAATTGAAATTATATATTGAAAAAGACCTGGATTGTTTAAGTCTCTCAACTTTTAGAATGGACATGTTTGTTTCATTCTTTCATATGTAAATTCCAGAACTTTCTCAAAGTTACATTCTCAAGTGAACTTTAACAATTGGTGCCATGTTGGCCTAGAGAGTGCATTGAAGGTGTGAGGTGCCTTGTGTGACGCTGTCTGTGTCGCAATGTTCAGACTGTTTCTAATCTAAAACAGGGATTTACAGAATCTTACATGGATTCATGCAGTTTTTGAGCAAAATAAAATGTAATTCTGCAAGTACAAATTCACACCACAAACTTGTATGTGTATGCGCGAGGGTGTGTGTGTGAGTGAGTGTAAAGGGTATACGTCTGTGAGAGTGTGGGAGAGAGAGCTTTTGTGTGTATGTGGGGTTCAGTGGGGTTACCTGTAGTGTGACATGAACCTAAGGTCCCAGTTGAAGCCATCCCCATTGGTACTGAACTGGTTCTGGAATTTACTAATGAAAGAATTGAAACTAATATGCCCATTCTAACAGATGAGACTTGACAAACAATCCAGATCTTTTTCAATGTATAATTTCAGTTACATCATACTTTAAACTTTTGCTTTAAATTCTGTGTCCTACAATCTTGTACTTCACAACCACCTGATGAAGGAGCAGCGCTCCAAAAGCTCGTGCTTCCAAATAAACCTGTTGAACTACAACCCGGTCTGTGATTTTTAACTGTGTAAAACTTAAAGTAGGTATTTTCCTAACAGGCGAGGATTGAGTTTCCTATTTTTCCAAATTCACTTCCCCACCCTGCCTCAATGCTGTTGCATGCATTTGGGGAGGGGTGTTGGGAGAATAGTAAAAATACTTCTAATACGGTTTTTTGCTTTTATATAGAATCTATATAAAAGCAAAGAACGTAGCATCTCTGCTAGATCCCTATTTGATTCAATAAAATTGTGATTTATTACTTGATTCTGAGAGATAAAGATGCAAATATCTTTGATAAAAGCCTTATTTTAAAGATGGTTGATTTGAAATAAATAGAAATGGCAGAGATTTATTCACTTTAGTGAAGAGAGCTTTTCGTTGTACCAAAGCTTAAACTGGTTCTTCTGCTGTTATGTTGTAAAGGTTGGTAAATCATCAGGAATATTAACTGCAGTGTGAGGTATTTACATGACTTGCTTTTTAGTTGTCCTGAAGTGAGTTGACAGAAGAGTTATTAAAAGCTTTCAGAATGTACTTGGAAAATGGAGTGTTGAATTTTTCAGTACACTAAAGTATTTACATATGTTGTAAAATTATTGCTGTTTTGGAGCTCATCAGCCAGACACAGCATAGTGTTGCCAAGCAAAGTAGATATAAATCGTTTCCATTATACTTTATCAGGATAAGTATTTGATTTGAGATACGTGAACATGCTAACCTGCATGTCAGTAAAAAGTAATACTCTTGTAAATTTTTAATAAAGCATATACAGATTATAGAATATCATTTTGTCTGAGTTTAAACTTTCATACTTCGTAGAGGGCTATTTAACTCCATTGTTACAGAGAATGACAATATATTGTGTAAAATATATTGTAAATATAATGGAAATATTTTTGATTTTGATGTAGTAAAGAATAGCGTTGCATAAGCGTTTCATATTTCTGTCAAGCCATCAGATGCCACAATTTTATACTTAAAAGAATCCTGTATTGTATTAAAGTGGGTTTATTTCATCATCCAAATTTCCTTGTAACTCTGAAGAAGTCTCAGCTTTTAAATTCTGAGCTGAGAAGGTCAAATGATTAAACACTACTGCTTTTCACTTCAAAAGGGTTGGGGCGGTGGTTGATTCTTGGCTGTTGTGTGAAATATTGAAATGTTTTAATAATTGCCCTCTTTTGGGAGATAAGCTGGAAGTGGATCTGACCTCTGTTAAAGCCACTTACCAATTTATTGGACTACTTCAATATTTACTGATAAAGTCCTTGTTTCGTAATCTTGCCTTGGTGTATATGTGTTGAGTGCAAGGCAAAGCTAGATAACGCCGAGACTGAAGACCACTTGCAACCAATTTATCTTAAAATTTGAGTCTTTCATGTTTTAATTCTAATACTCCCATAGCAACATTAATGTTTCATGCATTATTTACTTAACTGGATCCCAGGAGAGAGATGACCTTAGTACACTGCTTTCCTCAATTCGAGCATGACCTGCAAGTGGATAAATAGTTCAGCTTTTATAGCTAAAAACATGTTATATATCATTTGTTTGTGCACACACCATAATTGTCAGTCTGTTCATTTATAGATGGGTGAAACTATTGGCATGAGTTTCTGCTTTATTTCTGGTAAATGCTTAAGCTGCTTGGAATCAAGTAGCCTAAAAGGTCGCAGAATATTAAACCTTTGTGAGCTGTGCCCATGCTGTAACTATTTAATATTCTGTTGTCTATGATATTTTACATTGCTACTTCAGCATTTCTATACCCACAAAACTGACAGTGCCCGTCTGCTCTCCCTGTATTGTGATGCATCCTTATCCCACTTACCTAGGTGACAGGTAGATCAGATTTGCTGCCTCCATTCTGCTTTTAGGCTGAAATCTAAAGTGCCTGACTGGTCTAGTATGGTAGAGGAAAACCACTTAGTAGTCTAACAAGGGGAGGCGACAAGATGTATTTCATTACATTAGAGCAGTCAGGTACTACTAACATTGCTGAAAATGTGTTGCTGGAAAGGCGCAGCAGGTCAGGCAGCATCGAAGGAGCAGGAGAATCGACGTTTTGGGCATGAGCCCTTCTTCAGGAATGAGGAAAGTGTGTCCAGCAGGCTAAGATAAAAGGTAGGGAGGAGGGGCTTTGGGGAGGGGCGTTGGAAATGCGATAGGTGGAGGGAGGTCAAGATGAGGGTGATAGGCCAGAGTGGGGGTGGGCGTGGAGAGGTCAGGAAGAAGATTGCAGGTTAGGAAGGCAGTGCTGAGTTCGAGGGATTTGACTGAGACCAGGTGAGGGGAGGGGAAATGAGGAAACTGGAGAAATCCGAGTTCATCCCTTGTGGTTGGAGGGTTCCTAGGCGGAAGATGAGGCGCTCTTCCTCCAACCGTCGTGTTGCTATGGTCTGGCGATGGAGGACTCCAAGGACCTGCATGTCCTTGGTGGAATTGGAGGGGGAGTTGAAGTGTTGAGCCACGGGGTGGTTGGGTTGGTTGGTCCGGGTGTCCCAGAGGTGTTCTCTGAAACGTTCCGCAAGTAGGCGACATGTCTCCCCAATATAGAGGAGGCCACATCGGGTGCAGCAGATGCAGTAAATGATGTGTCTGGAAGTGCAGGTGAATTTGTGGCGGATATGGAAGGATCCCTTGGGGCCTTGGAGGGAAGTAAGGGGGGAGGTGTGGGTGCAAGTTTTGCATTTCTTGCGGTTGCAGGGGAAGGTGCCGGGAGTGGAGGTTGGATTGGTGGGGGGTGTGGACCTGACGAGGGAGTCACGGAGGGAGTGGTCTTTTCAGAACGCTGATAGGGGAGGGGAGGGAAATATATCCCAGGTGGTGGGGTCCGTTTGGAGGTGGTGGAAATGACCACGGATGATACAATGTATCTGGAGGTTGGTGGGGTGGTAGGTGAGGACCAGTCGGGTTCTGTCCTGGTGGCGATTGGAGGGGCGGGGCTCAAGGGCGGAGCAGCGGGAAGTGGAGGAGATGCGGTGGAGGGCATCGTCGATCACGTCTCGGGGGAAATTGCGGTCTTTGAAGAAGGAGGTCATCTGGGTTGTACGGTATTGGAACTGGTCCTCCTGGGAGCAAATGCGGCGGAGATGAAGGAATTGGGAATATGGGATGGTATTTTTACAGGGGGCAGAGTGGGAGGAGGTGTAGTCTAGGTAGCTGTGGGAGTCGGTCGGTTTATAGTAAATGTCCATGTTGATTCGGTCGCCAGAGATAGAAATGGAAAGGTCTAGGAAGGGGAGGGAGGAGTCTGAGACAGTCCAGGTAAATTTGAGGTCGGGGTGGAAGGTGTTGGTAAAGTGGATGAACTGTTCAACCTCCTCGTGGGAGCACGAGGCAGCACTGATACAGTCATCGATGTAGCGGAGGAAAAGGTGGGGGGTGGTGCCAGTGTAACTGCGGAAGATGGACTGTTCCACATATCCTACGAAGAGGCAGGCATTGCTGGGGCCCATGCGGGTGCCCATGGCTACTCCTTTGGCTTGGAGGACGTGGGAGGATTGGAAAGAGAAGTTGTTCAGGGTGAGGACCAGTTCAGTCAGTCGAAGGAGGGTGTCAGTGGAAGGGTACTGGTTGGTACGTGGGGAAAGGAAGAAGTGGAGGGCTTTGAGTCCTTCGTGATGGGGGATGGAGGTGTACAGAGACTGGATGTCCATGGTGAAGATAAGGCGTTGGGGACCGGGGAAGCAAAATTCATGGAGGAGGTGGAGGGCGTGGGTGGTGTCCCGAAATGTTTTAAAAAAATTCTCAAGGTCAAGGACCAGGCTCGCAGGAAAGTAGTCTGACACAGAACAAACAGCCAAGAGGCGAGTCTGCTAGAATATAAGTGTTTTATTCCCCGCAGCGTCGCCACAACCAGGTCTCGTACTTACAACGGGTCTGGTTTATACTCACTCTACGTGTTACCGGAACTGGGAGCCGTCAGTTCTCGTAGAGCGGTTGCCAACAACCCACGCTCGGCGGTTAAACGCAACCCCGGAGCAGACTCTACCGAACTGGAGACTTTTCCAGCTGATATACTCTTTTCGAGATCTAAACATTCATGTGAACAGCAGAGCAAGGCTGAAAAACACATTCCATTCTGGTCACATACAGATAAGAAGATTCACACGGGAAGGTGTGTAATAAGATTCACACGGGACTAAGCGACACCTTCCATTTTCGGTTAGATTCACACATGTATTGGGACACAATTTTAACCCTTTCACCACATTCCACTGCTTGGCCCAATACATGTGTTACATTATGATTCACACATGTATTGGGACATAATTTTACACCACATGAACGTAGGTGGGGAGTTCTTGACTAAGGGGGCAGGACCGTGCCAAGGTATGCAGAGATGAGTTCAGTCGGGCAGGAGCAGGCTGAGACTATGGGTCGGCCGGGGCAGTCAGGTTTGTGGATTTTGGGCAGGAGGTAGAAACGGGCGGTGCGGGGTTGTGGGACTGAGGTTGGAGGCGGTGGATGGGAGATCCCCTGAGGTGATGAGGTTATGGATGGTCTGGGAGATGATGGTTTGGTGGTGGGAGGGGGGGTCATGGTCAAGGGGGCAGTTGGAGGAGGTGTCCGCGAGCTGGTGTTTAGCCTCAGCGGTGCGCCAAACTACTACCGCGCCTCCCTTGTCTGCCGGTTTGATAGTGAGGTTGGGGTTGGAATGGAGGGAGTGGAGGGCTGCACGTTCCGAGAGTGAGAGGTTGGAATGGGTGAGAGGGGTGGAGAGGTTGAGGTGGTTAATGTCGCGGCGGCAGTTGGCTATGAAGAGATCGAGGGCAGGTAAGAGGCCAGCATGGGGTGTCCAGGTGGATGGGGTGTGTTGGAGCCAGGAGAAGGGGTCGTCAGAGGGTGGGCGACAATCCTGGTCGAAGAAGTAGGCACGGAGGCGAAGGCGGCGGAAGAATTGTTCGATATCTCGCCGCATGTTGAAGTCATTAATCCGAGAGTTTGAATGAAAGTGAGGCCTCTGCTGAGGACTGATCTTTCATCCTCAGAGAGGAGTAGTTCTGGAGGGATGGTGAAAACACGGCAGGGCTGGGAGCTGGGAGTGGGGGCGGAGTTGGGCGTAGGGGCGGGGACGGAGATGGGCGTGGGGGCGGGGTTAAGCGTGGTGACGGAGATTGGCATGGGGCGGGGTTAGGCGTGATGACGGAGATCGGTGTGGGGGCAGAGACGCATGCGGCGTGGTGGTTGTGCAGGTTAATGATGTCACTGGGGGCGGAAGTGGCTGCGGCGACGGCAACCCAGGGTGCGGAGGTGGCTGTGGCGACGACATAAATGGTGTTATTCCCAATAGTCGCGGAGGCTGCGGATCTGTCGGCGATGGTCTTCCTGGCGATCGTGG
The DNA here is from genome assembly GCF_037043375.1 of Chiloscyllium plagiosum. Classification (NCBI taxonomy): domain Eukaryota; kingdom Metazoa; phylum Chordata; class Chondrichthyes; order Orectolobiformes; family Hemiscylliidae; genus Chiloscyllium; species Chiloscyllium plagiosum. Next base: position 25,819,670 of record NW_028270148.1, on the reverse strand, counting down.
AGGCGGTTGTCTGGGTGGCGATCGCGGAGGCTGTGAGGCCGGCGGGGGCGGAAGTGACGTCATGGTTCGCGGCGGCAGTTGCTGCCGCGGGCGCTGCAGCGGCCGCGTGGTTAATTGCGCCCGTGTGAATTCGGAGGCCGATGGAAAATTCTGGAACAGTTGAGGAACCCAGAGTGTGGGGGTAAGTACATGAAAGTTTTTGGTACTTCCTTTCTTTAATTTCCGATATGGCTAGGAAGAACTGTTTGTTTAGTGTATGGATTCTTCTGTGGATGAAGAACAGTAGAGGTCCTTTGCAGGTCTGTGAGAGTGTTGTCTTGAGCTGGGGTAGGTCTAATTGCAGGGAATGTAGGTAGCGGCGCATGGCTGCAAGCATGGAGCGAAGGATCCGGAGGGAGGTCTGTTGCTGGAGGCTTCGGATTTGTTGTAGGTACTGGTTGTACTGGTTGGGTCCAAATTTTGCTTGTCTGAACGTAATCCGGAGTCCATGTGGGATCAGTCGGTTCCGTAGGCAGGTGCTGAGGAAGGAGATGTGGATGTGGTAGCGAGTCTGTTTGAGAACGTAGCTGAAGAGCTTCTGGGCAGAGGAGATGACCTGGGGTGTGCAGTGAGAGAGGGACTCACTGAAATCCTTGTAGAGGGAGGAAGAGAGCTTCTTCAAGGATGGCATCCTTGCAAGAGGATTCGCAGTAGACCAGTACCCTTCCACTGACACCCTCCTTCGACTGACTGAACTGGTCCTCGCCCTGAACAACTTCTCTTTCCAATCCTCTCACTTCCTCCAAACCAAAGGAGTAGCCATGGGCACCCGCATGGGCCCCAGCTATGCCTGCCTCTTCATAGGATATGTGGAACAGTCCATCTTCCGCAGCTACACTGGCACCACACCCCACCTTTTCCTCCGCTACATTGATGATTGTATCGGCGCTGCCTCGTGCTCCCACGAGGAGGTTGAACAGTTCATCCACTTTACCAACACCTTCCACCCCGACCTCAAATTTACCTGGACTGTCTCAGACTCCTCCTTCCCCTTCCTAGACCTTTCCATTTCTATCTCTGGCGACCAAATCAACATGGACATTTACTATAAACTGACCGACTCCCACAGCTACCTAGACTACACCTCCTCCCACCCTGCCCCCTGTAAAAACACCATCCCATATTCCCAATTCCTTCATCTCCGCCGCATTTGCTCCCAGGAGGACCAGTTCCAATACCGTACAACCCAGATGACCTCCTTCTTCAAAGACCGCAATTTCCCCCGAGACGTGATCGACGATGCCCTCCACCGCATCTCCTCCACTTCCCGCTCCTCCGCCCTTGAGCCCCGCCCCTCCAATCGCCACCAGGACAGAACCCGACTGGTCCTCACCTACCACCCCACCAACCTCCAGATACATTGTATCATCCGTGGTCATTTCCGCCACCTCCAAACGGACCCCACCACCTGGGATATATTTCCCTCCCCTCCCCTATCAGCGTTCCGAAAAGACCACTCCCTCCGTGACTCCCTCGTCAGGTCCACACCCCCCCACCAACCCAACCTCCACTCCCGGCACCTTCCCCTGCAACCGCAAGAAATGCAAAACTTGCGCCCACACCTCCCCCCTTACTTCCCTCCAAGGCCCCAAGGGATCCTTCCATATCCACCACAAATTCACCTGCACCTCCACACACATCATTTACTGCATCCGCTGCACCCGATGTGGCCTCCTCTATATTGGGGAGACAGGCCGCCTACTTGCGGAACGTTTCAGAGAACACCTCTGGGACACCCGGACCAACCAACCCAACCACCCCGTGGCTCAACACTTCAACTCCCCCTCCAATTCCACCAAGGACATGCAGGTCCTTGGAGTCCTCCATCGCCAGACCATAGCAACACGACGGTTGGAGGAAGAGCGCCTCATCTTCCGCCTAGGAACCCTCCAACCACTAGGGATGAACTCAGATTTCTCCAGTTTCCTCATTTCCCCTCCCCCCACCTTGTCTCAGTCAAATCCCTCGAACTCAGCACTGCCTTCCTAACCTGCAATCTTCTTCCTGACCTCTCCGCGCCCACCCCCACTCTGGCCTATCACCCTCACCTTGACCTCCTTCCACCTATCGCATTTCCAACGCCCCTCCCCCAAGTCCCTCCTCCCTACGTTTTATCTTAGCCTGCTGGATACACTTTCCTCATTCCTGAAGAAGGGCTCATGCCCGAAACATCGATTCTCCTGCTCCTTCGATGCTGCCTGACCTGCTGCACCTTTCCAGCAACACATTTTCAGCTCTGATCTCCAGCATCTGCAGTCCTCACTTTTCCCTACTACTAACATTGGCATAATACACCTTGCTATCAATGTTCTAAGGGAGACTTATCTCCTGCAAGATCCACAGCTGTTCTCCCATCCCAGTTTGTGTTAATCCTTCGTAAGGTCCTAAGACTTTTAAAAGTTTCCTGGTTAGAAAGGCAAATCTCTACTAATGCATTCATTCTGATGAGCATGTCAGCAGCATAGATTCATTTCATTTTCTACACTGGCTGAGATTGCCATTGAGGACTTTCCATCTCAATCTGTCCCCTTGCCTGAGATGTGGTGACTTTCAGGTTAAACCACCAGTTGTCTCTCTCTGAGAGAGCAGCCTTTTGGTCCTTTAGTATTCTGGCAACTCTACCATTACCTTCGTCACATTATATCCAAATCCTCAGGCCCCTTCCATTACATGAATTCACTGTTAATTATCTGATCAGCAATCGAAGGCATTGGTCCAAACCTGTTCTGTTGAGCAGAAATTAGTCCTAAAAAGATAAGCCAGAGAGCATTAAATCAGTGCATTGATCTGACTGATGCTGTGGATGTATCATTCAGTTGAAACCATTGACTCTATCTTGATTCAGAAAAATTTATTAGTTTTAACTATTTTTCTGTGGCTTTCTTACTTCATCTAGAGGAGCTGATGGCCATCTTACAGTCACTAATTAGTTTCACCACTTGATTACACTAATACTTTCGATCTTTCAGTAGTAATGAGATACCTTAAAAAACCATTTTGGCAAAACTGGCACAATGTTCTGTGCATTTTGAATTGGATAGTCCAGGCATTAATGTTTTATATTGTCTGTCATTCTCTTCACTTGACCAAAACTCCTGGTTGGAGTGTAGAGTTAGGATGGATAAAGACCCATGAACAACAATTTCATATCTAAACATTAATATAATGCTTGGGATCACAGTTGAGTGAGATTTGGTGTGAATTCAGACAGGAACAGTGGAGTAGAGTTTTGGATTATTGCAAGTTTACAGAGGTGAAATATGGGATACCAATCAGGATTACATCAAAATAATCAAGTAGAGATTCAACAAAGAAAGAAATGAGTGTTTCAGCAGCAGTTGAGTTGAACAATGTTACCATGGTGCTATTGGTATCACCTTTTCTGCCTTCGAGTCTAGGTGATTGAGGTTTAGATTACTGTTCCAGTATTTTTTTTAAATAGAGGAATGGTTGTTTTAAGTTAATGAGAAATCGTCTACAGAATGTCCAAACAATTTCTAAGTGGTTTGCACTCCAAATATGAAATGCTTAACTTGTTAGTAACTGGCCACAGATATTTATTTTCCACTCCTTGTCTGTTTCTTGATTTAAGGATGGCATCTGCTCAAATTCAAAGATTTCTATGATTAGTCTTTTTTGGCTGAACAGGCTGATTCTTGATTTGTACATATTTTGGGCACAAGGGACAGAATGTCCCATGAAGTAGTGGGATCTACAATGCAGGATTTGCTTCCACCTATTTCTTTACCACTGCTCTGCCTTCTCATTTAGTGTCCTGAGAATCAAAATGTACTGCAGCCCAGTGGGCAGAGTTGTTTATCCTCCCTAGATCTATTTGAGAATTGAGAAAATGGGTTTTGGCCATCCAGATAGTTTGACAGATCCCTCAAAGTTAACTTTACAGGATGGTCCTGTTATTAGATCTGGAGGCTGCAAAATGAGACATTGCTGGCTAAATTTCTCTCGCACTCCTATTGCTGATAAATAGTTCACTATGTTACAGTTCAGATCCTTTTTACTTGATTTACCATCTTATCTGCAAACTTAACTTGTGAGCATTCCTATTTTCACATTACAGTAAACAGAATGCACAGTATCTGTATCTGTTTTAAACACTACCTATTTGAATTTCCATGTATTTAGTTTATACTTCCTTAGATAATGTATGCCATATGCAAGCAGTACTTTATTTAACCAATACACGTTTCTTTGCATGGCTAACAGATGAGAGGTTTTTGGGTAAAACTAAAAGGCCTGCTGTTCAGTTCAAAATTCTACCTATCAGAAGCTTGTGGAAGTAACATTCGTGGTTCTCAATCTTTTTTGCATAAACTAATCCACATGTGGATCAGTATTGATAAAACATTTGTTGTTCCTTTGGACAAAGACCACACAAGTAGGCTCGAAAGACATTTCATGATACAGCTGATGGTACTTGAAAGAACTGAGAGGGTGGTCTCCCTGCACGTTTTTGATACACCATTTAAGATTCAGTGCTGGATTATCAAATGAAATCACTTAAATTCAAGATACAGAAGTGCATTGTGCAAATAATTGTAATAGAGTAGCATGCATTTGTCATTTGTGTATGTGTTTGATGTAGCAGAGCTTCAACTATTCATACATGGAAATATTAAACTGCTGTGCACTGATTGCCTCATGAAGGTATGAACTTCTGATTATTTGTGCCTAATTTTTCGGTTTGATCTTTGTAATAATCTAAGCCTCGGCTGACCTTGGTCTTGTGAGATGTGCAGATCTCTGTTTGTGATTGAAGTGTTGCTATTTCATTCAACTTTTGTTTCTATGAATCAGATATAGTAAAAGGCAATGAAAAGGAAACAGTTGTTGTTGTTTTTGCCATAAGCACAGGTTTATAACTCTTTAGTCTCATGTCTGGAGGTGTCATTACATGAACCCCTGGATCCAGCTGCACTGGCCTCAAACTGTGTTGTATTGGGTTCCCTCATGTTGCACTCTTTCGGTGCACTGCCTTTCTATATCAATTGAGAAATGTATAAGCCTTGTTAGTCAATTTGACAAGTTGCCTTTCTCTATGATTATATAACAGTTTTTGATTATTTTCCTATTCTGAAGGTTTATCTGCTGAGTGTTATTGCGATTCCTGCAAACTCCAGTGCAGCCCCCTTGCAAACTTTTCAATAAAATTGTGGAGCATCATAGGTCTAGTCATTTAGCTATTTGAGAGTCATTGATAGAACAGAAGACTAGCCAACACTGATTTCTGTTCTTGGTCAAATTCGGTGAGAACCTAGTTTGCATCAACTCCAATTCCCTCTGCTGAAATGGTTACAATTAATTAATGTAACTATTTTTAAAAATCAAGTGACTACTGTCTGTCAAACACATCTGAAAAAGGATAATGCAAATTGACAGAAGAAAAGGAAGAACAGAGTGAATGTGAAGCAACGAAACAGACAAGAGCGAATAAATTAAGTAGGAATAACAAAGGAGAGAATGAGAAGGAAAGCAGGAGTGTGGAGATGACAAAGAATGTAAATGTATGTGGTGGGGTTCCAAAACAGTCGATAACAGTAATCTACAAATTTAGAGTAAAATACATCAAACTGATATGACTGAGCTGGGTTTTAAGCTGCTGGTAAGACTTTTGTTGTAGTGGCAATATTTGAGAATGTACTCATAAACTTTGTGTAAAACTTCCATCTCCTTGCTGGGATCTAATTTTATTGCTCGATCATTCCTGTTTTAGAATAATCAGGGCATTCTGTGTTGGACAATTGTCTGTCCTCTGGGCTAGAAGGATGTTCTGAAAATAGTGAAAAAAGCACAGTTATTGGCCTTTCATCTTTCTGTGAAGGATGATGGAAGCAGCCTCAAAGATGAATTGACTAGTACTTGATTGGGAACGATTTTGTATTGCTATGGGAACGAGTAATTGAAAGTTCCTTTCAAGGAGCCAACACAGGCATAATAGGCAGAATGGCTTCCTTCTGTATTGCAAGATTCTGAGGTTCTTTTGTCAGGTCATGTGTGTGTAATGGCTCCCACAGAAATCTCTGCAGTTTAAAGTGAAAATATCAGAGCAACTTTTATATAATTGAGGCTCATGGTGCTAAATAAATGCAAGGAGTCAATTCCTTTTTAAGATGCAGTGTTTTAATTTCCCATATGGATTTTATCAGTAACTTTCCTGTTTCTAATTTACTAAAAACAACAGCTCTTGAGTATTTCAAATGATGTGTTTTATGGCACTCTTTTTGCAGTAAATATGTAAAACAATAGAATGGTTCCTCTTTAAAGTGCAGTGTCATGAGTGAAAATACTTTTAGAATGGAGAAGATGGGGGCAAACATTTCTGATGTTGGGAATATAAGATTACATAGATGACAGATTTCGGTTAAATTAGAAAAAGAGGCCTTTGAGTGATGAAAGATGCAAATTTGTTAAATATTCTTATACTTTTCGGAAGTTTAGAAAGTTAGAGCTACGGGCAATGTTTTATATTGTTAGAATCAGCTAATTGGAGTCAAACAAGAGGAGGATCATGGTCTTGGAATAACATTTGGCCAATGAGAGGCAAGTGGAAAGGAAAATTAATGCATCAAGCATGTTAGGAAGTGAGTGTTGAATTTACAATCAATGTGTTGTAAACCAGACTTAAAATGTATTATAATTACTCATTTGCTTAGAAATCTTAATCAGAGGATACAGCTGATTTATATTGAAATATTAAATACAACATCAAGGCTAAAGATTCAAAATTGAAATCTCATTCATAAATGTAATGGGTGCACTCCTGGTTTCTTTTGGTTCATGTTCAAATTATTTGATTATGTTGTGATGGTTGGAAACTAACTCACCGGACTTTTTAATGTGTCTGTTCAGATTTATGTCATTTTGTTTTGTCATACTACGAAGATTGGTGGGAAAATATGCAAATTGCGGATTGGTAGTGCTGGGGGTGTGAATGAGGTCTTTGGAAGTCGTGGTAGAGTTGGGTGTTGAAGGGCCAAAGAGATATTAAGTTCTAGAGTGCTTATAACTCTGCCTCACTGGAGTAGTGTGCTGCAAAGCAGTGCTACCATTCCAAAGGTTAAAGGTTTTTTAGGTATACATAAAATTCTTTAACTTTACCTGTCTTTTAGACCCAGTTTGGCAGACCAGAGTTTTGTACTTAACAATGATTACTATATATTACAAACAAATAGATTCTAGCTATACGTAAATGATTAATAGCTATTGACATATAACTCTACTATTTAAAACTCAAACCCCCTTCCAAAACTCCCCGTACACATACAGGCAGACACAAAGATGTCGGTGTTATGAATGGAGGGAATGACTGAGCAGGCATCTCAATGGCATCTGTACACAAGGTTTACTGAGCTGATCCTTTTGGTTTTGAAGACCTGCTGCTTTCGCTCTTCCTTCCTTCTCCAAGCACTTACCCTCGCAGGAGGCGCAGGGTGACTAGTTTACCCTTAAAGTCTTTGTCTTATTCGTTAAGCACCACAGCTTGCAGGAACTGATGACAGAAAATAAACATTTTTCTTCAGGTTCAAGGCATTTTTTTGCTGCACAGAAAAGGAAAGCTACTTTCTTTTTGAAGATTTGTTTGTAACATTCACACCCAGAACCTGAGAGCCAATCACATAGTTGTTGGCAGGAACCGGGCCTTTGTCATGGACAATGGCTGCAACTCCACAGACCAATCAGATACTTATTGCTGGCCAAATCTCATTTTTGAACGCAACCTCGGCTGTAGCTTCTCTGTAACCTTCCTCCAAACAGCAGTATAAATAGCACTTGCTATGATTGCCACTCACCTGTTTTTAAAAAGTGCAGTAATCCTTTCCATATCCTGAGTTTTTAAACAACCCTTTTCCTAATTTCAGTGCACAATTTAAAAATTGATAGAAAAATGACATCTTTACACTGCAGTGAGCTGACAAGGCTGTTTGTTTAAGAATATTCAGGGCTGAGATTGACAGATCTTTAATCTGGAACAGAATCAAGGCTTATGGGGAAAAGGCAGGAAAGTGATGGTGAAGATTATCAGATCAGCCATGAACTTGTTAATATGGAGCAAACATGATGGACTGAATGGCCTACTTCTGCTCCTATATTTAATTGTCTTATGATGCTTTTCCTTTCATGACAATTAAAAATGTTATTCCTTGTTTTAATTGTTGAATTTGATTTAAATTTCATGAATATAGCTCAAGCAACTTGCTGGCAGTCTTTTGGGAGCTCATCTGGTTGTAGCTGGAATCTCTCCTGAACTACAAGCTGTAAATTTGAAACTATTGCATGCTATGAAAATGCGTTATGTGAATGCCAAAAGTTATGGTAGCATGTTTTTAATTAAGCTAGAATTCACCTGTAACGATTTTATTACAGCTTTAGATTTGGATGTGCAGCATAAGTGAAGGCATTTTGGAATAATGGCAATTCCTTTTACAATTTGCAATTAGCTGTTAAAAGATGACGATAATTCTGCTAAGAATAAGTAATGATTTAAAGTTTTGAGGCATAACTGACTGAAGATTTGATTTGAAGATTTTTGATTTTTTAAAAACTTCACAGCTAATTTTCTATAGTTAACATTTGCTTACATTCCACATTAGTTCTGTACGGATTGAAAGAACATCTTCACTGAGGCAGTCCATGTCCATACACAGCAAGACCTGGATATCAATCAGGCTTGGACTGATACATGGAAAGTAATATTCATGCCACACAATTGCCAGGCAATGACTGTTTCCAACAAGAATATCTGGATGTTGCTCCTTAACATTCACTGGAATCACCATCATGGACTTCCCTCACTTACAATATGCTGGGGTTACCATTGACATGAAACTGAGCTGGACCAGCTTTGGAAAAATATTAGTTACAAGAACAGGTCAGAGGCCAGGAGCTTTGTGGTGACTAACTCACCACTTGTCTCCCAATGCTTACCCATCATCTACAAGGCACATTCAGGAATATGATGGAATATTCTCCCACTTGACTAGTATGTATCATCAAAAATGTTGAAGAAGTTTGACAGTATTCAGGACAAAGCCCACTTGATTGGCTACCCATCCTCTACTTATAACATTAATTCCTTTCACTATTGGCTTACAGTATTGTTCAGGTGTACAACCTGTAAGATGTACTGCAATAACTCAACAAGGCTTCTTTGATAGCATCTTTCCAACTTGTGAACTCTATCACTTAGAAAGGCAAGGACACCAAATGCATGGAAACACCACTAATTGCAAGCCAAGCACCATCCTGATTTTGAACTATGTTATTGTTCCTTCAGTGTTGCTGGTTTGTAATCTTGGAAATCACTTCCTAACAGCATTGTGGATTTCCCTACAGTCCAAAGAGTGCAGTGGTTCAAGAAGGCAGTTCACCAGTACCTTCTGAAGGCAACCAGGGATGGGAAGTCAGTGCTGGCCTTGCAGTGACATCCACATTGCATGAATTAAAAACAATGAAAGATTAAATATTAGCTATGTTGACATAGTGTCAAGCCTGCAAAAGCATGTGCCAGGTCAAGAGCTTATCTCTGTATCAATCAAGATCTCATTCTGGCATATATTTGAATTTTCTTAAACCAGTTAATATTTATGGCCTCTAACCCTATTCTTATTCTCCCTTATTTTCAGCAGGTTCAGTGGTAGCATCTGACATCCTCTCAAGTTTAACTCACTGTCCGTTCAAGTTTCACTTAAAATATTTCCAAAAAAAAACCAAAATTGAAACTGATACCCCAGTGTGGTATTAAAATGCTTTTACACTTTTGAGTATTGGAGATAAAGTGTTAAGCCATAGCTCTATTAGCGGCACAGTGACTCAGTGGTTAGCACTGCTGCCTCACAGCACCAGCGACCTGGGTTCAATTCTCGCCTTGGGTGACTGTCTGTGTGGAGTTTGCACATTCTTCTTGTGTCTGCATGGGTTTTCTGGTTTCCTCCCACAATCCAAAGATATGCAGGTCAGGTGAATTGGCCATGCTAAATTGCCCATAGTGTTAGATGCATTAGTCAAGGGTAAATATAGGGTAGGGGAATGGGGCTGGGTGGGCTATTCTCCGGATAGTCGGTGTGGACTAGTTGGGCCGAAGGGCCTGTTTCCATACTGTAGGGAATCTAGTCTAATTTATTTTTCCTCCAAGGTAAAAATGAAAGCTCCTGTGGGCATTTTCTTGAAGAAGAATGAGGAAATTATCACAGTATCCTAGCTAATAATTTTTTTTGGCTGTTCTCAGCTACCAATTAACTGACTCAATTTGATAAATACAAATGTATGAATGACATTGTGTAAACAAAATTGAAACATGATTAAACCCACAATAATGGTGTGTTATTGTAAGGAAGAATAAACAAATTATCCTGTTGTGTTTTTCCCAATCAATGACATAAAAAAGAACTTGACTTTCTGTTGGTGTTTACACAGTAATCATTTTATGCATAGAGTCATAGAGATGTACAGTACGGAAATAGACCCATCGGTCCAACTTGTCCATGCCAACCTAATCCAATTCCATTTGCCAGTACTTGGCCCATGTCCTTCTAAATCCTTCCTATTCATGTATCCATCCAGATGCCTTTTAAATGTTGCAATTGTACCAGCCTCCACCACTTCCTCTGGCAGCTCATTCCATACACGCACCACTCTCTGCGTGAAAAAGTTGCCCCTTTTATATCTTTCCCTTCTCACCTTAAAACCTATGCCCTCTAGTTCTGGCCTCCCCCACCCTGAGGAAAAGACCTTGTCTATTTACCCTATCCATCCCCCTCATGTTTTTATAAGCCCCTGTAAGGTCACTAAAAACCAACACTTGAAAGAAATACAATGCATGTAAAGCAATCTTTCATTAAATTTTTAAAGAAGCCTTTGTCCAGAAAATTAACTAATGTTTGTGGGAAATAACCTTTTGTTTTAAACAAGTTGCGCACTTTTTTTCCCCGTCCATTTTACTGAAGTCTCAGAGCTTGTTCATTCCCAGTTTATATTGTGTATATTCCTTCACTTCATTGAATGTAGAGATTAGAACTGAAATTATATCATTCTTTTTCTGGGAAGTTTACGCCAGACTGGATAGGGAGGAATAATATGTATAAACATGGAGTCATAACTTTCTCTAATAATGGATTTGCTGTTCATTAATTTTAAAAAAGTTGCAGTCTTCTTTTTCCTTCATGCATATTTTTGTCTGAGATTCAATCTAGCAATTCTCAGAATAGCTGTCATTATAGTTTACTACATTAATACTGTTAGATAAGTCCCACTGGTTCTTTTCATTGTAAGGTTTCAGGTACTGCCTCAGTGCTGATGTACTTGCTTTGCTACACTTGAGGCTGATCAAATCTTTGCTGTAAAATGGGATCATGGTAAACAGTTATAACTGTACTTGAGACCCCAGATTCCCATGAGCAGTATTTGAGAAATCTATTTGTTGCTACAAAAGGCATAAATGAGCAGAGTTTGTGTACATTGTACTTTCCTGCCTTGATGCCTTTTTGTGGTAAAGCGAGCACTAAATGGTCACCCAGCACCATACTTGTACACTTAGATGTACTGACAGAGGGTGGACCTTCCTTTCAGTCCAGATATATTCAAAGATATGTACTCGGGCAGACATTTATTTCAATTTCTGTTCAGTTATGTACAGGATTTTGGGTTCTAACCTAATGACTTAAAGATAATAGTTAAACCTCTCTTTGAAGAAATCACTGTCACGCTAAAGGTTTGGTCTCATTTTAGTTTGGTGTATTCAGTATTTCTCTCAAGTTTATACTCGCTACTGATGATAATATGATGTTGTCATCTCATTAGAATGCCTTGCTTGATTCTGTTAATGTTTTGCACATGATGACCTCATTCTGCTGAACAATAAATGTCTCATCATACTATATTCCTTAAATTCACTGATAAGCTGCTTTTTGATGAACAAAGTTTAACTATATTTCAGAAAGTTATGATCTGTTGGACACATTTACATTTACACATAAGTTGATTGAAGCTGATAGCTAACTTAAGAAGTCTGCATGAGTATACAGCAAAACCTAAACAACATTTATGCTTGGGAAAATAAGCGATGAGTAAGATTGTGTGATACTTTGCATGGCGACATGTTCATGCAGAGGTTGGTGGGTATATGGAATGAGCTGCCAGAGGAGGTTGTGGAGGCTAGTACAATATGAACATTTAAAGGGTATCTAGATGGGTACATGAATAGGAATGGTTTACAGGGATATGGGTCAAATGCTGGTAAATGGGACTAGATTAGCTGACAATATCTGGTTGGCATGGACCCATTGGACTGTAGGGTCTGTTTCAGTGCTATACATCTCTATCTCCTACACGAGGAAAATCTAACCATATCCCCTTGATATTCGAATTGCCATACCATTGCTGAATTACCTACTATCAACATCCTGGGAGTTGTCAATGAACAGAAAATGAACTGGATATTCAGTTTTAAATACTGTGGCTACAGGAACAGGTCAGAAGCTGTCAATTACGCTGTGTATAACTCCCCTGCTGACTTTGCAAAGCTTGTCCACATCTACAAGGCTCAAGTCAAGTGATAGAATACTTTCCACTTACTTACCCTGGATGAGTGCAGCTCCCAAGACTGACGAAGCTCAACACTGTCCAGTACAAAGCAGACCATTTGATTTGCACCCCTTCCAACACTCTACTTTTTTTTACCACCAATGTGCAGTAAGCATCTACATAATGCACTGCAGCAACTCACAAAATCTCCTTCAAAAGTATTTTTTTCAAATTCTTGACATCAAGCACGTATAAGCACAAGCGCAGCAAGTATGTGGGAACTGCCTGAAAGTTCCCATCCAAGCCATGTATAATCCTAACTTGGAACTGTATTGCTGTTCCTTTGTTATTATGGGGTGAGGAAATCCCTTTGTAACAATATTTTATGTGTCCCTACACCAGACGACTTTTGCAGTGGCTCAAGAAAGCAGCTCATTGCCACCTTATTCTGTGCAATTCAGCTGAAAGATAGTTAGGGATGGGCAACAATTTTTGGTTTTTGAAAGAATGCTCACATCTGATGAAAGGATTGAAAAAATTCATGTCAATGGTCAGAAGATAGAGTGATTCTATGATTAATCATAACAAAGAAGTTGGAGTTTGAATCAAAGCCAGTTACAAATGTAAAAACTGATAGAATCATAAAAACCTGCAGGATCTCATGCCATCTGTCATTGTTACTACTGGACAAGTCAGGTCCCAGACTAAAACCTAGCTTGATCACATTTTGATTTGTTTTGACAAAGTAGCATCTCCTGAAACACAAGCAATGTTGCAGATTTTTTTTTAATAAAAGAAGTTATCAGCAAAATAAATGGTAAAATAGACACTGTGTTTTCATGTCTGTTTCTTCTTCATATGGTCTAGTTGGGCCTTGCAAAGGGATTGCTTTATCTTCCATTTTGGATTGACAGAATGGAGAAAGGCCATGTGTTCTTCATTTATGTCATTATATAAATTGTGCCAATTGAGTAAAGTAACTTGGATTGCATCTGTTGCTAAATCTGCTGTAGGATAATGCAGTATGATTATGCAAATCAAGTTTTGCCTCATCATCTAATAACTGGATCTATCTTTCAAGGGATTGCAGAAACAAACTTGCAAAGCAACAACTTATATTTAGCCGATGGAATTACATGTGGCAGTGCACGAATATTACAATGCACAGGTGACACTGAAACACCTAAGTCAGTATGTTGGTCAAAAATATAGGTTTTAAGGAGTGCCTTAATGCAGGAAAGTGAGGTAGAGAGGCAGAAGTTAAGGAAGAAATTCCCAAGCTAGGAATATAAAACAGAATGGATGGCCACAAATAGTTGGATAATTGTAACTGGGAATTCACAAGAAGTCAGAATTAAAGACCCGATTTAAGGTTTCTGGGCTGAGAATGTCACAGAAATGGATGGGGGTGGGGGAGGGGGGAGGGGGGAGAGTGCAACACCATGGAGGGATTTGAAAACAAAGATGAGAATTGAGATCTCTTTTAACCAGGAACCAATGTAGGCTGACCAATACAGAGGTCTTAGAGGAGCAGCTAAATTAACAAGATTCTGGTCATCTAAAATGAAGGATGGGAAAAATGGTGGCTGTAAGAGCTGCTTCTTTTTCTTTGAGGTAATTTAGGTGTTGGAGGTGATATCCTCTGATTCCAGGAGAGGCAATTACTGTTTTATATGCTGTTGTATTGTTTTGGAACTCTGGAGGAAAAGAAAAGTCAAAACAATGGATCTTTTAAAAGGGAAAAAATCAGACAAAGACACGAAACACGTGGTCAGTGAGGGGCAGAGAGAAAGAAACCTACAATGCTAACTGCTAGGGCTGTTTACCCTGGAGTGTGGTGGCTGAGGAGTGACCTGATAGTGGTTTATAAAATCATGAGGGCCGTGGATAGGGTAAATAGACAAAGTCTTTTCCCTGGGGTGGGTGAGTTCAGAACTAGAGGGCATTGGGTTAGGGTGAAGGGGGAAAGATATTAAAGGAACCTAAGGTCCTTTTCACGCTGAGGGTGGTGCATGTATGGAATGAGCTGCCATAGGAAGTAGTGGAGGCTAGTACGATTGCAGCATTTAAAAGGCATCTGGATGGGTATATGAATAGGAAGGGTTTAGGGGGATGTTGGCCAAGTGCTGGCAAATGGGACTAGATTAGGTTTGAATATCTGGTTGGCATGGACGAGTTGGACCGAAGGGTCTGTTTCCGTGCTGTACCTCTCTATGACTCTAAGATATTGGCACCAGGGCTTTAGATGGCTTCAAAGTTGGAGTGAGTAAGATGTTGGACACCGACCAGGAGTACTAGTGAAATCTATTAATAAAATTATGAATGAGAGTTTCAACTACAGATCAGCTGAGACAAATGAAGTCTGGCAATACTACAGATGGAAAGAGACATTCTTATTGATGGCATGAATATAAAATTAAAAATTTATAGGATCAAATGTGATAACAAAGTTTCATACAGACTGGCATAATATCAGACTCCTCTCAGGAATAACAGTGGAGTCAGCAGTTGATAAAAGAAGTTTGGAGCAGGGTCCTAAACTAAAGGCTTCAGTCTTCCCATCATTTAATTGGGAGAAATTTCTGTTCACTCAATATTGGCTTTTGGATAAGCAGTGTGATAATTCATTGACAGTGGAGAATCCGAGAAAGGTCGTGATGAGGTAGAACTGGGAATTGGAGCACACATGAAAACTAATGCTGTTCCCTTGGGTGAAGAGGTGGTATATAAATGACAAAGAAGGGGTCCGTGGATAAATCCTTGGAGGACACTAGAAGTAACAGTGCAGAAACAGAAAAAGGAGCCGTTGTAAATAATTTTCTGGCTCTGCCATACAAGAATGAAAACTAGTGAGAGCAATCTTACCCAGTTGGACAACATCAGCGATGTTTTAGTATTTGATGCGTAAAAGGCAAAAGACTGGCGGAGAGGGAAAGTTTATCATTGTTTTTGTCTCTCATGGTGTATGATTTCGATAAGAGCTATTTCAGTATTATAGCAAGGGGGAAACCAGGACTCAAACATGAAGTTCCAGGAAAGGTGAAAGGGTGGCAACATCATTCTGAAAACATTTGGTGAAGAAAGAGAGGGGAGGTTGGAAAAGTATTTTTGATAGATAATGTTCACAGGTTGATTTTTATTTTTCATTTTTGAGGAGAGGATTCAAAAGGTTCAGATACCAGCTCCAATTATGAGGAGTGTCTGTTGTTGCGATCTGAGTCTCATAGATATGGGGAAGCATAAATCAACTTGTACAAGGCACATATTGCTTAAGACAGAAAATTACTACATAGAATAGAGAAATTATGTCCAATAAGCTGGACTTTGTAACAGTAAGCTTAGAAAGTATTCACGTAGAGATGGTTGCAAAACTTTACCTCCCTGTTACACGACCACTCTTGAGTTCACTATTCCTTTTAGGAGAAACTAGGTAATTATTGAAAAATAAATCAAAATTATACTTTAATTGGCAACATAGAATTGGTGGATGTTCTAAGATAAATTTGGATATGTTGTTTTAAGTACAAGTTCTGGAATGATGCCACTCCTATGTTTCATGAGATGTTGTGATTTCTCTGGCCCAATATCTTCTGACAACAATTTTGAAGGATTGCAATAATTCTTCACTTGTGTCATGAAAAATGCAACATGTAATGAAAGTGTTTCCTAACAACCAATACACCACTTCACATTGGTTCTATATGACCTTTTCCATCAGAAACAAACTAAAAGATTATACTCCATAAGTGTAAGTATTGTACATTGCCAAATTACAAGTCTGCAAATGGAATAACTTCTAAAGAAAATTTAAAAACACAAAAAAGAAAAATGCTAGCTCTTTTTACCTTGCTGTAAGCAAGTGCCAGGGAGATGAATAGCAAGAGCCAGGAAACAACCTATGGAGTGAGAGCAGCTTCACATTGAAGGATTGTGTCAGCAAGATGGAGTGGTGGCCAACAGGATAGGTCACTCCAAAATGGTACTGATGGGATCACATGACCCTACATCTCACCCAATGCAAAATTAAATGCAAATTAACCATGATAAACAAATGTTAGGGGTTTAGATAGGGTTGACCATGAGAATCTTTTTCCATGTATGGAGTCCGCTATTACGAGGGGGCATAGCTTTAAATTAAGGGGTGGTAGGTATAGGACAGATGTTAGGGGTAGATTCTTTACTCAGCGAGTCGTGAGTTCATGGAATGCCCTGCCAGTAGCAGTGGTGGACTCTCCCTCTTTATGGGCATTTCAACAGGCATTGGATAGGCATATGGAGGATAGTGGGCTAGTGTAGGTTAGGTGGGCTTGGAATGGCGCAACATCGAGGGCCAAAGGGCCTGTACTGCGCTGTATTTTTCTATGTTCTTAAATAAAAATGAATTAAATGGAACAATTATAAAGCAAAGACGTCTTGTAATTGATTCTGTACAACTTCACAATTTTTTCACTCAATAATATAAAAATATACTAGAAGCAGTACATATGATAATGAATCACTTCATGTTTGCTGCGTTTTAAATTTGTATGAGGCTCCATTATCTTGTGACAGAGATGATTGAAGTTTAAGAGGAAATGTCTCCAAGTGAAACCCTGAGCTGTTGGTTAACCTAAGAAAGCTGAACAATTTATATGCAATTGGAAAAAAATGAATTATGATTGAGTGAGTAATGTGCTCACGTTTTAGTATTGTTTGAAGTGATTATTAATAGTATATCTCAAATACTACATTATTTATTTATCTTGCAAAGATGGACAAAGACTAACTTCAATGAAAAAAGTAGCAAGTATCTGTGTTTGCTACAACACTCATCTAGTGAAAGTCTTTTATTGAAGCAACAAATTAATATATGGAAGTGCCTACGCTATGAGAGATTTTTAATCCCAAAAATATTTCCTTCAGAAAGTCAATTTAAGTAGATGACATCAGCATCTATCTTTCCTGAAGGTGATGCTCTTCTATGCATTGATGATTGTTTTATCAAATGTTGGTACTTCGTTGAAGTCCTGCAATTTCTTTTTGAAAAACCTTTAGTCATTTATCGTTATTATTTACCATGTTGAACTTTTAATCTGCAATATTCGTGTGAAGTCTTTGTCTAGTCTGCAAGTCTCCGTACCATGTACCCTTTGGCAGTCACTGACAGCACCAAGTCAGTCACCCTATCAATGGTGATAATATAATTTCATCCTCCTTGGTTCAGCAGCAGAGTTAGCACTGTACAATGTATTCTGATGTTTTAATGGTTATTTTACTGTTTGAACTTTTAATAACTTTAGATATGTAAACTATTACATTTATGGTTCAGTTAATAATAATAATTGCAGGACATTGAATGAGGAAATAAAGTAAGGGTGGATAGAATGGTACTACTAGAAATCTGCAGAATTTGCTTGTTCTGCAAAGTTGGATAATTGCTGGCTGTAATTAATTTCAGGTTCCCTTGAGTTGGTCCATCTAAATATCTGAAATATTTCAGTGATGAGATAAACACGAACCGTTGGTATTGAAACCTACATAAATAAGGTGTTATGGACCAGGCCAGACTCCCTCAAAACATTTCAATAAAGTGGCTCAGACCCTAACTTTGCTAGTTGTTTTAAGCAGGGGTGGAATGCAGATATTCCAGGAGTGATGCAGCTGGTCAAACCACCCTTTTTGTTTAAACAAAACAGAATTTATTTACAAGATTACTGAATGAAACACCAACAAAAGAGAACAGAAGACAGAATAACGTAATCTATCCAAAAGCCCAACCGTTCATCCCAACTTCATGATATTGTTCCAAATACTTGCGACAATCCCCATAAAGACTCCTTGGCACGAAAAGTAAAAACAAACCCAGGGTCTTTTAGGAGAGAAGTCCAAGAGAGAGAGAGAGAGAGGAAACCAGCTTGGACCTGCTTCTTTGGGTCCAGCAGCTTCAGAGCACGACCGTGCTCAAACCAAAGCAAACCAGAGAAAAGCTGAGCTGGGAGAACTGGCCACTCCCCTTTCATTGTACAAGTCTTTTTTAAAAAAACGACGTAAAAGCCTTTTGCTTGAGGCAGTATCTGTTAGCTATGATCACATTGGTCCTAAAACCCTTCAACTTTGACTTTTCGGAGTCTTTGTCTTTTACTACCTCTCTAAAAAAAGAGCCAAGGACAATAATCTTGTTAAAGGTGGACCATCGTCTCAACTGTTTTAATCCATGAGTTTTCTATTAGTGTCTTAATTTGTGCCTTAAAATTTATTGTCTGTATTAATTAGTCAACTAGTCATAATAAATGGAGGCAAGAAATAAAACTTTACTTCTTTCCCACTTGTTTGAAAAGATAATTATTTAGTTTCTGCTTTCATCTGCAATAGCATTTGGGTTGTGCGCATGCAAATGCCTTCTCAGCTTAGTGAATCTATAATTGAGAAATTAGACTAGTGATTTGCTCTGGAAACTGTCAAAGTTATTTTTGATTTACATGGAGCCTGGTGGGCACACCATTCCAATTTTTAATTTTTTCTACTTTCTATCATGTGGCTTTTTGCACAGTCGAGATAAGATCAGGAAATTACAACTGTTCGCTGGCACTCCATTTATCCTTCAGGAGGGCTGATGTATTGGAGATCAAGTTGTAACCTGGCTTTTTTCCC
The DNA here is from genome assembly GCF_037043375.1 of Chiloscyllium plagiosum. Lineage (NCBI taxonomy): Eukaryota > Metazoa > Chordata > Chondrichthyes > Orectolobiformes > Hemiscylliidae > Chiloscyllium > Chiloscyllium plagiosum. The sequence continues at coordinate 25,800,464 of NW_028270148.1, read as the reverse complement.
CCAATATGGAGTGCTTTTTAAAATCTTGGACAGTTTGTAAGTTGTTACAAAAGAAAAATATTGCAGATAGAGTCACGGAGCATACAGCATGGAAACAGACCCTTTGGTCCAACCAGCCATTGCTAACCATGTTCCCAAATTAAATTAGTCCCACTTGTCTGTGTGCTTGGTTCATATCTCTCCAAATCTTTCCGATTGATGAACTTACCTAAATGTCTTTTAAATTTTGTAACTGTACCTGCATCCTCCACTTCATTCTCTGGCAGTTCATGTCACACATTAACCACCCTCTGCATAAAAAAAAGTTGCCTCTCATGAACTTTTTAAAAAATATTTCTCTTCTCACTTTAAAAATATGCCCCTTGATTTTGAACTCTGCCACCCTCGGGAAAATATTCTTATCATTGATCTTATCTATGCCTCTTATGAAGATTCTGCCCCTTTAACAAGGTTATGATGTCCTTGGGTTTTTTCAAGAGGGGTTGTAAACTCAGTAGTGCGAAATGGGTAGCAGGCACTGCCTCTGTCAACAATTGGAGGAAGCTTTTAGGATATTTTAAAAGCAGTAGTACAATGAAAGGGGGGTAGCCAGTTCTCCCAGTTCAGGTTTTTTCTTCTAGTTTGGTTTAATTTTTAGTAGGGAGTCATAAGCTACTGGTAGCAGAGAAGCAGCTACAGTAAAAAGTGGTTCCATGCTTCAACAGAGGTCTTACCTGAACTTTGCCTGAAATCTCTCCTGCCTGTAAGTACCTGTGTTTGAATTTACCTTTTGCCAAGGGGTGTGTTTATGGGATGTTACAGGATTTGGAACAGCTCCTTAGTTAAATTGCGGTGTTGAGTCGGTTGAGTTTTCAAATAATTCTGTTTGTGTTTCAACCGTAATGTATAAGTGGGTAATCCAAGATGGAGGACAGGAAAAATTTCTGGCTATAACAGGCTGCTCCTTTTTATTTTTGAGGTGTTTTAGATGTGAGAGGTGATTTCCTCCAGGAGCAGCAATTACTATCTTATATGCTATTGCATTGTTTTGGAACTTGTGAGAAAAAAAAGAGTCAAAACAACAGCACTTTTTAAAAGGGAAAGGAACAGACAAAGGAAGCACATGGTGAGGTCAGTGCAGGGGAGAGAGAGAGAAAGAAACCCACACTGCTAACTGACACAGCAGTGAACCTACACAGTACTGCTGTTGCTGTTTGAATTTATGTATCGCTGGACATCAGAGTGCGTCTGGGAAAATTAACAAACAGTGAAATTCACAACTAATCTTTAAGGAACCTGTTTGGGAGAGGTCACAGAGACAGCAAAGTAAATATTTTAGTACGTCTGCAGTAGTGAGTAGAGTGAGTTCTTTCTTGATTATATGTTATATTGAGATATGTCTCTTGATTAAACTTAAAAATATAAGCCATAGGTATTAATTTAACCTGGAGCAGTGTTTTGTAGAGGAATAAGACAGTGCTATTTTCTGGGTCTGTAGATTGAAAGAAGCAAAAATGGTCTTTCGTAGAATGATATGCTCTTCTTGTCGGATGTGGGAGTTTAGAGAGCGTTTACGTGTTACTGATGATTATAACTGCAATAAATGCCGTTGGTTACGAATCTAATCAGATCGAATGGATTGGTTGAAGAGACAGTTAGAGGCAATGAGGAATTTACAAGGACAAGCGGATGTGATGGATGGCAGTTATAGGAATGGGGTAAAGTCGCAGATACAGTCACATAGATGGGTTAACTCTAGGAAAGAAAAGAGGGGTAGGCAGGTAGTGCAGGAGTCTTCTGTGGCTATCCCCATTTCAATTAAGTATGCTGTTTTGGAAATGTAAGGGATGATGGATTCTCAGGGGAACGTAGCACAAACAGCCAAGTTTCTGGTATTGAGACTGGCTCTAATGCAATGAGGGGTATGACTGGTGCTGAGAGATCGATTGTGTTAGGAGACTTTCTAGTCCGAAGTATAGACAGACGATCCTGTGGCCAGCAGTGAAAAATCAGAATGGTGTGTTGCTTCCCTGGTGCCAGGATCAAGGATGTCTCGGACAGGGTGCAGAATGTTTCCAAGGGGGAGAGGGGTCAGCAGGAGGTCATTGTACACATTGGAAACAACAACATGGGAAGGGAAAAGGTTGAGATTCTGAAGGGAGATTACAGAGAGTTAGGCAGGAATTTAAAAAGGAGGTCCTCAAGAGTAGCAATATCTGGATTACTCCTGGTGCTACGAGCCAGTGAGGGCAGGAATAGGTAGAGCAGATGAATGCATGGCTGAGGAGCTGGTGTATGGGAAAAGGATTCACAGTTTTGGATCATTGGAAGCTGTTTTGGGGTAGAAGTGACCTGTGATTTGCTAGAGCTGCTCGGGAGGATTTAAACTAGTAAGGTGGTGGAGGGAGGGGTGTGGGTGGAACAGAGGGATATGGTGAGGAAGGAGATCAATCTGTGACTGGTACAGCTGAGAACAGACGTGAGTCAAACAGTCAGGGCAGGTGGGGACAAAGCAGAGAACAAAGTAAGACTGATAAATTAAACTGCAATTACAGGGGAACTTGATTATCTGAATACCAAATATCCGAAAATTGTATTATCCGAAGGAAAGCTCGGGGTCCCAATAGAAACATTACATCAAAGACGTGTTTCCAATACTGATCGCGTCCTTTGTTTACAATGATTAAACAAGCACCATCTCTCTCTCTCTCCACACTTTCCTGGTGATCTACAGAGGGGTGTACCCTACCACCCCTTCCCTAAATAATCTCTCAAACGTTGCCTTGTACAGGGCAAACGTGTCCGTCCATCCGTCCGTACGCACATGTTATTTGGAACTGCAACAGCAGTCGTATTGGTGTCCAGTCCGGCTGCCCGGATAGGGGGGTGGTGGGGAGGAATGGGGAAATCAGGAGGGCAAAAAGGGGACATGAGATAGCTTTGGCAAATTAAGAAGAATCCAAAGGGTTTTTACAAATACATTAAGGACAAAAGGGTAACTATGGAGACAATAGGGTCTCTCTAAGATCAGGATTTCTTCCAACTACTTGCCCCCCACCGATGTCAGGCTCACTGGTCGATAGTTCCCTGGCTTGTCCTTACCACCTTTCTTAAATAGTGGCACCACGTTAACCAAGCTCCAGTCTTCCGGCACCTCACCTGTGACTATTGATGATACAAATATCTCAGCAAGAGGCCCAGCAATCACTTCCCTAGCTTCCCACAGAATTCTAGGGTACACCTCATCAGGTCCTGAGGATTTATCCACTCTTATGCATTTCAAGATATCCAGCACTTCCTCCTTTGTAATATGGACATGTTTTAAGATGTCACCATCTATTTCCCTTCATTCTATATCTTCCACATCCTTTTCCATAGTAGTATTGATGCAAAATACTCGTTCAGTATCTGCGCCATCTCCTGTGGCTCCTCACAAAGGCTGCCTTGCTGGTCTTTGAGTGACCCTATTCTCTCTCTAGTTACCCTTTTTTCCTTAATGTATTTGTAAAAACCCTTTGGAGTCTCCTTAACTCTATTTGCCAAAGCTATCTCATGTTCCCTTTTTGCCCTCCTGATTTCCCTCTTAAGTATACTCCTACTTCCTTTATACTCTTTTAAGGATTCACTTGACCTATCCTGTCTGTACCTTACATATGCTTCATTCTTTTTCTTAACCAAACCCTCAATTTCTTTAGTCATCCAGCATTCCTTTTACTTACCAGTCTTTCCTTTCACCCTAACAGGAACATACTTTCTCTGGACTCTCGTTATCTTATTTCTGAAGGCTTCCCATTTTCCAGCCGTCCCTTCATCTGCAAACACCTGGCCCCAATCAACTTTTGAAAGTTCTTGCCTAATACCGTCAAAATTGGCCTTCCCCTAATTTCGAACATCAGCTTTTAGATCTGGTCTATCCTTTTCCATCACTATTTTAAAACGAATAGAATTATGGTCACTGGCTCCAAAGTGCCTTCCCACTGACACCTCAGTCATCTGCCCTGCCTTATTTCCCAAGAGTAAGTCAAGTTTTGCACCTTCTCTGGTAGGTACATCAACATATTTAATCAGAAAATTTTCTTGTACACATTTAACAAATTCCTCTCCATCTAAACCTTTAACACTATGGCAGTCTCAATCTATGTTTGGAAAGTTAAAATCCCCTACCATAACCACCCTATTATTCTTACAGATAACTGAGGTCCCCTTACAAGTTTGTTTTTCAATTTCCCTCTGACTGTTAGGGGGTCTATAATACAATCCCAATAAGGTGATCATCCCTTTCTTATTTCTCAGTTCTACCCAGATAACTTCCCTGGATGTATTTCCGGGAATAACCTCCCTAAGTACAGCTGTAATGCTATCCCTTACCAAAAATGCCACTCCCCCTCCTCTCGCCTCCCTTTCTGTACTTCCTGTAGCATTTGTATCCTGTCCATCCCTGAGCCATGTTTCTGTATTGCAATGATATCCCAGTCCCATGTTCCTAACCATGCCCTGAGCTCATCTACCTTCTGTTAGGCCTCTAGCATTGAAGTAGATTAGATTACATTACAGTGTAGAAACAGGCCCTTCGGCCCAACAAGTCTACACCGACCCGCCGAAGCGAAACCCACCCATACCCCTACATTTACCCCTTACCTAACACTACGGGCAATTTAGCATGGCCAATTCACCTGACCCTGCACATCTTTTGGACTGTGGGAGGAAACTGGAGCACCCGGAGGAAACCCACGCAGACACGGGGAGAACGTGCAAACTCCACACAGTCAGTCGCCTGAGGCGGGAATTGAACCCGGGTCTCAGGCGCTGTGAGGCAGCAGTGCTAACCACTGTGCCACCGTGCCGCCCACAAATGCAGCTTAATTTATCAGTCCTACCTTGTTCTCTGCTTTGTCCCTGCCTGCCCTGACTGTTTGACTCGCCTTTGTTCTCAACTGTACCAGTGTGAGATTGATCTCTTTGCTCACTATCTCCCTGGGGTTCCCCCCCCCCCCAAACTTACTAGTTTAAATCCTCCCAAGCAGCTCTAGCAAATTTTCCCGCCAGTATATTAGTCCCCTTCCAATTTAGGTGCAATCTGTCCTTCTTGTACAGGTGAATTCTACCTCAAAAGAGATTTCAGTGATCCAAAAATGTGAATTCTTCTCCCGTACACCAGTTCCTCAGCCATGCATTCATCTGCTGTATCCTCCTATTCCTGCCCTCACTAGCTCGTAGCACTGGGAGTAATCCAGATATTGCTACTCTTGAGGACCTCCTTTTTAAATTCCTGCCTAAATTCCTGTAATCTCTCTTCAGAATCTCAACCTTTTTCTTTCCTATGTCGTTGGTTTCAATGTATACAATGACCTCCTACTGGTCCCTCTCCCCCCTTGAGAACATTCTGCACCCTGTCTTAGACATCCTTGATCCTGGCACCAGGGAAGCAACACACCATTTTGATTTTTTGCTACTGGCCACAGGAACGTCTGTCTGTACCTCGGACTAGAGAGTCCCCTAACACAATTGATCACTTGGAACCCAATGTACCTCTCATTACATTAGAGTCAGTCTCAATACCAGAAACATGGCCGTTTGTGCTACGCACCCCTGAGTGTCCATCACCCTCTACATTTTCCAAAACAGCATACTTGTTTGAAATGGGGATAGCCACAGAAGACTCCTGCACGACCTGTCTACCTTTCCTGGAGTTAACCCATCTCTGTGAGTGTATCTGAAACTCTTCTCCCCCCTCCCCCCACATGATATATGGTGAATAGAAATTGGAAAGTGCTCCTTAAGAATTAAATAGTCAAGAATATAGATCCAATATTTCAATGATTCTAGTGAACAGGATTCTATGTAATAATTTGATCAAGTTAGAATCAAAACCTCTGATTAGGAAATGACTGCTGTTAATGTTTCTGTCAATAAAAATGTTTTTTGCTTCTCTCACATAAGTAGAAAGTAATTGGAAATGGATTTATGGCTTCAGATAAGAATGAGAGAATTAAATAAAGGAACTCCTGCAGTAAATTTTGGCGAGATCAACTTAGATCAGGTCAGTTGAGAATCAGAGCAACTTTCCAACTTGTGTCTTGTGTTTGCCATATCATATGTGGCTGCAGCTTAGAGTACATAAGTATTCTTTAATATAATTTCCATCTATTCCGAGGGATAGTCATTTCTGCCTGGGTTAAAATTTCTCAACTCAAGTGAGTACTTGATTATTCTCTTATTTAAGAAATAAAATGATGAAAAATTATAATTAATATCATTTGCGATCTTTTCTGAACAGATTAATGCTACTTGCAAACTCTGAGCAATGGTGTTAAGTTTAAAATAATAACTACTGTCCTCAGTAACACATTATACTCTTAACAATGCAATACAAAATCTGGTATATTTCATGCACTTTGTTAATTGTGTGCAAAATATTTTCATGATTTCTATCAGAGTCATCAGATTTGATTTTTTTAAAAACATATTCTGCACTTTAAAGAATTTTCTTTTGTATAGTGCCATTGACATCTTCTAAGTATCCCAGAGGACTTCACAGAAATGAATTGTCAAATGTAGTTATGAAATGTTAATGACTGTGTTGCTTTCTGAGAACCAGAGCAGCACGTATTGCACAGCAAGGCAAGACCGATTAACCTGATTTTGGGCAGTCATGATTGGCTGAACCAATATTTATCTTTGAGAAACAGAAAACTTTCTAGATTTTTTTTTTGAACAGCTGAGAAGTGATGATGTGGGCTCCTCTCTTTTGTCTCCTCAGTTGGTCACAGGTTGAATTTTATTTTCATGAGGCTATATCTTCCTCCTATTAAAAATGTAGCTAATTATGTTTTCCTTTGACTATTAAGAAGAAAATCAAGTTTTTTTAAATTCAAGAAGCAAACTTGTTAACTGTTAAACCTGAGGAAAATAATAGGAAAAGAAGTGTTGTCAAACATTTGGCCTTTGTGCATTTATCACAGTGAATTTTTCTTTCATGGTTGATTGCTTTGACAGAAACAGGCATCACTTCTAAAACCTATTCAGGATACTATTATAAACTTCTATGTTCTATTGTTTTCTTAACTGTCTTACCTACTTTTAGATGGGGGGATTTGCAAGAGGTTTCAATAATCCTCTTTACATTGTTACTCTTGAAATTAATGCCAGCAATAACTGTGGTTGAGAAGTCTCATCCCCAGAGACATTAGAAGGTCTCATCCCCAGAGACATTAGAAGGTCTCATTTTGAGCTTTATGTTCCACATGATGGATTTCAATGTCTAGGTAATTGTCTGTTGAATAGTTTTTTCAGGATTGGAAATTTGGAAATTATTTTATAAATTTCTGTGAACATAGCTATTTTTTAGATAAGGTGATTTTTGTGCATTTTGAAGTCCCCCATCTTTGGCTTTCTAAGCTCGTTGATTTAAGTTTTAAAAATCAATAGTCTGAATTTTAATATCATGACAATCTTGCTATGGGTTTGTTTTTTCTTTGTCCTTTTGGGAAGAAATAGCACCTCTAAAGATGTGGTTCTCTTTTAGTATCACATTAAGGTGTCAGCCTAGATTCTTGTGCTCCCATGTTGCATTTGAGCAAACAGGCCTTTGGAATTTAAGGTGAGTTTAATCAAGGAACCAAAGCTTAGTGCTTTTATTTTGCTAATGCAGTGTTTGGTTAAATGTATAAAATTGTGAAATCTGTAATCTAATTTGTTATAACATTTCATGTATCTTATAGCAGCAGTAGATCTTATGAATAAATAATGTGGGATGCTTCATCTATTTTGTAACTTAACCATTAATAAGAATGACACAACCAGGTATTGGTTTTTAGCTGCCTGAAATGCTGATGGATAGGGAGGGAAACACTGAAATAAAAGTAAGGATACTGTTGTTGAAAGTATCCCATTAATTGTGTATTTGCTGGTCACCTTTATCTATGCATTAACAACTAAGAGTTTGAGGGCAGAAGACTATTTAGGAAATTTTTAAAATTTACCTATTGGATATGGGCATCACTGGCTGGGCTAGCATTTGTTGCCCATCCCGAGTTGTCTGTGAGATGGTGATGATTAACCATCTTTTTGAACAGCTGCAAACCATTTGGTGTAGGTACACCCATGATGCCGTTAGGGAGAAAGTTCCAGGCTTTTGACCCAGGAATATATGTCTCTGTCAGAATGGTGAGCAGTTTGGAAGGAACCCGCAGGTAGTGGCATTTCCATGTATTTGCCGCCTTCGCACTTCATGGGAATTGTTGTAGACTTGGAAGATGCTGTCTTTGGAGCTTAGTGAATTGTTACAGTGCACCTTGTAGATGGCACACACTGCTGCTACTGAGCATTGGTGATGGACAGAGTGAATGTTAGTGAATGTAGCATGTTTTGCCCTGGACGCCATCAGTTTTGAGTGTTGGAACTGCACTTACCTCGGTAAGTAGCGTGTATTCCATCATATCTCTTTCTTGTGCCTTGCAGATGGTGGATAGGCTTTGAGGAGTCAGGTGGTCAGCTATTCCCAGCAGGATTCCTAGCCTTTGACCTGCTCCTGTAGCCACAGTATTTATATGGCTTGTCCACTTCAGTTTCCGGTCAATGCTAACTCATAGTGTGTGGCCAATGGGAGATTCAGTGATGGCTATACCATTGAATGTCAAGGAATGATAGAACATAGAACAATACAGCACAGAACAGGCCCTTCGGCCCACGATGTTGTGCCGAACATTTGTCCTAGCTTAAGCACCTATCCATGTACCTATCCAATTGCCGCTTAAAGGTCACCAATGATTCTGACTCTGCCACTCCCATAGGCAGCGCATCCCATGCCCCCACCACTCTCTGGGTAAATAACCTACCCCTGACATACCCCCTATACCTTCCACCCTTCACCTTAAATTTATGTCCCCTTGTAACACTGTTGTACCCGGGGAAAAAGTCTCTGACTGTCTCCTCTATCCATTCCCCTGATCATCTTATAAACCTCTATCAAGTCACCCTTCATCCTTCGCCGTTCCAATGAGAAAAGGCCTAGCACTCTCAACCTATCCTTGTACGACCTATTCTCCATTCCAGGCAACGTCCTGGTAAATCTCTGCACCCTCTCCAAAGCTTCCACATCATTGCTAAAGTGAGGCGACCAGAACTGCACACAGTACTCCAAATGTGGCCTAACCAAGGTCCTGTACAGCTGCAACGTCACCTCACGACTCTTGAATTCAATCCCTCTGCTAATGAATGCTAATACACCATAGTCCTTCTTACAAGCTCTATCCACCTGAGTGGCAATTTTCAAAGAGCTATCGACATAGACCCCAAGATCCCTCTGCTCCTCCACATTACTAAGAACCCTGTATTCCACATTCTTATTTGTCTTTCCAAAATGGACAACCTCACACTTGACAGGGTTGAACTCCATCTGCCACTCCTCAGCCCAGCTCTGCATCGTATCCAAGTCCCTTTGCAGCCGACAACAGCCCTCCTCACTATCCACAACTCCACCAATCTTCGTATCGTCTGCAAATTTACTGACCCACCCTTCGACTCCCTCTTCCAAGTCATTAATAAAATTACAAACAGCAGAGGACCCAGAACTGATCCCTGCGGAACTCCACTTGTAACTGGGCTCCAGGCTGAATATTTACCATCTACCACCACTCTCTAACTCTGACCGGTTAGCCAGTTCTCTATCCAACTGGCCAAATTTCCCACTATCCCATGCCTCCTGACTTTCTGCATAAATCTACCATGGGGAACCTTATCAAATACCTTACTAAAATCCATGTACTCTACATCCACTGCTCTACCCTCATCCACATGCTTGGTCACCTCCTCAAAGAATTCAATAAGATTTGTAAGGCAAGACCTACTCCTCACAAATCCGTGCTGGCTGTCCCTAATCAAGCAGTGTCTTTCCAGATACTCATAAATCCTATCCCTCAGTACCCTTTCCATTACTTTGCCTACCACCGAAGTAAGACCAACTGGCCTTGAATTCTCGGGGTTATCCCTATTCCCTTTTTTGAACAGGGGCACAACATTCGCCACTCTCCAGTCCCCTGGTACCACCCCCGTTGACAGTGAAGACGAAAAGATCATTGCCAACGGCTCTGCAATTTCCTCTCTTGCTTCCCACATAATCCAAGGATATATCCTGTCAGGCCCAGGGGACTTGTCTATCCTCAAGTTTTTCAAAATGCCCAACACATCTTCCTTCCTAACAAGTATCTCCTCTAGCTTACCAGTCCCTTTCGTACTCTCCTCTTCAACAATACGGTCCCTCTCATTTGTAAATACTGAAGAAAAGTACTAATTCAAGAACTCTCCTATCTCTTCCGACTCAATACACAGTCTCCCACTACTGTCCTTGATCGGACCTACCCTCGTTCTTGTCATTCTCATGTTTCTCACATACGCATAAAAGGCCTTGGGGTTATCCTTGATCCTACCCGCCAAAGATTTTTCATGCCCTCTCTTAGCTCTCATAATCCCTTTCTTCAGGTCCCTCCTGTCTCTCCTGTTTCCCTCCAACGCTCTGTCTGAACCTTGTTTCCTCAACCTTACATAAGCCGCCTCCTTCCTCTTTACTAGACATTCAACCTCCCTCGCCAACCAAGGTTCCCTCATGACCATCTCTTTCCTGCCTGACAGGTACATACATATCAAGGACACGTCGTATCTGTTCCTTGAAAACGTTTCACATTTCAACGACATCCTTCCCTGACAGCCTATGCTCCCAACTTATTCTCCTCTGATCCTGTCTTGCAGCATCGTATTTACCCTTCCCCCAATTGTAAAACCTACCCTGTTGCACGCACCTATCTCTCTCCATAACCAAGGTGAAATTCACAGAATTGTGGTCACCATCACCAAAATGCTCACCCACTAACAAGCCCATCACTTGTCCTGGTTCGTTACCTAGTACCAAATCCAATATGGCCTCCCCTCTGGTCGGACACCCTAGATACTGAGTTAGAAAAGCTTCCTGGACACACTGCATAAACACCGCCCCGTCCAATCTACTTGATCTAAAGAGCTTCCAATCAATATTTGGGAAGTTGAAATCGCCCATGACTACTACCCTGTGGCTTCTGTACCTTTCCAAAATCTGTTTCCCAATCTGTTTCTCCACATCTCTGCTGCTATTAGGGGGCCTATAGTAAACACCCAACAAGGTGACTGCTCCTTTGCTATTTCTGACTTCAGCCCATACTACCTCTAAAGGCAGATCCCCCTCAAACTGCCTTTCTGCAGCCGTTATACCATTTCTAATTAGCAACGCCAGACCCCCTCCTTTTTTACCACCCTCCCTAATCTTACTGAAACATCTGTAACCAGGAACCTCCAACAACCATTCCTGTCCCTCTTTTATCCACGTTTCCGTGATGGCCACAACATCGTAGTCCCAAGTACCGATCCACGCCTTAAGTTCACCCACCTTATTTCTGATACTCCTTGCGTTGAAGTATACACACTTGAACCCATCTCTGTGTCCGCAAGTATTCCCTGTCAGTGCTACCTTCTCCACAGCCTCCCTATGTTCTTGGACATCCTGAAAAACAGCTTACCTACTTGCTGGACTACAAGTCCGGATCCCATCCCCCTGCCAAATTAGTTTAAACCCCCCTGAAGAGTGCTAGCAAACCTACCTCCCAGGATTTTGGTGCCCTTCTGGTTCAGGTGCAACCCGTCCTGCTTGTACAGGTCCCACCTTCCCCAGAATGCAGTCCAATTGTCCAAATACCTGAAGCCCTCCCTCCTACACCATCCTTGCAGCCATGTGTTCAACTGCACTCTTTCCCTATTCCTTGCCTCACTGTCACGTGGCACCGGCAACAACCCAGAGATGACGACTCTGTCCGTCCTAGCTTTTAGCTTCCAGCCTAACTCCCTGAGCTCCTGAATGACCTCCCCACCCCTCTTCCTACCTATGTCGTTGGTGCCAATGTGCACCACGACTTCTGGCTGCACACCCTCCCCCTTAAGGATTCTGAAGAACGGTCCGAGACGTCTCAGACCCTGGCACCCAGGAGGCAACAAACCAACCGAGAGTCTCGCCCATGTTCACAGAACCGCCTGTCTGTTCCTCTAACTATACAGTCTCCTATAACTAGAATGATGGTTAAACTCAGTCTTGAGATGGTCATTGCCTGGCACTTGTGTGGTGTATTACTTGCAACTTGTCAGCTCAAACCTGGATATTGTCCAAGTCTTGCTGCATTTGGACATGGACTACTTCAGTATTTGAGTTGTGGCTGGTGCTGAATATTGTGCAATCATCAGCAAAATTCTCACTTTTGTCCTTACATTGGAGAAGATGTCATTGATGAAGCAACTGAAGATGGTTGGACCTCAGACACTCCCCTGAGAAACCCCTGCAGAGGTGTCCTGGAGCTTAAATGCCTGACCTCCAATAACCATGGCTTTTGTGCCAGGCTTGGATCTATCCAGCAGAGAATTTTCCCAATTCCCATTGACCCTAGCTTTGCTAGGGCTTCTTTATACCACACTCGATGCAGCCTTGTTGTCCAATAAGTTACTGACTGTCACTTTGTCTCTGGAATTCAGTTTTGTTGTCCAAGGTGTAACTAAGGCTGTAATAAGGTCAGGAGCTGATGGTAATGGATGGAGCCCAAGCTGAGTGTCTGTGAGCAGGTTATTGCTGAGCATGCATGTTGATGACTCTATCCATCATTTTACTGGCGAACAAAAGTAAATTGGGGCAGCAGTCGGCTGGGTTGGATTTGTCCTTTATGTGTACAGGACATATCTGGGAAATTTTCAGCATTGCTTAAGCAAAGGACAGTAGTGCCCCCACAACAGACACACAAAATGTTGGAGAAATGCAGCAGATCAGGCAGCATCTTTCGAGAGAGAAACTGTGTTGTTATTTTGAGTCTGATGTAACTCTTCTTCAGATCCTGTTCTGATTCTCTCTCTGCAAATGCTGAGATTCTCCAGCATTTGTAGTTCTTTCAGATTTACTGTATCCTTAGTATTTTGCTTTTATGGTAATGTCCACATCTCTCTGCTAGAAGGTATAGGTTGAAGTCCTACCTGATTAAAAATGCCTAAGTCAAACTTATAATTCATATCTGAGTACTAGATACCCAGGAATAAACTCTTTTGTAACTAATAGCTAACAGGAGCAAATAAGATTACCTGTATTGTGATCTTCATGTAATACAAATAAACTAAATGTAGAACACATGATATGAGTACTGCAGGGTGCAATGCATAATAAAAAGAAGGCTTGTGTCAATGTAGCCCTTGCTTAGGCTGCCATTATGTGAACTGGTGTGTTACTGGCAGCTGCTCAACTTTCATGGTGTGGAAGGAACTAATTCTGAACTGGTTTTAGATGTTGTGAACCATGAGATTTCCAATGGAACCACTTATTTTGTGTCATGCTGCTGAAGCTGTGGTATTCCAGTTGTTTGTGGAGTACCAGAAATGAGGGATACTTCATAAGTAGATGAAAGATATGTGAAGACTGCAGTTATAGTGCTGAGCAGCTACTTGATTATAATCTGGTACTATCTGATGCTGACACTCTGGCAGGTTACTATATTAATGTACCGAATTGCAGGTGTGTGTGTGTTGCTTTCGGAATTGCCCAGGTTTCACATTGCACCATCAGACGCAGATAGCTCCTCTGGCATCATCCTGTCAGGAATTGAATTGAGGCTGTCTTGATTCATTTGTATAGTGGAGGCTTTACTCTAAGCATAGAGACAGGTTTTGAACCAACTGCACCACTTAGTTGTTTACCTTTGTTCCTTGGCATGGTGGCACAGTGGTTAGCGCTGCTGCCTCACAGCGCCAGAGACCCGGGTTCAATTCCCGCCTCAGGCGACTGACTGTGTGGAGTTTGCACATTCTCCCCGTGTCTATGTGGGTTTCCTCTGGGTGCTCCGGTTTCCTCCCACAGTCCAAAGATGAGCAGGTTAGTGAATTGGCCATGCTAAATTGCCCGTAGTGTTAGGCGAAGGGGAATGGGTGTGGGTGGGTTGAGCTTCAGTGGGGTCGGTGTGGATTTGTTGGGCCGAAGGGCCTGCTTCCACACTGTAAGTAATCTAATCTAATCTAAAAAAAACACCTTTCAATGGAAAGAAAAGCATTTTTGCAAAGAAAAATTAATATGAGAGAAAGAACTTTTATGTTTTCCTTCGAGTATTTCACTCCTTGCTTTTCTATTCATTCATTTGAAACCCATTTATTTACCCTTCCATTCATTTAAAATATGACTCGAGTGACCAGTAATAATGATAAGTGAAATTGGGTCATGTGAAAATATGCTCATGGAATGAATAAGTGCACTAGACTTTAGTTAGCAACTTAAAATGTGTATACACTGCATTTGCCAGATCAGTGCTATTGCACTGCAATTGTAAAAATATAGCTATCAAATGGACTAGAATCTGAATTGATCCTGCAGTAAACCTGAGTAAATGAAGAAAGGAGTCTTGCTTACCTTTGGATTCTAATTAGATTTTTGGAACGGTATTTATATAAGTTTACCATCAATGTGAAGCCAAACCACTTTGCACCAACTTTGCATTCATTGTGTGAGTCACTTACCAATGAAGTAAAACATTCATGTAATAGAAAAAGGTTGTAATCTCTGTTCATGCCTATTATATATTTTGCTAAATTTTGATCTAAATAGTCCTGTAAAAGACTTTTTCCAAATTTATCAAGACAAATGTGGTGGATGCACTCTAAATAGCGAGAATCAATTTGACATTTGTGAGTAAAGATACACCTAAAAAGTCAAATTAAACCATGTTCAAGTTGTAACGATGGCATTGGCACAGGGTTATAATGCAACCTGCGTCTGTATTTGACTGGAGGAGGGAATTAGAAAAAAAATCCTTCAAAATTAGTTGAGTGCTGTATTTGCTTTCTTAAGTTTAAATTGGTATCAGGTGGTTTAGATCTGAACAGATACAGTTTTTGGAGTATTAATATATAGTGTGAATGCAATGAAATGCATGTGATAATATAGGACTGTGAGAGAATTACAAATGGGACATAATACATGGCAAATTTTTGTTATAGATTGCATATCCTTTTTGGATGACCTAGAATTGGTCATGTTCATAAATAGGCCTTAAATTTACCTGGACCATCTCTGACACCTCCCTCCCCTTCCTGGACCTCTCCATCTCCATCAGTGACGACCGACTTGACACTGACATTTTCTACAAACCCACCAACTCCCACAGCTACCTGGATTACACCTCTTCCCACCCTATCTCTTGCAAAAATGCCATCCCGTATTCCCAATTCCTCCGCCTCCGCCGTATCTGCTCCCAGGAGGACCAGTTCCACCATAGAACATACCAGATGGCCGCCTCCTTTAGAGACCGCAATTTCCCTCCCCACGTGGTTAAAGATGCCCTCCAACGCATCTCATCCACATCCCACACCTCCGCCCTCAGACCCAACCCCTCCAACCACAACAAGGACAGAACGCCCCTGGTGCTCACCTTCCACCCTCCCAACCTTTGCATAAACCAAATCATCCGCCGACATTTCCGCCACCTCCAAACAGACCCCACCACCAGGGATATATTTCCCTCCCCACCCCTCTCCGCCTTCCGCAAAGACCGCTCCCTCCATGACTACCTGATCAGGTCCATGCCCCCCTACGACCCACCCTCCCATCCTGGCACTTTCCCCGGCCACCGCAGGAACTGTAAAACCTGTGCCCACACCACCTCCCTCACCTCCATCCAAGGTCCTAAAGGAGCCTTCCACATCCATCAAGGTTTTACCTGCACATCCACTAATATCATTCATTGTATCCGTTGCACCCGATGCGGTCTCCTCTACATCGGGGAGACTGGGCGCCTCCTAGCAGAGTGCTTCAGGGAACATCTCCGAGACACCCGCACCAATCAACCAAACCGCCCCGTGGCCCAACATTTCAACTCCCCCTCCCATTCTTCTGAGGATATGGAGGTCCTGGGCCTCCTCCACCGCCGCTCCCTCACCACCAGACGCATGGAAGAAGAACGCCTCATCTTCCGCCTCGGAACACTTCAACCCCAGGGCATCGATGTGGATTTCAACAGCTTCCTCATTTCCCCTTCCCCCACCTCATCCTAGTTTCTAACCTCCAGCTCAACACTGTCTCCTGGACTTTTCCGGACTTGTCCGACCTGCCTAGCTCCTTTTCCACCTATCCACTCCACCCTCTCCTCCCTGACCTATCACCTTCATCTCCTCCCCCACTGACCTATTGTACTCTATGCTACTCTCTCCCCACCCCCACCCTCCTCTGCTTATCTCTCCACGCTTCAGGCTCTCTGCCTTTATTCCTGATGAAGGGCTTTTGCCCGAGACGTCGATTTTGCCTGTCCTCGGATTTTGCCTGTCCTCGGATGCTGCCTGAACTGCTGTGCTCTTCCAGCACCACTAACCCAGAATCTGGTTTCCAGCATCTGCAGTCATTGTTTTTACCATGTTCATAAATAGCCTAAATTCTTTCAGTATACTTTGTGAAATACTTCTGACAGAAGTTAGCTAGTCAGGGAAGCAATGTGCAATTTAGTATTGCATTGAGTGTCTTGAAGTAGATCTTAACAATGTCAATACTGCTGTAAATAAAGTCTTGAGACATTTGTGTCGACAAAATAATTTGCCATTCTGTATTTATTGAGAGAATATCGATAGAACACAGAAGCTGATGTTAAAAGTATGGAGTTTTCACTAATTCCGATGAAGTAAGTATGCTATTTTATTGATGATTTGGTGGTGGTTCCAAAACAAAGCCAAGGAATTCCTTGCATGGGATGTATAGGATAATAATGTATTGCGTAACATTAGTCAGCTGAAACCAATTAATTTGGCTGAAGCAGGAAATAATACTAATCATTTATTCTTATGAGATCAACTCTGAGCTAGTGGGCCTACTTCACGTTTATAGTGCATTAAGCCAGCTGCCACACGATAACTGTTTGCCAACTGTTTGTTTGACAGGAAAGGTCTGAAGGGGATGGGTCACTTAGTGGAATGGGAAGTTAATGTTTTTTTTTCCTGTATTTGGGTTATTTTTCATAGTAGGAGGATAGGAACAAAGAAACGTAAAATTAAATGGAACATTTAAAAAAGAAAGTGAAAATGAAGTCAGAATTGTACCATCCTCACTGCTTCTGGAGAAATGCTGTTGAGATTCTCAAAATAATGCTGGCAAAAATTAATCAGAAAAGTAAAATTTGTAAGCTGGGACCAATGTAGTATAACAGACATTTCGTTAATTATTTCATGGTTTTCTCCAACTGATATCCTCATCATTACTCCAGATCTTTCTGAAATTTTCTTAATTCTTTTCCATCCATCAATTAGTCCTTTATTCTTGTCCTTTAACTTTGTCACATCCCTCTCCTTCCTCATCCCACCTCCTTGAATAATGTGTACTGCATTTGTATTGCCAAGTTGTTCAGTTCTACATAGAATTCTGGTGGAATCGATGAAACCTAGGAACAGGAGTAGTACTGTCAATAATCTTGATTTTTTTCCCCACCATTCAATTAGTCAATGGCTGATCTGCATTTTAATTCCATCCATCTGCTTTGATCCCATAACCCCTTGCTCATCCAGTCCCTATTTGCCCATCATATCTGGATAGATCCTTCTTTTATCTAAAGTGGATAACCTCAATCATTCCTAGATTGAACTTTGTCTGCCACAGTTTAACCTTTCACATGATCTGTCAGTGTTTCTCTGCAATTTTCAATTGCTGTCTATTTCTTGGATTGGACAATAAACCCAAATAAGAGGGTCTCTGTTCCTTCATCTAGGGTTCTTTTTATAAATATATTGAAATGTGGAGAGCCCAAATCCCTTTCACACGTTGACAGATTGGATGTATATCTGTATACTACCTACCTTTTTTTAGCCAATTCCACATTCAAACCAATAGTTTCCCCCAATACTGTGCACACTTTATTTTTGTTAACAATGCAGTCCCTGATCACATGTCCTGGAAACTGATTGAAAGGGAGAGAGAAGAGGTAGATTCCTTTGAATGAATCATTTGTAAGTAAACTCGTGCTTATTAGTGTTTTTACTTCATTTGTGATTTCTTATGAATTTTAGTAAGTAAATGGACTACTATTTTTTCAGGATTTATATTCATTAAAAGCTTACTGCAATATTTGTTTGCCAAGAACCCTCAAAGCTGCTTAAGTTCCATGAATTTTAAAATGTCTGTGGCATTTGTGACATCTACTGTAACTTCAATAATGGAGTTCCTGAATGAAGTCACATGTATTGTGTTCATCTACTGACAGCTGAATCTTGTGCTTCAATCTGCTGCTTTTTTCAGAATCTTTACAAACACTTGAAAATAGTGAAACTAGTTTTATTGCTTCAATGTTTTGAAGTTTAATTCCTCTGCTGTCCACTGTTTTTAACAAGAACAATGCAACATGTTTATATAATAGTCTGAATGCAATGAAAACATCCCATGACGGTGAATAAGAGCACCTAACAAAATTTGTCATTGATCCATGTATGACCAAAAGCTTGGCTAAAGAAATAGCTTTTATGGAGTATTTTAAAGGTGGTATACAGGCAGAGGGTTGCGGTGGAATGTGCAATAAATTCCAGTTTGAGTTATTGTATGAATGTGTGAGTTTGTTTCTCCCCATCTACCAAAAAATAGTGAATATATTATTATTAAATAGCTTTCCAATGCATGTGCAATTATCAATTTAACCTATTCCCTTAAATTTAAAGTGCTGAATATTGAAGAGAAAATTGTGGTCTGCTGGGGGAGAAGGGAAGATTCATGCAGCAATTTTAACATCATCTTTGGTTGAATTCAAAGCTATTATAGCATTGCCAGGATGTGATTTTTGATATTTTGTATTGAGTTTCTAAGGTACAGAAGAGTTGGATAAGTGGTAGGCTCATTCATAAAGTCAGGAAGTATGGGATACAGGCAGATTTGGCTATCTGGATTCAGAATTGATTGGCTGACAGAAGGCAGAGAGTGGTTGTAGATGGAAAGTATTCTGCCTGGAGGTCGGTGTTGAGTGGGGTCCTGCTGGGCTCTGTCTTTGGGCCTCTGCTCTTTGTCGTTTTTATAAATGACTTGGATGAGGAGGTTGAGGGGTGGGTTAGTAAATTTGCAGATGACACAAAGGTTGGAGGTGCCATTGATCGTATCGAGGGCTATTGCAGGCTGCAGTGCAACATAGACAGGATGCAGAGGTGGGCTGAGAAATTCAGATGGAGATCAATCTAGATAGATGCAAAGCGATGCATTTTGGAAGGTCGAATGCTCATGCTGAATATAGGATTAAAGACAAGGAACAGAGGGATCTGGATGTGCAAGTACATAATCCCTCAAAGTTGCCACCCAAGTGGATAGGGTTGTAAAGAGAGCATATGGTATTTTGGCTTTCATTAACAGGGGGATTCAGTTTAAGAGCCGCGAGGTTTTGCTACAGCTCTACTAGTCCCTGGTGAGACCACACTTGGAATATTGTGTCCAGTTCTGGTCGCCCTACTATAGGAAAGATGCAGTGGCTTTGGAGAGGGTGCAAAGAAGGTTTACCAGGATGCTGCCTGGACTGGAGGGCTTGCCTTTTGAAGAGAGGTGAATAAGCTCGGACTTTTCTCTCTGGAGAGAAGGATGAAGAGAGGTAATCTGATCGAGGTATAGAAGATAATGAGAGGCATGGATAGGGTCAATAGCCAGAGACTTTTCCCCAGGGCAGGATTGACTGGCACGAGGGCTCATAGTTTTAAGATATTAGGAGAAAGGTATAGAGGGGACGTCAGAGGTAGGTTCTTTACGCAGAGAGTTGTGAATGCATGGAATGGGTTGCCAGCGGTGGTGGTGGAGGCAGAGTCATTGGGGTCATTTAAGCGACTGCTGGACATGCACGTGGATAGCAGTGAGTTGAGGGGTACGTAGTTTAAGTTATTTTATTTTACATTAGGATTAACCCTCGTCACAACATCATGGGCCAAAGCGCCTGTTCTGTGCTGTATTTTTCTATGTTCTGTGTTCTAAAAGTTATGTCCAGTTTACTGTCCCCTAGCAGCAGACTGATTCTTTTGAAATTATGAAAAAAAATCCAAATCTTGACATTGGAAATATGTGTTAATTCGAAATTCTTTCGAATACTATTTGAACAACTGCTTCAGCATATGATAAATACCAACATAGTGGAGATTTCTGCAGTTGTGTGTTCCAAGTCCCAACGCCCAAAGGCTTTTAAAATAATAGAGCTGTTGAGCAGTTAAGCTGTGATTAATGCTGATTTTTGTTGTCTCTAAATTGCATAAGTTTAAAAATGGAAAGTCAGGATGATTTTGTAATCATTTCTTGAATATTATGCTTTATGTAATTGTAAAACTCGTATTTTTCTGATCATTATGCTTTTTAGACATTAAATTGAGATTGTAGGAATTATAAATTTTTAAATGTTGCTACTTAATTGGTTTAGTGATTATTTGGTCTCCTGCTTTGCAGAATATGTTGTTGTGTTTCACTAAAGCTGTCAGCAAATTTCACTTCATCCAGGACATCCATTAATGTTGAAAAGATGTCTATTCCATTCATGGAACCAGGGATGGTTTTTAAAATCCAAAACAGAAATTACTGGAGAAATGAGGGGCATAAATAAGGTGAATAGCACCAAAATCTTTTCCCCAGGGTAGGGGACTTTAAACTTAGAGGACATACTTTTAAGGTGAGAGGAGAAAGATTTAAAAGGGAGCTGAGAGGTAACTTTTTCACACACAATGAACTGCCAGAAGAAGTAATAGATGGAGGTAGCGTCCCAACATTTAAAGACATTTGGACAAGTACATGACTAGGAAAGGTTTGAAACAGGTGGGGGACAGAGGTATAAAGCTGTCTGTGTGGCTCATAATTGGATAATTTGTTCTACAGCTTTTGGTTCATTTGCCTTCCAAAATTTAGGGAAGTATATTTTGATAGAGCTTTGTTTTGGGAGGTTACTTGGATCTTCAAACTCTGGTGTTGCTGAAATTAGCTTGGTAAGTTATTGATCTACAACTTGTAGATGTCACATGTGACAATGAGTTCGTGGTGGAATAGATGAATGTCGTATACAGGAAAGATGTTAATCAAGTAGACAGCTGTATTCTAATTGGTATTGAAGTGAAGTAGTTGCATTTGTCGAGTTAGTACTTTGTTGCACATTTGATTTTAAAGCTGGGACATATACTGCTTTGTTTATAAGTGTTGAGGCATTTGTCCTGCTATTAAAGATACATTATTGCCATACCATGTTTAGTTAAGTTTATGGTAACTTCCAAAAAGACACTGCCATTCTTCCTTGGAGGTGGTCATAACCCAGTGATTTAGCAGCACCAACATGTTTTTTGTCAACCCAAATCTCTATATTCTCCAGGTCTGATGTTTTAGCAATAGGCTGCTTTATTGTTGGTAAAACAAAATATTGCAGGTGCTGGCAATCAAAAAGAAAAACAGGAAATTCTAGAAATACTCCGACATAGCATCATGGAGAGACAAATGGAGATAACACTTCAGGTCGAGACTTTTTTTAAAATATTTCATTATTGGAGAATTTATGGATGTAACTGAACACTGGCTAATTAGTAATGAAAATCCCCATTTCTTCCTTTGTGCTTGAGGGGAAACCATTAACGAAGCATTCTGAAGCTAACTGGAATAAGTGCACTTCTCAACACTCTTACTGTAATGACCTGGAGCTGAGATGATTGATCTTGAGATTACTGGTCATCTACTTTTGTTTCTGAAATAAATATCAGTGCCTGAAGTTTTACCTAGATATAGCTGTTGATGAGTTATTGTGTCATTGATTAAGAAAGGTGATTGCTAACTAAGTTTTTTCTGATAAAAGAGACCTGTTGAGATTTTGTACAAAATCATCATTTGGTTCGCTACCACTGCCGGACCTGGAATAGCATGGCTAGTTACAGTGCATATGTCTGTAGTACTACAGCAGTGGAATTATAGTGAAAAGACATCTCCAGGAATGCCATTTCATAATACTGTACAGTGACTTGCACATAAAACAAGGTTTCTTAAAGAGTGGAGCTCATTAAAATGTGCTTAGGCAACTACTTAGTTTATCAGGTTGTTTTTGAGTTTTTAATTTTCTCATAACACTATCTGCTAGGGAATACTGACACTTGCTTTCCCTTCCGCCATTTAAAAAAACTGTGAACAGAATTCAATGGATGCCTGCAACATGTGTACAGAGCTCCCTGAACAGTAGGGCTGCGTAGTTGAGCCAAAGCTAATCTGTTATGTAACCCTTCTAATAGGGTTTTCCCCTTAATTTAAAAGGAAAGTATGAAATGTCTATGCTCCTGATTTCCTGTCTTGAGTTACCAGTTAACTTCTGTTATATTGCACAAAAGGAAACCTGTGCTGTTTTATGTGTACTCGACAACAGAATCTTACTGTCAAATGAAAACCAGATGTGATAATACATAGTTGTATGAAACACATCATGGATCACTGACCGTGCGCAGAAAATGTCATTTTTTACAATTTTAAATTTTTTCCAAGCCCTGTGCCACCTTGCATTTTCAGTGTAGTTTTCTTCTATTTAATGTTTGTGACTGCTCGTTGTTCACTCCAATCGTATCAATATTTTGTGAATAATTCTTCAAATACTTTGTATTCCTCCTTCTCAATGCATAATGCCTTCAGAAAGCATATAAATTTAAACAAACTGAGGAAGATACCTTTCTTTATTTTTTTTTCCATAGATCAAAGTTTACAATATATGGTTGTCATTGTAAATGTTCCAGACACTGTTGATATGGTTTTCATCTAAGGCACTGTAAACAACGTTGTCACCTTATGTTCCTGCTCAGTTTTCTCTTGCCATTTTTCCTTATTTGTATTTCTGTGTCAGGGAGAAGATTATTCCTATTTACAAAGACCATGTCCTAGTCAATGGTTTTTTAATCATTATAAATTGCTGTGATTGTGATTTCCAAGATATAAAGACTATTTCAGCAAGTTAACAGATTGGATTTGAGTAAATATTCCATTTCTGTATCCTCCGATTTTCTTGCTGGGTGTATGAATACAAATGTTCAACGCTGATATGCTGAAAGACCTTGAGGTCATGAAAGTCATGACTGTATTAGAGCCTGGTCCAAGCAGGATGATGAAGCTCATTTCCAGTTATTGTTAGAGTTGCATTGGGAGGTGCAGTCTTTATGGAAATTCCTTTGTATTATAAAAGGACAGAATTAAGATCATTGTATTATTTTTTGGAATAATTGCATTCCGATTTACAAAATATACTGGACTAACAACAGTCAATTTGACTATAGATCAATGGATGTAGTTCAAATTATAGCAATATTTTTATTAAGATCATCGTAAATTAGGCTAAATTTTCAAGTGTTTGTGACACTGTACGTTTTTATGATAAGTTTATTCCTCAGTTGAGGATCACCAGAATACCCATGGTTTATCACCTAACATCAAGCCTCTGTCTTGACAAAATAGATCTAAAAGTTCTTAGAAAAGCAGAAGATGCAGACATCAAAATATTTTTTGTTCAATTGTGCGCACACAAAAAACATGCTATAAAACAAGAAATAGGAAATGTAAAATGCTTAATAAATGTTTGTTCACTTTTGTGGTGCATCTTCATACTGGCACCCCCAAAATTCAAAGTAATTGTGTATTTTCTGAAAATTAGATTATTAACATTTTGCTGCATAATCCCCAATTTAAATTTTATATATTTTGTCGTATTTCAGTTTTCTTCTGTTGACAAATTATAATTTGAGTTAATAGCATAGATTTATGCATTTTGTAGTGGCTTCAAAATTATTAACTGCTTATCTAAAAGTGTACAAAGTTTAAAAAATCACACAACACCAGGTTATAGTCCAACAAGTTTAATTGGAAGCACACTAGCTTTAGGAGCGATGCTCCTTCATCAGGTGATAGTCACTTGATGAAGGAGCATCGCTCCGAAAGCTCGTGTGCTTCCAATTAAACCTGTTGGACTATAACCTGGTGTTGTGTGATTTTTAACTTTGTACACCCCAGTCCAACACTGGAATCTCCAAATCATATCTAAAAGTGGGTGGTGGTGACAGCACAGTATTTTGGTTCTGAAATAGTAATCCAGAACCCCAGGCTAATACTCTGAGGACTTGAATTTGAATCCCATGACAACAAATGGTGAAATGTGAACTCAATAAACAAACTGGAATTAAAAAGAAAATCAAATGATGACCATTATCAATTATCACTAATGTTCTTTAGGGAAAGAGCTCTGCCATCCTTCCTTGGTTTGGGCCATATGTCACTTCAGACCCATTGCAACATGATTGACTCATACTTGCTCTCTGAAATGGCCTACCAGCATTGACCTAAGCAACAGAAACATCAGTGGCAAATCCAGCCCTGTCAAGCCCGTAGAATCCTCCTCACCTGCATCTGGGCACTTATGGCAAACTTGAAAGTTGTCCCATGACTAGTCCACTGGTCCTGGTTATGTGAGTTTGATTATGTGGACTCTGGATCCCATGAAGCCTCAAGGCTTTAGATTACATGGACAACAAAATCTCCTGTTGATTACCACTTACCTGTCAGCTGAAGAATGAGTTCTGCTCCATGTTGAACACCATTTGAAGAAGCACTGAGGGTGATAAGGACACAGAATGTACTCTGCATGGGGACTTCACTGTCTGTCACCAATAGTGGGTTCATAGCACTACTGTTTTCCTAGCTGGTTGTTTCCTAAATCATGTAGTTGCTAGTCTGGGTCACGTTGTAGCTGGTGAAGGAACTCACAAGATATAAAATTTATTTGACCTCATCCTGACTATCCACATGTCTAGATGTATCTGAGCTGAATGTGACAAACATTGAACAGATCTAGCAATTATAAACTTAGCCGAAAGAACTGCATAGATGCAATCAGCACCAAAAAATTGTATTCAGCCATATTCTATAATAAGGTAAAAACAATGACTGCAGATGCTGGAAACCAGATTCAATCGCATGCTGCTTCCACTGTTTGGCATGCAAATATTCCGGTGGTGCATCTTCACCAGTTTGGCACCTCTTTGTTAGATTTACCTGGTTCTGGTCTTGGCAGATCCTTCTGCACTCATCATTGAACCAGGATGGATCCCTGGCCTGGTGGTAATGGGAGAGTGGGGAGATGCCAGACCAAGGTATTATAGAATATGGATCAATGGTGCTGGAAGCCCGAAACGTTGATTTTGCTGAAGCTCCTCGATGCTGCCTGAATTGCTGTGCTCTTCCAGCACCATTGATCCATATTCTATAATACCTTGGTCTGGCATCTCCCCACTCTCCCATTACCACCAGGCCAGGGATCCATCCTGGTTCAATGATGAGTGCAGAAGGATCTGCCAAGACCAGAACCAGGTAAATCCAACAAAGAGGTGCCAAACTGGTGAAGATGCACCACGGGAATATTTGCATGCCAAACAGTGGAAGCAGCATGCGATTGACAGGGCAAAGTGATCCCACAACTGACAGATGAGATGTAAGGTCACACAGAGACATTTAAAAATCTGCAGAAAAAGTATTCAGCCATTTTAGCCAGCTCTGCCAATAAATAAGATATAAACAGATTTGTTTGTTTTGAATTCCACATTTCATTCTAACTTGATAACTTCTAATGTCTTTACCTAACCAAATTATCTGCCTCTGCCTTAAAAAAAAATCCTTGTCTTCTGAAGCAGAGAGGTTGATGAGAGTTCAGGAGAGATATGTTCCTGTGAAACTGAGGGATAGAAATGGCAAGATTAGGGAACCATGGTTGAGTGTTGAAATTGAGACTAGCTAAGAGGAAAAAGAATGCGTACATAAGGTCTGGGTGCCTGAAGACAGACAAAGCTTTGGAAGAATTTCGGGAATGTAGGACCAATCTGAAATGAAGAGTAAGAGGGTTAAAAGGAATCATGAGGTATCCTTCGTGAGCAGGGTTAAGGAAAACCCAAAAGCCTTTTATTTCTACATAAGAAGCAAGGTTGTCCCACTCAAGGACAAAGGGGAAAGATATGTGTGGAGTCAGAGAAAATGGGTGAGATTCTTAATGAGTACTTTATATCAGTATTCACCGAGGAAAGGGACATGGTGTATGTTGAGGTTAGGGATGGATCTTTAATTATTCTAGGTCAAGTCGGCATAAGGAGGAGGAAGTGTTGTATATTCTAAAAGGCATTAAGGTGAACAAGTCTCCAGATCCAGATGAGATCTATCCCAGGTTATTGAGGGAAGTGAGAGAGGAAATAGCCGGGGCTTTAACAGATATCTTTGCAGCATCCTTGAAAATGGGGGAGGTCCCAGAAGACTGGAGAATTGCTAATGTTGTCCCCTTGTTTAGGAAGGGGATAATCCAGGTAATTACAGATCTGTGAGCCTTAAATCAGTGGTAGGGAAGCTACTGGAGAAGATACTAGTGGAGCGGATATATAGCCATTTGAAAGAAAATGGGCTTATCAGTGATAGGCAGCATGGTTTTGTGCAGGGAAGGTCATGTCTTACAAACCTAATAGAATTCTTTGAAGAGGTGACAGTTGATTGATGAGGGAAGGGATGTAGATGTCATATACATGGACTTTAGTAAGGCATTTGATAAGGTTCCCCATGGTAGGCTGATGAAGAAGGTGAAGTTGCATGGGGTCCAGGGTGTTCTAATTAAATGGATAGAGAACTGGTTGGGCAACAGGAGACAGGGAGTAGTAGTGGAAGGGAGCTTCTCAAAATGGAGACCTGTGGCCAGTGGTGTGCCACAGGGATCCATGCTGGGACGACTGTTGAGATTTGGAGATGCTGGTGTTGGACTGGGGTGTACAAAGTTAAAAATCACACAACGCCAGGTTATAGTCCAACAACTTTAATTGGAAGCACACTCTCTTTCGGAGCGTCGCTCCTTCATTAGGTGATAGTGGAGGACTCAATCCGAAGACACAGAATTTATAACAAAAATTTACAGTGTGATGTAACTGAAATTATACGTTGAAAAATACCTTGATTGTTGAATCTTTCATCTGTTTGAATACTAACCTGAGAATGCAACTTTTAAAAAAGGTTTTGTGATTTACACATGAAAGAAGTGAAACTATCATGGTATTCAAACAGATGAAAGACTCCGCAGATAATCCAGGTATTTTTCAATGTATAATTTCAGTTACATCGCACTAAATTTTTTCTATAAATTCTGTGTTTTAGGATTGAGTCCTCCACTATCACCTGATGAAGGAGCCACGCTCCGAAAGCTAGTGTGCTTCCAATTAAACCTGTGGGACTACTGTTGTTTGTGATATACATAAATGATTTGGAGGAAGGTGTAGCTTGCTCATTAGCAAGTTTGCAGATGACACTAAGATTGGTGGAGTCAGAGAATATGGCAGAATATAGATAGATTGGAGAGTGGACAGAGAAATGGCATCCGGAGTTGAATCCAGATAAATGTGAGGTGATGCATTTTGTAAGTTACAATTCAAGAGCAAGCAATACAGTAAATGCAAAATTCCTGGGGAAAATTGATGTGCAGAGAGATGTGGATGTTCAGGTCCATTGTTCCTTGAAGGTGGAAACACAGGTCAGTATAGTGGTCAAGAAGGCATATGACATGCTTTCCTTCATTGGATGGGGTATTGAGTACAAGAGTTGGCAGGTCGTGTTACAGTTGTGGTTCGGTCATGTTTGGAATACAGCATACAGTTCTGGTTGCCACATTACCAAAAGGATGTGGATGCTTTGGAAAGAGTGCGAGGAGGTTCACCAGGATGTTGCCTGGTATGGAGGGTGCTTGCTATGAGAAGAGGTTGAGTAGATTAGGATTATTTTCATTGGAAAGGAGGTTGAGGGGGGATCTGATTGAGGCCTACAAAATCATGAGAGGTGTAGATGGGATGGATAACCAGAAACGTTTTCCCAGAATGGAGGACTTAATTACTAGGGGTCACGAGTTCAAAGTGAGAGGTGAAAAGTTTAGGGGAGATTTACATTGAAAGTTCTTCAGGCAGAGGGTGCCTGGAATGTGTTGCCAGCGGAGGTGGTATGTGCAGGAACGATAGCATCATTTAAGGTGTATCTAGATAGATACATGAATGGACAGGGAGCAAAGGGATACAGATCCTTAGAAAATAGGCGGCAGGTCCAGATAGAGGATCTGGATCGGCACAGGCTTGGAGGGCCGAAGGGCCTGTTCCTGTGCTGTAAGGTTCTTTGTTCTTTTTTCTTTTTTTGAAGTTGCACAGGCCTCTTGAGAAATGACCTTTTCCACCTCAGGTATAAAAGGCAACTCCCAATTCTAAACAGTGCTCCCTGGTTCTGGGCTTGAAGTAAACTTTGTGCGTCCATCTTGTCAAGACATTACAGGGACCTGTGTACTTCAACAAAGTCACCCTTTGTTCTTCTAAATCCTAGTGGAAACAAGCCAGTCTGTTCAACCTTTTCTTTGATTTTGTTTTTGTCCCCCTTATCTAAGTTATTGATACAATTGTTAAAAAACTGTAATGCAAGCATAGACCTCTGCACGAATTCACTTGTCACATCTTCCAATTTGAAAAAGATCCATTTGTGCATGCTCACTGTTTTTTATCAGCCAGTCAACTTCTATCAATGCTATTATTTTATCCCTTGCAGCATGAGATTCTCACTCTTGCAATAGCTTCTTATGTGGCACTTTGTCAAATGCCTTCTGGTAATCCATTTATAATATTTATGGAATCCAGAAGAGAAATTCTTTATCCATATGGATGTTGTTTAATTAATACTATAACTAGATTCTAGAAATCTGACACAAAAACCACAGATGGCTGGAGAAACACATTAGGTTTGGTAGCAACTATGGTAGCAACGAGGGGCGGCACAGTGGCTCAGTGGTTACCACTGTAGCTTTACAACACCAGGATCCCAGGTTCGATTCCAGCCTCGGGTGACTGTCAGTGTGGAGTTTGCACATTCTCTCCGAGTCTGTGTGGGTTTTCTCCGGTTTCCTCCCACGGTCCAAAGATGTGCAGGTCAGGTGAATTGTCAATGATAAACTGCCCATAGTGTTAGGTGTATTAGTTAGTGGGAAATGAGTCTGGGTGGGTTGCTCTTGGGAGGGTTGGTGTGGACTGGTTGGGCCGAAGGGCCTGTTTCCACACTGTAGGGAATCTAATCTAATCATGTCTCCATGCACCCCTTTTCCCACGGCACATGTAACTTGTTTGAAGAGCTCCAGTAAATCAGTTAAATAATTTCCTTTTCAAAAATATGCTGACTCCTCTTAATTACCTTGAGTTTTTCAAAGTACCCAGCTACAACCATCTTAATAATTGATCCTATAACCCTTCTGTTTATAGACATCAAGCCTCAATAGCCTTCTTCCCTTTTTGAATAGAGTGATTATGTTTGTTACTTTCTAGTCAGATGGAACCTTTCCAGAATTGAATCAATTTTGGAAAATTAACATCAACACATTTACTACCTCATCAGGTATCTGTTTTAAGACTCTAGGATGGAGTTTATCAAGACCTTGGGACTTATCAGTCTGCAGCTTTCAGTTTTCTCAGCAGAGCTGTGGGCTGACACGTCCTCAGGTCCTGATATGCTTCAACTATGCCCTTAAAGTGATAGTTAATGAGCTAGTAGACTGTGGGCCTTGACAACAGTCTGGCAATAGTACTGAAGACTTGTGCTCTGAAATAAACTAAAATCATCCCTTGCCAAGCTAATCTGGTACAGCTACAATACTGTTATCAACCCAATAATGTGGAAAATTTGTGTAGATGCGTCCTTTATACAAAAAGCAGAACAAATCCAACCCAGCCAATTACTGTCTTATTGGTCTATTCGCAATCATCAACAAAATGATGGAAGAAGTTGTCAATGTTAGCACTAACTCAGTAATAACCTGCGCGCTGATGCTCAGTTTGTGTTCTGTCACGATTGTTCAGTTCCTGATTTCATTACAGCCTGGTCCAAACATGGACAAAAGAGATGAAATTTAGAGGGAAGAGTGACACTTAACATTAAGGCAACATTTGACTGAAACAAGTAGAGAGAATGCTGAAGAAACTAGCAGGTCTGGCAGCATCTGTGATGAGAACAACAGAGTTACCATTTTGAGTCCTGCGTGGGCTTTTCAGAACTGAAACTAAGCTTTGACTGAGTGTGGTTGGAATCGACAGGAGAAAGGGGTTAAGCTCTTAATTGGTTGGAGAATCACTTAACATAAAAGAAATGTTAATCATCTCAGTCCCAGTGTATGACTGCAGGAATTCCTCAGGGTAGGTATTTTCTAATCTTTGGAGCAGGTTGGTCTTGAACCCACAAGCTTCCAAATCAAAGGCAGGAACAAAACCACTGCACTACAAGAGCCCCAGTTCCTCAGTGTCAGTATTTTAATCAGCCTGTTTGAAATGCTATGACACATCTCGGTAGCAGAACCCAGGGCTTCTGGCTTCGAGCAGTGGTAGAGCCTTAAAAGAGGAAGACCACACATACTTTGAAATGTCGATATTTTCTAATCAGACTGTTTGGAGATGTTACTACATACATCTGGAGAAGATGGTTCTTGAACCTAGACCTCCTGGTGCTGAGGTGGGGAGAGTACCATAGTGCTACACGCATTTGAGTTCCTTAGCATTAAGCCCAATCTTCTTCAACCGCTTCATCAGTGAATATCCCAACTCCCTCGGAAATTCAGAGTTACAGATGTTTACTGATTATCATTAAACACAATTTGCAACTGCTCAGGTATTGAGGTGCAGTTCATGTTTCTTTGCAGCAGGACCTGGCCAACATTGAGACCAAAACCTGAGTGGCTAGTACCGTTTGTGTCTTGAAAGTTCCAGGCAATGACCATCATAAAGAAGAGAGAATCTAACCATCAGCCCTTAACATTAAATGGCATTACCTTTTGCTGGATCCTCCAATGTCAACATCCTAATGATCCTAAGGGGTTACCAGTGATCCGAACTGGAGTGGACCAGTTGTATAAATTCTCTGCTTCCAAAACAAGATCAGCAGCTAGGAATTCTGTGTTGATAACTCGCTTCATGACTCCTTAGTGACTGTCAACTATCTACAAGCATAAGTCAGGAGTGTGATAGAATGTTTTTCCTTCTGTCTTGGCGGGGTAGCCACAACAATACTAGAGAAGCTTGACACATTCTCAGTGTCCCACTTGATTGCAAACCAATCTACCATGTCCTTCATTCACTCCCTTCAGCAGTGACACACACCAGCAGCAGTCTATACTATTACAATATGTACTACTATAACTCATCAAGCCTTCTTTAACAACACCTTCCAAACTCATGAACTTCCATCTTCCACCCTCCATCACCTCGAAGGGCAAGAACAGCAGATACACTGCCAGCAAATTCCCTTCCAAGTTGCCCACCATCCTGACTTGGAAGTATATCATTGTTCCTTTCCTGCCACTGCCTCAACATCCTGAAACTCATTCCCTAGCAGCATTGCAGGTGTCCCTATACTGCAGGTATTGCAACAGGTGAAGAAGGCAACTCATCACCATTTTCCCAAGAACGTTTGGGAGTTGATAATAAATTCTGGCTTAGACAGTGATACCACTTCCTATGATTGAGTTTTTTAGAATCCAGAAGAGAAATTCTTTATCCAAATGCATATTGTCTAATTACCATTAACTAGATTCTATCAATCTGACACAAAAAACACAGATGGCTGGAGAAACACATTAGGTTTGGTTGCAACTATGGAGAGAAATGGTGTTAATGCTTTGGGTCCAGTGATGAAGTTCTGAAGAAGGGTGATTGGGCTCAAAATGCTAACTTTGTTATCTCTCTGCAAATGCTGTCAGACCTGCTGTTTTTCTGCATGCACTTTCTGTAGATCTTGTTTGTCATCTGAACAAAATTGTATTAGCAGGAAGCTCACAGTTAGAAGTGTTGTTAAGCTGTAGAGACCATTAATATCTAAGATATGATTTGTAGCCAGTGTTAACTTGCCTTGTTTGGATATTAGCTGAGTAGCTTCTGTTAAGACCAGTATGGTCAATAAATTTACCAGGATTCCTGTTTTCTGTTGTTATCCAGTAATCCTCACTGGAAAGTGCTTGTGAACATGGATGTTCAATTAAATTAGGAGCTGTGTTTCACTCCATTGTCAAATTTGAGCACCCAGGTTCATGTGCTGGGAGAAACTGGCTACCTTGGTGAGGTGTTGGAAGACCGCTGCTGATGAATTGTACCTCAGAAGGAAACAACTGATAGGCAGAGAATAACACACAAACCAATAAAGTACCCTTGGAATTTGACACTGAATGTTTGACAGTACAGCTTTCATTTCTATTTATTTTTCCATAATGCTTGCTGTTTTTGACAGGTTCAGGCTTCTCTATTGACATGCTAATTATTTTCATCATATCTCATAAAAGAAATTTTTTTAACGTTAGTATTCAATCGAGGCCACTATGTAAGTATGTAACACTATAATTGTTTTAACCCAACATCAGAATGGTGATATTTGAGGAAGTAAATTAATTTACTTCTGTAATGTTTCTTGGAATTATGGTCAGATCATAGTGTTCAGAAGATGCATTAGCTAGCTTTTGTTAATTAGTTTTTATACTGTCTACTCTTTAAGAGAAAATGGTATAGCTGGAATGGCCAAAATCAACAAAAAGAAACTGTACATGTGACATTGAAACATGATTAAAAATATCTTATAATCTATACAAAGTGATGATTCATTTGAAGGTTGAGTGAAATTAATCACCTGTTTGAACACTTTGCAGATCTTTCATGTCATACAACAAGTGAAATAAAGCCAGGTAATCAACCTTATTGGTCTAAAAAATGATACATGACAGGGCATTTGTATGATAAGGACTTTGTGTTTGCGCACTCTGTATCCAGTAGTTTCTTAGGTGGTGTATTGCTATTATTAAGGTCATGGTTTCAAAAGGGTTAATTTTGAATAGCATACAGTATTTAATTCCACATAATCTGAATTGATTTAATTTAGTTACATATTACAATAATAGGCAGCTGGTTATCGGGAGTTGATCAGCTGATGAAGATGAACTATTCTTGTGACTTGGTGTAAAACTGTTGGAATTTTTGGGATGGCTTGTGTAATCAGATTGGTGAGTTTACTTGACTGCTGCAAATTTTGCTGTTACTGACTTGGAAAGCAAAGTCAGAGGTCACATCTGAGACCTTGGCACATTTTGGAAACCTACTAAGAAGGTGTGTTACTTCTAAGTTGAACTGTTGGCAGTTGTTGTTTTTAGCAGCAGAATGACAATCTTAGTTCCATTTTCTGACTACGTGCTGCGCTTTGCTAAACATGCCAAAATAAAGATAGAGCCTTGAGTTTGTAGTTGAAGAAGATTTTAAATGACTGCAGTTCAAACATTGGTATTTTTGACAGAGTAAACTCTTCCCGTGCTTGAAGTGACAATGCACAAACGAGCATTAGTTGTGATGCAGATATCTGATTTATTGTATGTGTGCTTTAGTATATAACATTTAGTTCCAAGAAATAAGTTTAACTGTAAAAAATGGGATAATGGAATTGAAGGATGTGGTAGTCTATTACGCTTAGAATATCAGTGCTATGTGGCTTTAAGAGGTTACTCTTGTTTGTTTAACAGAATCCGAGGAGAAGAGAGTGTTGGTTTGGTTTATGATTTGGAACTAAATCATCTGGAAAGCATTCAGTGAACTCTTAAAAGTGACTAAAACTTGTTAACTCAGCAGCTATGTCAATGGGTAGGGTGGTGCTTAACTGGATTCCTAGTTTTCAGTTTGTGTGTTTGGTAGAAGTTGCACCTTGCAGCTGGGAGAATACTGAACAAAGAAATTAGAGGGGTTAATAGGTGCAGGGAAGGAGCCAGGCCCACAAGCAGTATTTTCTTGATGCACCCAAGGAATTTGGAGAAATCCCAGGGGTAGTGCCCGTTCAATGAAGCTAGCTATCTGTGAAAGAGCCGGAAATGTGCCCATGAGTAAATGCTTGAATGCAGTCTCAGGACTCTAGTGGAACAGTCTCCAAGAAAGAACATGAGCAATATCGAGGGGCTGTGAGAGGAGCTTTTTGAGAGAGTTCATATCTAGATTGTCAAGAGTGAAGAATTGGAATTTCTCATAAAGGAGTCCTAAGTTTTAAAGAAGCTTGGTAACCCACAGTGTCATTATTTTCTGGGGAGGGGTAGCTGAGAAATCTATGGGATCTGTCTTAAACAGCATTTGCTATTTGGTGTGCCTTGTAGGATTTTTGACCACTTTGTTTACCCGACAATTTACTTCATTAATTCTCTGAATGTTTGAGCTTAAGTTGTGTAAATACAATGTAGGTTGTTTAACTTTATTAACTTTTTAATATAGTAAAGTTTATTTTGTAAGTAATGAGTCTCAGGCTTTGTCTACTGTAAACAAAAAAACTAGGTCATAACTTCCATTTGATGGTCTTGTCTGGGATTGTAACAGTTGTTTAATAGGAATGTTTGGGCTGACAACTGATTTAAAAATCTTATTAGTTGGTGATGTACATGCTCGTTTTAGTAAATTGTTGTATATACCTTTTATCCCTCCTTCAGTTTTTTATATTAGCTATACAGCGAGGTATTTTAATTTTGTATGAAGAATGATTTAATCCTCTAATTGTTGGTGTGGACAGTTATTGCTTGTGTAATTGCATTCATGAGAGCTTTTTAATGCATTCTGCTGCCATGCAATGGGATGCTGTCATCGTCATTGCAAGTAGTATTTGGCAAGAGAATACTACCAATGCTAAGGTTGGCAACAAGTATTAAGGAATACTGGGAAAATACAATTATTATATATATTCGTTTTGGTGAAGTGATTCAGTATACTTGAAAGTTTGATTGAAACATCGTATTTTGTGTTTTATGGAATCATTGGGACCTCTGAGTATCTTTTCCTCATTCCCTAAACATGTATTAACTCACCTGAAGTGTGATTGAGGTTGACTCCTTTTTGATTCAGCTCATTGTTAAAACTGAGTGAGCTATGAGGGATCTTTTAATGAACTGAAAAAATGAGTCTGCAATGTTGTATTTGTCATGTAATAGAACTTTATTTATCCATAGATTCAAAAGTTTTTTTTCTTAAAAAAAACTATATTTTCATATCATTTATAATACATTGGGCATCTAAACAAGTAGAGTCATGGAATCCCTACAGTGCATAAAGAGGCCAATCAACCCTTGAATCTGTACTAACCCTCTGAAGACCATTCGAATAAGACCCAGCGCCCTACCCTATCTCCATAACATAACACTGCATTTACCATGGATAATCAATCTAGCTTGCATAACCTGAGAGACTAAAAACATTTCTTACATTTTCCAATCCACCTGCCTTGCACATCTTTGGACTGTGGGAGGAAATCAGAATACCCAGCATAAACCCATGTAGACACTGGGAGACTGAGCGAACACCACACTGACAGTCACTCAACTCTGGAATCTAACCTGGGTCCCTTGCACTGAGGCAGCAGTGCTAACCACTGAGCTATCATGGTGCTCACTTTTTAAAAATCGATCCCATTTAATAAAACTTTAGTTTTAAAAAAATTAATGATTTAAGTAAAATGTAAGTGAAGTTCCATTTAATTTGCAATGGTGAATCATGCTTGTAAATTCTGCAAGCATTTACATACGAACATGCATACGTAGGGACAAGAGTAAGCCACTTGGTCCTTTTGAGTCTGCATCATTAATCAGTAAGATAATGACTGATCTGCTTTTAATCTCACCTTTATATTCCTACCTACTCCTGATAATCTTTCTTCCCTTTGATGATTAAGAATCTATCTACCTCTGCTTAAAGATATTTAAAGATTCTGCCTCCACAGCCTTTTGGGGAAGGGAATTCTGGAGACACTCAACCCTTGAGGAAAATATGTTACCTCATCTCTGTCTTAAGTAGGTGATTCCTTATTTTTGAACTTTGGCCCCTAGCTCTAGATTCTCCCATCAGAGTAAACATCCTTTCTACATTCACTCAGTCAAGTCCCCTCAGGAATTTTATGTTTCAGTTAAGTCACCTCTGAGTCTTCTCAACTCTGTGATACAGGGCTAAACTGACTATCCCATCCTCACAATGCAAACTGCTCATTCTAGGATTAGTGTAGGAAGTCTTCTTTGAACTGTTTCCAATTCCTTTTGTAATACAGTAACTACTGTACACAGTACTTCAGATATGGTCTCACACCCAATGCCCTTTTAAACTGAAGTATAATTTCCCTACTCTTGCATTCAATTACCATTGCAATAAAATACTTCTCCATTTCCCGACTAAAAAATGTTTCTGATCATGAAAGCCTGACGTGCTGCTGACCAGTTTGGCACTAGGTGACTTTGCAGTTCAATTTTTGCTCCATCATGAAATATTTAGCATATGGCATTTCACAAATTGTGATGAACTGAATAAGTGACTTACTTTGTATATTTTTGGTGCATGAAGACTGTCCTTATCTGTGTCTCTGTGAATCAGTACACTTTTGAAAAATTTGTTCACAGGATGAGGGCATTTCTGGCCAGGACGGCATTTATTGCTCATCCTTAATTACCTAGAGGGTATTTAAGAGTCAACTGCATTGCTGAGAGCCTGGAATTATGTAGTCCAGACTGGGTAAGGATGGCAGTTTCCTTCCATAAAGGTTTTAATGAACCAGGTGGGTTTTTGCAACAATCAATTCAAGGTCATCATTACACTCTTAATTCCAGATTTTTATTGAATTCAAATTATACCATCTGCCGTGGCAGGATTTCCAGCTGGCTCCCCAGAACATTACCTGGGTCTTTGGATTAACAATCCAGATTGGAGTGGTGCTGGAAAAGCACAGCAGGTCCGGCAGCATCCGAAGAGCAGGAAAATCGACGTTTCAGAAATGTTGATTTTTCCTGCTCCTTGGATGCTGCCTGACCTGCTGTGCTTTTCTAGCACCATTCTGGTCTTGACTCTAATCTCCAGCATCTGCAGTACTCACTTTTGCCTCACTGGATTAACAGTCTAATGATAATACCTCTAGGCCTTTGCATCCCCTCCCCTACTGATATAGCTTGTAGAATCTCTTGTCCTATTTAGAACTAAGGTGGTTGTGTAATTGAGATTTTGGAACAAAAGTGCCTTCAGAAACTTTGAAAGATTTTTCCTAAATCTTTTGAGTTTTTGAAGAATTCAAAAAATTGAAAATTAGAATGGATTTTCAATCAGTGTCTTGCTTCACTGACCTATTTAAAAACTTGTGACTTTAGTACAACTGTACTCTACCCTAAAGGTAAATGGTTATTGTATTAGCTAATGCCAACATGTATTTTTCTTTGGGAATGGCTGCTTGGAACTTTGAAACA
This sequence comes from Chiloscyllium plagiosum, assembly GCF_037043375.1. Lineage (NCBI taxonomy): Eukaryota > Metazoa > Chordata > Chondrichthyes > Orectolobiformes > Hemiscylliidae > Chiloscyllium > Chiloscyllium plagiosum. The sequence continues at coordinate 25,763,151 of NW_028270148.1, read as the reverse complement.
CTGGACATCAAAGAAGAGACCCAACTGGGACTGTTGGGAAATAGAATACTAGGAAGGGGAGGGTTCCACTAATGCAATGGATAATGATTTTACTGTTGATAGTTAAAGAATAGCATATTGAAAGAAAATAAAAAGTAGAAATTTTAAGGACAATGATTTTTATTTTCAGCTTGAAATAAATGAACAATTGAAGAACAATTAAATCCCTAATTATTCTGTGGTCTTCTTGAGGTGCAGAATCATACAGATCTTAGTACACCCCCAATATAATAATCTAACTTGCAATTATGTAACACTTTTAATGTAGCAAAAACTCCCTAGGGGCTTCAGAAACATCAGACAAAATTTAACGCTAGTTGCATATGAGATTAGGACCAGTGACCCAATGATAAAAAAAAAAATTAGGTCTGAAGAATGTCTTGGAAGAGGGAGAAGTTGGGAGGGATTTCTCAAAATTGGTGTCAAGCAATGGTAGAATGATGAAAACAGCACAAAGTGCCTGAATTGCAAGAGCTCAGAGTGTAAGACTGGAAGAGATTACGGGCATGGGTGAGACCACGGAGCAATTTAGAAAACAAAAATAAAAACTTTTAAAATGCACCGGGCTGATGGGCCTAAGTTTATCTAGTCTTTCTTGCTGGTTGTTAATAACTGCACATTTTTTCAAATAATTAAATAGATGGTTTCAAAAGAATACATTCTCTGCACAATTTCTCCTAAAGTAAGATTAAAGAATCTAAAGGTGGCGCATGTTTAATATTTGTAGGTTAATTACCAGAAAGAAATCTAGCAAATTGGGCTGCAGTCTGACACCAGATTATTAATATTAAGTGAAATTCGGTTAAAGTTGAAATTAATACACATTTACTAGAATGTAAGCCTAAATGTTTGTGATCAAATCTCTCAACTTCAGTTTGAACCAACACTTGAGGTAACTGGGCACTACTGAATAACGTCTAACATCTAGCATACATTTATTGGATTTTTAAAGATAATATACAGTAATGTGTTAGTGTTACAGAGTGAACAGTATCTAAAATAAGGTGGGAAGCATGTCCACTGTTTGCAATGGTTATCAATTGTTACAACACAAGGTAAATGCCTCTGCTAATTTAAACCAGCAACACAGAAAAGAGTCACCCCCATGCTGTGATCTGTTAAAAATCAAGAGGCAAAGAACTGTCCCCAAAGTCACTATTTGAAGTATAAAAAATTTAAGAACTTTCTTCTTTAAGTCCAAAAGACAATATTAACTAACAACTATTTACAACTCCTTTCTCTTAATCTATCTTTTATGCCCCCCCCCCCCCCCACATGATTGGTCCAATAAAACCCCCGATTAAGATTTACAAAAAATTCAAATTTTAAAACCAGCCAGCTGTCTAATCTTCCTCTGTCTTCTTTTCTTCTTCTTAGGGTTTCTATTTCACAGGTTGTTGATAGATAAAGTTACCTTTTGAAGAGAGCTATTGTCCTGGCAGTCTGCAAATGTTGGTGTCTTGGCAGTTCTCCCCTAACTGTTCAATTTTCCTGGTCTTATACCTCAAAGCATCGGATCCTTTCATTGATTTTAATAATGTCAAAATACCTTGATTGGAGTTTAGTATCTTGGGGCATAATTTAAACAAATTGGCCAAATTTGCATTTGTTTTTTGTCTCATAGCAATTCAGGTACTGCTAGATGCTGGACCAAATGTTCCATTGTAAATTCTCCAGCAGTCTGTGTGCTTGCTAAGTTCTTCAACTCTCTTAAAGGTACAGTACTCCTTACACCTTCATAACACAATAGCTTTATTTATAAATAATGAAAATGAACAAATACAGAGTCTCTGTAATACAAATCAAAATTATAGAAATAAATTATCAATGATTTATTTATTGTCACTTGCATTTTGTATTGAATAATACAATAAAATAGAGGGAAAAACTTCAAGAGTCGCCACAAATCCTGGGCTATTTTGAATAGTTTAAGAATAAAAAGCATAAAAGATATAACTGAAAGAGTCCTGAGCCAGCTCACCATGAAACTTGCACTGTCTCGCTGCATGACTCCCCCGATGTTGAAGTTCCCACTCTTTAGCTAGCAGGTTCATAGCTCCTTGAAAGTGAAGCCGCAGGTAGATAGGATAGTGAAGAAGGTGTTGGGTATGCTTTCCTTTGTTGGTCAGAGTATTGAGTACAGGAATTTGGAGGTCATGTTGCGGCTGTACAGGACATTGGTTAGGCCACTGTTGAAATATTGCGTGCAATCCTGGTCTTCCTATTGGAAAGATGTTGTGAAACCTGGAAGGGTTCAGAAAAGATTTACAAGGATGTTGTCAGGGTTGAAGGATTTGAGCTATAGGGAGAGGCTGAACAGGCTGGGGCTGTTTTCCCTGGAGGTTGAGGGGTGACCTTATCGAGGTTTACAACATTATGAGGGGTATGGATAGGGTAAATAGACAGTCTTTTTCCTGGGGTGGGGGTGTCCAGAACTAGAGGGCATAGGTTTAGGGTGAGAGGGGAAAGATATAAAAGAGATCCAAGGGGCAGATTTTTCACACACAGGGTGGTATGTGTATAGAATGGCTGCCAGAGGAAGTGGTGGAGGGTAGTACAATTGCAACATTTATAAGGCATTTGGATGGGTATATAAATAGGAAGGGATTTGGAGGGATATGGGCCGGTTGCTGGCAGGTGGGAACTAGATTGGGTTGGGATATCTAATCGGCATGGACGGGTTGGACCAGAGGTTCTGTTTCCATGCTGTATGTCTCTGACTCTATTTCTTTGCTGGGCCCATCATGCCATTGCTGGGTCCTGTGCTGAACCCACACTCACTCCTCAATCAGGAGTCCTATTTGTTTCAGCCGCTACCTTGCCAAATCGTTGAGTCTCCGGTCTGGGCCTACTGTAACTGGAGTCCCTGGCTCCAGACCAGACTGTCACTGCCATCTCACCAAAGGTCCCACTCCGGTTGTCATCTTTTGAGATCGCTATTGCTGGAGAGTTTTGCTGCCCTTGCTGCTGCCAGCCCCAACTGTCAGGAGGACATCCCTGTTGCCGTGAGGAGTTATACCCACTGCCACCTCTGACCGCTGAGAGGAGATGCCATTCTGCACATTTCCCGTTATAGTTGCCAGGCTGATTTCACTGACTATCCCACTTAAGAAGGCTCCGAAGTAAAAACTAAAGAAAAAATTTAAAGAGAAAGAACAAAAGTAAAAAGGGAAGAAAAGAAATGAAAGGGTGTGGAAGCAGATGAGCCCAGGCAAGAGCTGACACGGAGCCCTGCTACCCAACCACCATTTTGAATAACTTAATAGGGCTGACAACATCTTTGGAGAGAAAACAGAATTAATGTTTCAAGTCTATTGATTTTTCTTTCGAACTGATAGCTCGTAAAATGTGATATTCATGTTGTTGAGGGGGGTGGGGAAAGGAGTGAGTGGATAGGTGGAGACAGAGCCCAGAGAAAGAGTGAGTAAAAAATAGTAAGGCAAAGTGATTGTTGATCTTATTGTTTTCTTGTGTGGTGCAGGATATTTGTTGCCCATGCCAAATTTGACACATGGACTTATTTTATATTGCATGCTGCACTGTGGCTCCATAGAGAGGGATTTTGAATAATCCCATTGGCAACAGGTGTCAGATCATTCTAATCCCCATTAATGGTGCTTGAACTGCTTTACTGCTTTGAGGGATTGCGTTTATCTGATTTGATTAATACCTTTGTGTCCTTGTTTGAGGAAAGGATTGGGCATTTAGATTCAGGAGCATTTAATTCAGATCCTCAATGCGATGTTCGAATATTAATATTACACTAGTGAACTGTACAGTAGTTGAGGGATAAACATAGATAAATGTAAACCTGGAGAATCCCCCATCTACTCTTCAAACAGTGCCATAATACCTTTTACTCCCTCCTTGAAGGGGACACAAATTTTCAATTTAAAGATTTTATCTGAAATATAGCACCTCCAACATTCCAATACTTCACTGCCACTCTCTAGATTATGTGTTCATCTCTCCAGAATGTGACAAAATTCCCATATCATGAGGCAAGAGAACTATTAGAGAAATAAGGCTGACACCTAAATTGTTGTAATTTCAGTCCACTGCACCTTTGTACTTTCTTTTTCTGCATGTAAAAAGTATACATTTATTAAGGTGAGGATTCAGACTAGGGCTAATATTTAGTTAATTGCGTGAGTATTTTGTCTGTGACATACTGTATGGACTGCAGAACACTGTTCTGTCTTAATACTGATAAATTACTTTCAAAGTGATGGAAAGACATGTTAATACAATGTAAATGCAATATCATATGTGAACTGACATATCTGTTCCCACAAAAATGAAAGGTTATTAGCGTATTTTGAGACGATTTTTAGCTCAGGTTGAGGTTCTGTACGTAGGTTTGCTTGCTGAGCTGGAAGGTTCATTTCCAGACGTTTTTTTCAACCTACAAGGTAACCTCTTCAGTGGGCCTCAGGCAAAGCACTGTACATGATTCCTGCTTTCTCTTTATATGTTTGGGGTTCTTTGGGTTGGTGACGTCAATTCCTGTGGCGATGTCACTTCTGGTTCTTTTTCTCAGGAGGTGGTAGATCGGGTCCAGCTCGATGTGTTTGTTGATAGAGTTCTGGTTGGAATGCCATGCTTCTAGGGATTCTTGTGCGTGTCTTTGTTTGGCTTGTCCTAGGATTGATGTGTTGTCCCAGTCAAAGTGGTGTCCTTCCTCATCCATATGTGAGGATACTAGTGAGAGAGGGTCCTGTGGTTTTGTGGCTAGTTGGTGTTCATGTATCCTGGTGACTAGTTTTCTGCCTGTTTGTCCAATTTAGTTACAGTTCTTGCACAATATTTTGTAAATGATATTAGTTTTGCTTGCTACCTGTATAGGGTCTTTCAAGTTCATTAGCTCCTGTTTTAGTGTGTTGGTGGGTTTGTGGACAAGCAGACAAAACACGTCCAGAAATCCTAACTACTCTCCCCTACATCAAAGACATCTCGGAAATGACTGCCAGACTACTCAGACCCCTTGGCGTCATGGTAGCCCACAAACCCACCAACATACTAAAACAGCAGCTAATGAACTTGAAAGACCCTATACAGACAACCAGCAAAACTATTGTCATTTACAAAATACCGTGCAAGAAATGTAACAAACACTACATTGGACAAACAGGCAGAAAACTAGCCACCGGGAAACCTGAAGACCAACTAGCCACAAAACCACATGACCCTCTCTCACTAGTAACCTTACATACAGATAAGGAAGGACACCACTTCGACTGGGACAACACATCTATCCTAGGACAAGCCAAACAAAGACACACACAAGAATTCCGAGAAGCATGGCATTCCAACCGGAACTTTATCAACAAACACATCAAGCTGGACCCCTGAGAAAAGAACAGCAAATGACATCAGCACAGGAAATAACCTCACAGGAAATGAAATCACCAACCCAAAGAAACCCAAACACACAAATAGAAAGCAAGAATCATGTATAGTGCTTTGCCTGAGGCCCACTGAAGACGTTACCTAGTAGGGTGACAAAACGTCTGGAAATGAAACTTCCAGCTCAGCGAGCAAACCTACATCCATAAAAGGTTATTATTTGCAAGCGTCAATTCATGTTGAATTACAACACCATTATTTGACACCAGCATTTGCTCTTGGACAACAAGTAAATTTGTATTTAATTTTTAAAAACTGAATTCTACTGTTCAGCACTTCTATGCAGATTATTTGTGTGTTTGATGATGGCCTTATTTTAAACCAAATAGATTTATACAAACAAGTCAAGTGTCACTCCTTAAATGAAAATAATTTGTTTTTGATTTTAAAAAGTCAATTTCTTTGTCCAACACCTTGCAAACACACAAGAATCTAAATTGACTTGCGATCCAATTGGCTGTCATACAAGTTCAAGAATATTTCTCCATTAATTGTTTACATGAAGGCTGATACTAAGATATTTTAAATGTGCAAAACATGAAAAACCCAATTTTCATTAAATCTTTGAGGGTATGCATCTGAATTGACAATAGATTGTCAGCTCATTTGAAAGCTGATGTTTCCTCCTTCTGCAGTTTTAGGGAATGGGGTTCAGAAAAGATTTAAATGATGTTGCCAGGGTTGGAGAATTTGAGCTAGGGGAGAGGTTGAATAGGGTGGGGCTGTTTTCCGTGGAGTGTCGGAGCTGAGGTGTGACCTTGTAGAGATTTATAAAATTGTGAGGGGCATGGAAAGGATAAATAGACAAGCTTTTTTCCCCTCTGGGTAGGGGAGGCTAGAACTAGAGGGCATAGGTTTCGGGTGAGAGGGGAAAGATATAAAAGGGGCAATGTTTTCATGCAGAGGGTGGTGCGTGTATGGAATGAGCTGCCAGAGGAAGTGGTAAGGCTGGTAAATTGCAACATTTAAAAGGCATCTGGATGTTTATGTGAATAGGAAGGGTTTAGAAGGATATTGGCCAAGTGCTGCAAATAGGACTAGATTAGTTTGGGATATCTGGTCGGCATGGACGAGTTGGACTGATGGATCTGTTTCCATGCTGTACATCTCTATGATTCTGATTCAACAATAAAAAATCTAATTTTGTATTTGTGGTAAAAGGAAAAACATACGTTCTCGCTGGTTTCCAGAACTTGAACTTAATTGTGGACAGTTGCATATACTTTGCTTAATGATAAACTGATCGTATTTGTGGATGTTACAGCCAAACCAAGTCTGACAAAAACAACACTTAAAAAGGCACTTTAATATAAAGCAAGGAAAGAGAAATGCAGTGTAACCTGACTCTTGGTGGTTGTCAAAGCTTGTAAGATCAGGAATAGCCCATTTCAATTCCCTTGAGGGTATTCCACCATTCAGCTTCATTGTTGCAAATCTGTTCCTCAATTTAGTATCTGCCTTTGATTGTTAATATTATATATGCTTATCTATTAATAAATCTATAGATCTCAGTCTTGAAAATGTAGTAGATCAAGCGTTGGCAGCCTTCTGGCTGCCAGGTACTCACTGCATTTCCGCTTTCACTGTGAAATGTCTAGTTATGATTTTATGGTTGCATCCTCTTGTTCTGGATTCTTTAGTGAAAGAAAATAATTTCTCTGCGTCTATTGAATCCTTTTAAACACCTTCAGTTGGATCATCAATCAACCTTCTAAATCCATGGGAATATAAACTGTTGGGATTATTCATTAACTATATGTGATAACTAAAAATAATGGTTTGAAATTTATGCTGCCTAGTTACATTTAGATGGTGATTGATATCTGTAAGAGACTAGCTGTCTAAGATTTGATCTCTCTCCGTTCCTTTTATTTTTATAGTTTTTAGTTTTAATCAAGCCTTAGGCTTTGAGTGTAGCATCAATGAATTGAGTCCTTTCTCCAGCATAAATACCTGCATGTGGGCCAGTTTGTTCCTTAATTCTGGCCGAGTATAGCTGGCTGATATCAATTTGAAAAAATGAACATGCCTGAAATTTTCGAATTTAATATCAGTGGCAAAGTCATTATATCACTCTATGCTTTCAACATTTAATTGTTGTGAATGTATCATGGTATTTTCACCTTCTCTGCTTAAACCAGCAAGCACTCCCTTAATTTGGGTCATCCGAGTTGCTATGACATCCATTTCCTGTTGGGAATTATGAGTAAATGATTTAGGTTTGTGAATAAAGTGGTCGCCTTTGTTGTTACACATAGTATGAATTGAGCTTCAGAAGTAGATTGTGCACAGCAATGGGGCAGAGAAAGGGAAAATTCTGTGATTCATTTGGCTGTCACAATGTTCTGACTGGGTTTAAACCATAATTAACAGAATCAGACTTGAATTTATGTCTGTATAAATTGGTTGCCACTGGTCTGTGAAGCTGATGAAAACCTGTGTTTTTGATGTAATACACACAAAGGACATGACCTAAGAAATGAGAGCAGGCATAGACCAGATGGCCTGTCGACCTTACTCTGCCATTCAGTATGATTATGGCAGATTTTTTTGCCTCAGTACATTCCTACCTGCTCTCCAAATGTCTTGATTTCCAAAAGGCCAAATATCTGTCTATCCCAATTTCAACCAAACCCAATGGTAGTGCATTCACAACCCTCTTTGTCGACATTTTCAAAGATTCACAATCCTCTCAGTGAAGCAATTACTTCTCTCAGTCCTCGATGATTGAAGTCTTAGGCTGTACCTTGTGTATGTGAGTCTGAAAGTGTATACTGATGAAAGACATGTTGGCAGAGCAGCTTCAGATCCCAGAAAGGTAAGACCTGACATCCATATCATCCTAATAGTGTATATAATAAATTCTGTTGTATCAATGTAAGTAGTTGCTAAAATGTTTTTTAAAAAACTACTGCTTGTTCAACATAAGAGCCTCTTCTAGATCGGCCAATAAGTTGCACTCCTCTGCCACACTTGACCAAGCAGATCCCTGTGCTACAGAGGATGATGGCAGAAAACCTTCATTTGTTGAGGCGCAGACTCTGTTCAGCTGCACATGCAACAGTAGCTCCACATTCTGGGTTCCCCTTTCAATAGCATCTGTGCTGAAAACAACAAATGCTGGCGATCACAGTGGGTCAGACAGCATTCATTGAGAGAGCAACATCTGTGTCTACCTTGTTAAGCTGCTTCAGAATAGTGTATGTTTAAATGAGATCACCTCTTATTCTGCACTCAAAGCATGTAAATCCAATTTGGTCAGTCTCTCATCTTAGGACCACTCCCTCAGTCTAGGTGCTATTCCAGTAAACTTTCTCTGTACTGCCTCCAATGTATGAATATCCTTCCTCAAATGTGAAGCTCACAACAGTGCACCATGGTTCACATGGGGTCGCACCACAGTTCCAAACAATTGTAGCAAGATATTTTTTATTCTTTTTTGGGACTTAGGTTTTGATGGCTGGCTGGCATTTATTGGTTGTCCTGAGTTGCAATTGCCTTGAACTGCTACAGTTCATACACTGTAGGTAGACCCACAATACTGTAGGGAGGGAGTAGACCCAGAAATAGCAAAGGACTGGAGATATTTCCAAGTCAGGATGCTGGGTGGCTTGGAGGGCAATTTGAGGGTGGTGGTGTTGTTCCCATGTATCCACTGCCTTTGTCCTTCTGATGGAAGTGGTCATGGGTTTGTAAGGTTCAGTAAGGATCTTTGGTGAAAAGCATTGGTAGTGGAGGGAGTGGATTCATGAAGATGTGGTGCCAATCAAATGGGCTACTTTGTTCTGGATGGTGTCAAACTTCTTGAATGGCAATTGAGGAGTATTTCATTACACTAGTGACTCATGCTTTGCAGAAGGTCGTCAAGCTTTAGGGAGTCTGGAAGTGAGTTTCTTGCTGCAGTGTTCTGAGCCTCTGACATGGTCTTGCTGCCACTTTATTCATATGGCAAATCCAGTTCAGTTTCTGGTCAATAGTAATCCCCAGGATGTTAATAATAGGGGATTCACTGATGGTCACACCATTGAATGTCAATGTGGGGGTGGTTATATTGTCTCACATTAGAGATGGTCATTGCCTGGCATTTCTGTGGCATGAATATTCATTGTTCCATTTCCTCCAATCTCTTCGTAATAAACACGAAATGCCATTTACCTTGCTAATTGTTTGCTGTAAATGCTTGTAAACTTTGTTTTCCTTGTACAAGGATACCCAATATTCTCTGACCATCCACTTTGCTACATTATACTTCACCCATCACCTTGTTACCCAGTCACTTAATTAAGGTAGAGCCATATTTCCAAATCAGTCTGTAGTTAATTTATGGATAAGATTGTGGATTCCTCAAAAGTACTCACATGGAGTGTTTGGATAGTACAATGTAAGCATACAGTCACAACAGAATGATATAGTTATATCTTATTGTGAAAGTATTTTAGACAAAACCTTTTACAATACTTCACTGATCCAATTTACTTTTGCTTCATGAAGGGTTCATAAACATTTAAGCAGTGCTGATGTCCCCCCACCAACATTGATATGCTGAAAGGTAGTGATTCATTTCTTTCCAATCCCCTTAATGATGAGCTAAGGCCTTCTGCACTCATCTGACCTTAGTCTGCTCAGTCCATTCTTTCTTCTAAGATCAAAGTAATCTCTTCAACCCTGAGAAATATTATTCAACTTTAAGTTAATAGCAACCCTACTCTTACATTGTGCTGATGATCTCGAGCATAGAATATAATACTTCTTGTTATGTATTTTGAATAACTTACAAACTATTGAGTAATAAAATTTAAGAGTCCTATGTTGGGTGATTGTGAATCATGCACCTTTGTATTAAAAGTCTTGTGAAAAACATTTTTTGATGTTTAAGTTTTTAATGTCTATCCAGATAAATAGACGAGATATTACGCAATGATATTTTACTACTGCTATAGGACTGTGATTGTACTCCCCAGCATAAAAATGCTAGGTTCTGGATTTAGCAAGAAATTCTTGTTACTGTTGGAAATTTGGTGTCACATGATTGTCCAAAAACAAATGAACAATGATGAAGGAAAAGAAACTAGGAGTCAAGATTTAGAAGGCATAGGTTTAGGGTGAGAGGGGAAAGATATAAAAGAGACCTAAGGGGCAACTTTTCCACGCAGAGGGTGATATGTGTGTGGAATGAACTGCCAGAGGAAATGCTGGAGGCTGGTACAATTGCAACATTTAAAAGGCATCTGGATGGGTATATAAATAAGTTTAGAGGGATATGGGCCAGATGCTGGCAGGTGGGACTAGATTGGGTTGGGATATCTGGTCGGCATGGACGAGTTAAACGGAAGGATCTGTTTCCATGCTGTACATCTCTATGATTCTATGATTCTGACTGTATCTCATATATAGAAATATGGAATTAATTGTTGAGGCCAGGTCATTTGAGAATTTTAAAGTTGATTTGGATTTTTTTTGTATGACAAACATTATTAAAAGCCATGAACGGGCAGATGGGAGTTAAAATCCAGATTAGCAATGATTTAATTAAATGACAATAGATAGGTCTGAATTACTGACTGTTGTTGCTATTGTTATTGTGTTGCTATTGTTATTGTGTTGCTAAAATATTTTCCATCTGTGTAGTAATGGCTTTTGCTTTTTTCTTCAAAAAAGTTTAGCCATCACATTTAACTTGGAAATAATGGAATGTAAAACAAAAAGTAAAAATGGATACAAAATCACAGTAGAAAATTCCATGTTCATTCGTTTTAAAAAAGGTGCATTGATTTGTTTTCTAAACCTGTTTTGAAACTGCTGTGAAAAGCATGACGTAGATCTCAGGAAGCATTAACAGCTGTCTCATGCAATTTGAAGAATCTAAACTGCCATTCCCCACCTACTTGATAAGTAAGAAGTCTTGAGCACATGGAGTGTTAAAGGTGAACAATAAGTGCACTTAAGAGGAAACTAAATAAGTCCACGTTGATAGGGTGATTTGACGGCAGATTGGAAGAAACAGTGGCATAGGCCTATTGAGATTGGCGTGTTTCTATGCTGTAATTTCTGTGTAAGAAATGAACATCTGTTTCTCATATTTGCATCCTTGCTGTTTTCAGCACTGACTTTTTCTCACCTTTTGTTTAAGTCAGTATTGACATTCTGAAATGATGACCTGATTTGAGCTGGGTAAGTTTAATTATTTGCAATTTGATATTAAGATGAGGAAGCCTTCCTGCTTTGCATTAAAATATTGAACTTGTCATGAAATGTGTAACAGATGCAAGCTTGATAATGCTGTGGAATGATATTGAGAGGCTATTTTTGGTAAAACAAAATAAATTGACTTTTAGCATGGTACAAGTTCTCCACTGAGAACTGAATTTCAGACATAGGTATTCAAAGTTTGTGCGAAGATTTGTAGCTCGGATGCTCGTTGTTGTGGTTCTGTTCGCCGAGCTGGAAGTTTTTGTTGCAAACGTTTCGTCCCCTGGCTAGGCGACATCACCAGTGCTTGAGAGCCTCCTGCGAAGCGCTTCTTTACATCATCAGTGCTTGAGAGCCTCCTGCGAAGCGCTTCTTTGAAGACATAGCCTGCTTGTTCAAAATATACCTATATTTTAAGTCTTGATACTTTCATAGTTGAGATGATATAACCAGAGAATGAAGAAGCACAGAAAGAGACATTGACTCAGTCAATTCAAAGAGCAATCCAACAACTGCCATATCCCTAGTCTTCTCCCTGGTCCTCTAATTTTTTCCCCTTTTAATATTTCAAAAGGAAACTGGATGAAAAGTTATTGAAACTTCTTCTATTGCCCATGTTGCACTCAGATCATCATAACCTGCTCTGTTAAATAATGAAATATTCCTTTTATTGTATGTTACATTTAGTACTTTTGTCACTAACTTTAATTCTGTATTCTCCAGTTGTCAATCATTGACTGGAGATGGACTAAGTTAGTAGCATCTATCAAAATACTTCATAACATTGAATATTCCTATTAAATATTCCCTTAATCTTTTGTAATGAGGTGAACCCAGTGTTACGTGTTCTGCACATAGGTGATGTCCTTTTTTCTCAAGTACCATTCTCAAACAGCTCCTCTGCACTGTAAGACTTGGACATCCTTCTAAAGCATGGTACCTAGAATAGACTGTAATACTGTTAGAATCTAAATATTAATTTAAAAAGGTTTTTCGTAACTTCCCTGCTTTTATACACTTCTGTTTCTATTCAAATGTTCCTTAACCAGTCTTATCCATATGGTCTGTGCTGGTTTAACCCCTAGATTTGTGCTGTGTGAAAAGTTATTAGCTGCCTTTTGAAAGTCCATATGCACAATATCAACTGCATAGCCATTACCATTCATAGGATGGGGACAAAAATTGCATGACATTGACCTTCCTACAACAAGCTTGTGCATTGATTAAACATGTAAAGCACAGAGCTAAGCTGAGATGCAATTTTGAGAGAAATGTACTTGAACAGGAATCAAAATGACTGCAGTTAATTATTAACTCAACACATGTTGAAAATTAGCAGTGAATGCTAATCAAAATCTTGTTATACTTATTGATGTTACTACGTGGTAATTGATTGAAGAGCTGTATTAGATCGTAACTCTCAATCTACAGGAGAAAGGATAGAATGAAAAGGGCTATATTGGTTGGTTCAGAAAATGTTCAAACTTGAAGTTATCACTTTTAAATAAAGTGTAACCCAGAACTAGGGTCCTGGAGCTGACTATTTCCAATCTCTGGAATGGAATGAACATGCTTTTTTTAAAGTTTGGAGTAACATTTATGATAGGAACTGTTTCTTGAGATAACATGTGCAAATAGCTGCTGCGACTGTGGCATTTACCTCTTGGCACTGATCTTCCCCCATCCATCTAAACTATGATGTGGAGGTGCCAGAGTTGGACTGGGGTGTATAAGGTCAAAAATCAAACAACACCAGGTTATTGTCCAACTGGTTTATTTGAAATTGAAAGCTTTTGGAACTCTGCTTCTCCCTAAGATGTGGTATGATAGGGAGTACAAGACACAGTACTTATAAGCTTATAAATACTGTCTTGTACCTCCCTATCATACCACACCTGAGGAAAGAGTGGGGCGCTGAAAGCTTTGCAATTTCAAATAAACCTGATAGACTATAACCTGGTGTCATTAGATTTTTGACCATCTTAACTATGTTTCAAATGAAAAAAGTCAGGTGAATAGGAAAAGTAAAGGATCCTGTACATGCATGTAATGTTAAAGTGAGTACTAAGATGTGTTGTTTTCGAAACTTGTTATATGCAAGTTGGCTGTATTCCCAATCTGGGTAATCTCTTGAAAGGTAGAGAGCAAAATAACTTCTAAATTGCAAGTCTGCAAAGGAATGTGCAGGTACAGGTAGTTCTGGTATAACGTGCATTTCAGCAGCACGATTTGGCTAATGTCACTGAAGATTTAGTGAATGATATTTCAGAGAAGCTTACCTCCGTTGGCAATAGCGCGATTCCAGCCGGAATCAGTTCGCATGCTTTGTTTTGTGAATGCACCGATGTGCGTGCCGAATCTCTGCACCGTTCTGCGCATGCGGCGCTGTACTGCACATCTACTGGTGTCCGTGCATGCGTGATGTCAGTGTCCGTGAATGCACAGTTTTGATACCCCCACATGCGTGATGTCGGTGCCAGTCTTCATGCCGTTTTGCACATGCGCTATGTCCACGCTGAAGTATTTGCGCCGTCCTGTATTTGCGATGTCATCTGCAGACGGGGCAGCTTTCTGTGGGAAGTACTGTACAAAGAGCAGCTTTCTTACATTTTCTGAATGTACTGTGTTAAATTTACGTTTGTTTCGTGAATAATTATGATTTCAACATTCATTCAGGTGTGCTATACTTTGCATTAGACTTTGGGTGATATTTGAGCACTCATGAGTTACATTTTCGGCTGGAACCCCGACCCACGCCTCCCGTTGGCTTCATTTTTTTTATTATGAGATTTTCTCTTAGCGAGGGTTTGCTGGATCACAGTCGCGTTATTGGAGAATTACCTGTATTCTATGTGTATAATATCACCCTGGTTCATGTTTTTTCACTTTAACATCAGGAAGTTATTAGGGTTGGAAATCTCCTGGAACATCGCGTGATTCATGAAATTATTCTTTCTGGCAGTATTTTACAGAATCTGAAGATTGGCACCATTTTAGTGTGACCACTTCCCCTCTGACTTGAGGATGTTCCCAGCCTTCCAATTTGTGGCCTCGCCTGGTGTTGTATCACTACATGGGATCTGAATACAAAGTCCCTACCACCCACTAGGTCCCAGATTGTCTGGTCTAACCGCCCCACCACAAGTGCTGGTTAACAGTGTTTCCCCATCGCTTCCCACCCCCCTCTGTCAGTAGTCCCACATGCTGTGTCCCCTCCCCAACATGTCAGCCGAAAGATAGGGGCCCTTTGTGGCCAAGATGAGCAGCCATTGGAGCAATGGTGTAAGCAAATCTGAGGGTCAATGGTAACCAGCAAGGAAGGGCACAGCAGTCTCCCAAGAAGACTATATTAGATTGTGACCAGGAATAAATATTGATCCCATAAGGAATAGCCCAATTAGTGAAAGTCTGCAGGAAGTACTGTCAGTAAAATATTGCATTTTATGGGTATTTTTGATTTTATTTTGTTATTTAACTTAACAATGTAGAAACGCATTCATTTCAAGTAATAAAATTTAACTTAAAAGGTCCAGGTTTTGTTTTTCTGTGAACATAATTCCTGTTTTATTTCCTATGGGAATGAGCTTTAAATGAGGACACCCTATCAATAGATTAAGTGTGTGGGCAAAAAAATTAGGAAATGGGAAAAATATGACCTTAGTTCATTTCAGCAAGAAGCCTAAAGAAACATTTTACTTAATTGGAGAGGTATTCAAGCAGTATAGAGGAATCTTGATGCATGCATAATAAAATTTAGTATCCAGGTCCAGCAAATGGAATATTTGTGTTTATTGCAAGGGGAATAAAATATAAAACCAATAATGTTTTGCTACCATTGTGTAAAGTATCAGAGTACTTGTGAGATCGCATTTAGAGTATTGTGTCCAGCTTTAGTATCATAATTTTTTTCAAAAGTACTAGAGTACAACCTCTATTATCTGAACATTGATTTCCAAATTTCAGATTATCTGAACAAAATCTCAAGGTACCGATGCTCGGGTAAACTGTGTTTTCCGAACTTCTGAATTATCGGATAATTGAGGATGCCCTGTACTTGCATTTACGAACAATTCAAAGGTTCACTTGACTGATTCTTGGGATGGGGGTTATCTTATGAGGAAAGGATAGGCCTCTAAGTATTGGAGTTTAGAAGAATGAGAGATGGTCTTACTGAAGCATATAAGATCATGATGGGTCTTGGGAAGGTGGGGTGGCATGGTGGCGCAGTGGTTAGCATGCTGCCTCATAGTGTCAGGAACCTATGTTCGATTCCACCCTCTGGTAACTGTCTGCGTAGAGTTTTCACATTTCCCTGTGTGTGCATGGGTTTCCTCCAGATGCTCTAGTTTCCTCCCATGAACAAAAATGTGCCAGTTAGGTGGATTGGTCACACTAAATTACCTATAGAGTCCAGGAATATGCACACTAGGTAGATTAGATGGGAAATGCTCCGTTATGGAGGGAGGATGGGGAGGTGGGACAGGGTGGGATGCGCTTTAGAAAGTCAGTGTGGACTCCATGGGCTGAATGGCCTATTTCCACGCTGTAGGGATTCGCAGATTGATTCTACGGTGGTTGCTGAAAGGAAGCTTTTCACTGTGGGGGAGACCAGCACCAGAGGACGCAGCTTGGAAAAAAAAGCCTTCCTTTTAAAACTGAATCTGTGGAACTATCTTTCCCAAAGATTGGTGGAGGCAAGATCATTGAATACCATTCAGTTAGAGGGAAAGTGATGTCCTTGCTGGTGAAGAAACTAAAGGATAGGCAATAAAAATTCTGCCACAATCTGACGACCTATGATCTTTTTTGAATGGTGGAGCAAGCTTGAGGGGACCACATGGCTTGCTCCTAATTTGAAAGGCTCATGCCTGAAATATTGACTCTTGTGCTCCTCAGATGCTGCCTCACCTGCTGTTCTTTTCTAGTACCACACTTTTCAACTTTGCTAATTTGTACTCTTTGTTTTTTCCTAGATTTTCCAACAATAATTTGAACTTCTTTTCTCCCCCAATCCACAGTCTTTTGCTTTATGCAGGGTATCAGCTGTTTGGTTTTGTAACAGTACTGGGTGGGTGCAGCATTAAACATTGACTTTGTGGATTATTTAATTTTCAAAATCGTTGGAAGTTTCTTGTGGGTTGAAGAATTTTGTTATTTCTGATGTATTTTTTTCATGAAAAGGAACCATAATGCGTTAAAACAGAAAGTAGAAAATATGCAATACATTAGTCTGTTTCTGTAAAGGTGAAAAAGATTTTGGGAAATTGGAAGGGTAATACTCAATGTAGATTTTTCAACTATACTGAATGGTTTGGTTTGCTTTTGACCTAATTTACTGTTTTTCAAACAATAAGGCATCAGTACTTAAGAGCATTTCTGTCTCCAACAGCTGGATTCATTATCTATGCCATTCTCTTCTGTACTCCTCCCCCCGCCCCAACTGCTAAATGTTCTGTTTAAATAAATGAGTGATTGGATCGTTGGGCAGTGTTTTTTTTCAACAATTGAGAAGTGATGTTCAAACCATGTTAAAGAAAACCAAGGCCTTGAAAATGGATTTTGTATGGAAACAAAGTTGAATATTCAGATTCCAATATGAATCTTATCTTATTTTTAAAAGAGAAAAATCACTCTCTTGAAAAGAGTTAGGGTTTCCAGTTTAAGACAGAAGGAGAGAGAAGGTTGAATGCTTGCTGATGGTGGGTGATGCAATCTAAATAAAAATCTTCCCAGCATGAAATAAATAACTGAAGTTATCCTGTTAGTTTAATATGGCATATGGCTCCTAAAAGTGTTGAGCTAATATGCTGCAGCAGGCTGTATTTTACCATCAGCAATCCTTTGTGAGAAAGTTAATATTTAACTATTAAGTATTAGTATCAATTCAAATAAAGAAAAAAGATGTGTTTTCTGTTTTAGTAGCTGCTACTTGGCAACTGCTGTGATTAAAAGTAGTCTACGCCCGTGGTTGTTGCTAAAAGTACTATATTTCTAAATTACAGTGCAAAAATTGCAGGATTTTCTTGATGCACAATACTACCATAATGATATCCTCAATCTGTGCAATTAAAGTAGCTTGATGGCACATTTTGAATTTATGTTCCACTTTTTTTCAATTTAAAATCAGTAGCTTGAGTGAATAAACAGCTGTTCCAAATTTGCAACTGTACCACCATGTTTTGTAACCCAGCATAGCTGTTTCTTTTCTCCTTAATCACCTCCCTTTTTCTATCATTTTCATCATTTATTTAAAGGTCATCTGTCCAACTTTTAGTCTGCATCAAGTTAGAGTCATTGGCCACCCTTTCCCATTCACAGGCCAACAGCACATTAAAGTTTAAAATTCTTAGTATTTTGTTTAAAGTCATTTGTTGCATGTACTTTCTTCAAATCCAGAAGATTTTCAAGCCCTCATTTGAAATGAGTACCTTTTGTACATCCTTTTCCCCACTCATTTGTGGCTATGACATTTTTGGGGAAATCGTTTTTCCACTTTGAAAATTGCTAAACTTCAAAAGAAAAGGTTAGGGACTTGAGCATGATCAAGCTAAATGACAATC
The DNA here is from genome assembly GCF_037043375.1 of Chiloscyllium plagiosum. Lineage (NCBI taxonomy): Eukaryota > Metazoa > Chordata > Chondrichthyes > Orectolobiformes > Hemiscylliidae > Chiloscyllium > Chiloscyllium plagiosum. The sequence continues at coordinate 25,744,957 of NW_028270148.1, read as the reverse complement.
CAATTATTTAAACTATTCGTGAAAATCAATTATGGAAGTCACCTATAAACTCTAGGAATTCAAAAATACTACTTCTTATTCTGATTTCATCCATCCATCTACACTGGTGGATAATACAAATTATACATTTCCATCTTCACCTAGAACATGACTAGAGTCAGACTTTGGCTGATTACAATAATCTCTATGTCTCTAATTCAGATTGATTGATTGAGTCCCTGTAACATACTGTCTCCGGGCATCAAGATGTGTGATAAAGAAAACCAAATATCACAGAAGCGTTTAGATGTCAGATTTTAGGAATTTTAAAAAGAAATAAAAAACGTACAGTGAGTTTTAGGGGAAGATTGTCCAGATTGAGGTGCCTGAACATTTAATTATTATGTGTTTTAGAAAAACAGGATTTTTAATTGGCTTGAACAATTCTTAGATTATTGTGGACAATTGGAAACGCAGACATGTCTTGGAAAACTGAGGACATCAGCACAAATTCTGTTTTACACTGTGCCCATTTTACAGTTCGTTGAAGTCAGTGGAATGCAATATTGGGTAAGTTGTAAAACTAAGGATCCATGCAGTGCTGTAGGTTTACCAGCTGGTGAATTACGTTAAATTTAACTCTAACTTGAGAACAATGTTCTATTGCTGCATTATGACCATAATTCCCATGTGCCTTGGGCAGTGCTGTATCTGTAATTTAGTTAAGTCTGGATGATTCTTAAGTAGAAATTTTTTTAATCAAGTGCAAGATTTCCAATCCAACACACATTGTAATTGGGATTCAAGTAAAAAAAGGATTGAGTGTGAGAAGACAACATATTTGTGAACATAGTGCAGTAATTTTAATGATTGCCATCTTTTGAAGTGTTGAATCAGAATTGGTGCTGTCCTTGGGCATTTGGTACCGTAGCGATCTTATAAATGTGGGAATATTAATTCTACCCTATCACTGTTTTTGATTTATTTTTGTATATCTGTTTTTATTTCCTTATTGATTTGCATAACAACTTTGTTGAGGCTTTGAAACTACAAAAATCTCAAATTCCCCTTTTGGTGTGCAGTATCTTGATATGAAATGTGTATAGTGCAAATACGTCTCAAGATGTTAATAAGCTGTTTAATCTGGCTCTTAAACTCTTAACCGGATTGATTTGATCTAAGTTTTTTTTATTACTACACCGAAGGAGGTGGTTATTCAATGGAAAAGAAAATGTTGTTCTGTGTTACCCAGATTGTCAGATGAGTGCACAGTCCTCTGTTGAACAGTCTGACCACAAACAGATTAATTGGATCCAACAGGAGGTCCTTTGTTGAAAGACCAAGGGGGGAGACTTAGCAATTTTGAAGTCAAAATGTGCTTCTTCAATTAATTTTCTTATTGTCAGCCAATAATATCCTTTTTCCAATGTTACTTTATTTTTGTGAAGGAAAAACCAGTAAAACTCACGAATGGCACATACTCATCACTTCCGTTTCCTCGGCCCCCAACGCCTCATCTTCACCGTGGATATCCACTCCCTCTACACCTCCATCTGCCATGACCAGGGCCTCCAAGCCCTCCGTTTTTTCCTCTCCAGACGTCCCCAACAGTATCCTTCCACTGACACTCTCATTCGTTTGGCCGAACTGGTCTTCACCCTTAACAATTTCTCATTCGAATCCTCCCACTTCCTCCATACCAAAGGGGTAGCCATGGACACACGTATGGGCCCCAGCTATGCCTGTCTCTTTGTTGGCTACGTAGAACAGTTGATCTTCCGTAATTACACCGGCACCACTCCCCACCTCTTCCTCCGCTACATTGATGACTGCATTGGTGCCACCTCGTGCTCCCGCGAGGAGGTTGAGCAATTCATCAACTTCACCAACACATTCCACCCTGACCTTAAATTTACCTGGACTATCTCTGACACCTCCCTCCCCTTCCTGGACCTCTCCATCTCCATTAATGATGACCGACTTGACACTGACATTTTTTACAAACCCACCGACTCCCACAGCTACCTGGATTACACCTCTTCCCATCCTACTTCTTGCAAGAATGCGATCCCATATTCCCAATTCCTCTGCCTCCGCCGTATCTGCTCCCAGGAGGACCAGTTCTACCACAGAACACACCAGATGACCTCCTTCTTTAGAGACCACAATTTCCCTTCCCACGTGGTTAAAGATGCCCTCCAACGCATCTCGTCCACATCCCGCACCTCCGCCCTCAGACCCCACCCCTCCAACCGTAACAAGGACAGAACGCCTCTGGTGCTCACCCTACCAACCTTTGCATACACCAAATCATCCGCCGACATTTCCGCCACCTCCAAAAAGACCCCACCACCAGGGATGTATTTCCCTCCCCACCCCTTTCCGCCTTCCGCAAAGACCATTCCTCCGTGATTACCTGGTCAGATCCACGCCCCCCACTACAACCCACCCTCCCATCCTGGCACCTTCCCCTGCCATCGCAGGAACTATAAAACCTGCGCCCACATCTCGTCCCTCACCTCTATCCAAGGCCCTAAAGGAGCCTTCCACATCCATCTAAAGTTTTTTACCTGCACATCCACCCTTATCATTTATTGCATCCCGATGCGGTCTCCTCTACATTGGGGAGACTGGGCGCCTCCTGGCAGAACGCTTTAGGGAACATCTCTGGGACACCCGCACCAATCAACTACACCGTCCCGTGGCCCAACATTTCAACTCCCCCTCTCACTCTGCCGAGGACATGGAGGTCCTGGGCCTTCTTAACCGCCGCTCCCACACCACCAGACGCCTGGAGGAAGAACGCCTCATCTTCCGCCTCGGAACACTTCAACCCCAGGGCATCAATGTGGACTTCAACAGTTTCCTCATTTCCCCTTCCCTCACCTCCCCCAAGTTCCAAACTTCCAGCTCAGCACTGTCCCCATGACTTGTCCAGACCTGTCCTACTTGCCTATCTCCTTTTCCACTTATCCACTCCACCCTCTCCTCCCTGATCTATCACCTTCATCCCCTCCCCCCACTCACCTATTGTACTCTATGCTACTTTCTCCCCACCCCCACCCTCACCTTCCTCTAGCTTATCTCTCCACTCTTCAGGCTCTCTGCCTTTATTCCTGATGAAGGGCTTTTGCCCGAAACGTCGATTTCGCTGCTCCTTGGATGCTGCCTGAACTGCTGTGCTCTTCCAGCACCACTAATCCACATACTGATTTAACTCATTTCATATATCTCAGAATGGGAAGTCCAGTAAAGTCAGTGCGTCTTCTCCAAATATGATGGGTTTTTTTCCCTTTGTGTGTCTGTTCTTCCTGGAGATGATTTGAGAGGCAACAAATTTCTATCCAAAAAAACTATCTTCAATGCTGGTCTAAATTGTGCTTGAAAATGCATTGGTTTTCTGAAGTGAAGTTCATGTTTCATCTCTAGCTCATTTGCGTGATCACAAATCTGGTATTAACCGGTGCTGTTGGGTAGCATTTTAGAATTTACTTATCTTTTGCATGTTCCAGAAAGAGTTGTATTAGAACTGAAATGGGCTTTCACAAAAATAGTATAACTGGTCATTACCTGAGTTTCAAAAAAAAAGACTGGATGCTGGAAATCAGAAATGCAAACAGAAAAACTTAGCTGGTTTGGCAGCATCTGTTGAAAGAAAATTAATTAATGTTTCGGGTATCGTTCTGAAGAAAGCAAATATTAACTTAGGGCGGCACGGTGGTGCAGTGGTTAGCACTGCTGCCTCACAGCACCAGGGTCCCAGGTTCAATTCCAGCCTCGGGCGACTGTCTGTGTGGAGTTTGCACGTTCTCCCAATGTCTCTGCGGGTTTCCTCCGGGTTCCTCCCACAGTCCAAAGATGTGCAGGTCAGGCCATGCTAAATTGCCCATTATGTGCATTAGTCAGAGGGAAATGGGTCTGGGTGGGTCCATCTTTGGAGGGTTGGCGTTGACTTGTTGGGCCGAAGGGCCCGTTTCCACACTGTAGGGAATCTAAACTAATCTTCTTACCACAGATGCTGCCAGACCTGCTGAGTTTTGCCAGCAATTTCTGTTTGTATTTTACTTGAGTAACCTGATTTTAATCCAGTGGTAATAAATTTTTAAAAAATTATACAGAGCAATTTAGTGGTTGCATTAATGTATATCGTGCAGTTTCTTAGTAAGTTAATGTATCGATACTTAAACATTTTAAAAGATGACTGTTGGTGCCCTTGCTTAATTTGAAGAGCCTTCTCAAAATTGCCTCAACACAGGATATTGAAACTTGATGTGTTTCTCAAACCAATCTGGACCTTAGGCTGTTTTATGGACAGGGCCAACTTCCATCCCAATGTTTTAAAATCACTGTGAAGATTTCAGGAACTTGCTTTCTGTTGGATGTAACGTATACTTGAATCTCATTGACCTTTTTACACAATTTCATCTTTTTTTAGCAGATAAATCAGTGTAACCTAGAGGAAGTTCTCTGAATATCCTGTTTTCGTCAGCCACAAGGAGCTATTTAACAGTACAGTAGTTTTGGGGCACAGAAATGTCAAAAATAGGAGTATGAATAGATTACTTAGGCCTTACAGCTTGCTCTGCCAATCAATATCATGGCTGATCATTCACCTCATTAACCTGTTCCCACTTTCTTCCCTTTAGTCCAAAGAGCTATATCTAATTTCTCCTTGAAAACACTCAATGTTTTGGCCTTGACTGCGTTCTCTGACAGAGAATTGCATGGGCTCACCATTCTCTGTATGAAGAAAATTCTCCTCATCTCAGTCCAAAATGGCCTAACCTGAATCCTTAAACTGTGACCCCTGGTTCTGGACTCCCCAGTCATTGGAAACATCCTTCTTGTATTTACTCTATCTAGTCCTGTTAGAAGGCAGATGATCCAGAGATTGTTCCCCTTCTTTGTCTGTGTGGAAGTACTTCCTTTTAACTTGCCTCAGTTTAGAAAGTTTGCAGGTTTTACCCTGCATTCTGCGATTGTTTGGCACGATACATTGGGTGCTATAGTTTATCAATGCTGTGTTAGTGACTGACCTTGTTTTTTTTAAATTTCAAAATGAAAATTACTTGACGCTTCAGCTTTGGTGCAATGAATGATGATTGAAAGAAGAATTTACACTTTACCCTCGTGCCAATCCTGCAACTGAGAACTTGAAGCAATTCAGGAAACAGGTTACAATAAAGCCTACTGCTGCATTTTAAATAATTTATTGTAATGCATTGTGTTATATTGCATTGATGATGGGTTAATACAAACTATGTCATGGTGATGTGACATCACATAATTTGGAGTCTCACACAGCCATATGGATATATTAAGTCTAGGATACAGAGTGATCAGCTGTCCCCGATTTTCTGGAAACCACCTTCTGTTTTTGAATCCTTTATCTTGAGTCCCAGGTTATTACATGGATACTCTCTTCTGTATTTTTCAATTTTTAAGTATGTGTTTTGTGTTCACTTCATGTTTGACAGTGCACACAGGCAGCTCCCACATTCCACCACTCCCTATTTTCACCGATTCAGTTCCTAAACATTGCCTTGTTTTCCTGGCAATTAGTCACTGTGGTAAGATCCGATCCAAGAAAACCCCCACTTCATATACCTCTGCAGATTCATTAAGCATTTTATTAGTTTAACAATGTAAAGAATATTGGAAAATGAATATTTAATAATTAATATAAAGCACTGAAGGACTTAAAAATTACTTTCTAACACTACTGAAATCTGTGACTAACTAAACATAAAGGAGTATTTATAATCTGCCTGCGTCTTTTCAGCTTTTACATTTGCCTGGCTTGTTTATCTACGTATGTTGTCAAATATGACTTTTTGGTGATATGAGTTTGATGTATCCAGCATGAAGGAAGTTCATAAATTTACTTGTAGGCGAAAGAGAAAAGCTGTTCCATCAGATTCCTATGTGGGTGTGTGTCATGTGTATTGTATTGACACTTTTACTGAAATGTAGTTACTCATAGAGTGCAATTTAATTTCTGCCTAAGTATTATCAGAAACATATTATCTCTCTTACTTGGTGATGCGAATAAGCACACTGTCATGAGGAAACTGTAAGTGAAAGTCGCAACCAGCAAAAGCCATTGAACTGGAAGGCCTCTTTATCATGCTATATCATTCTGTGCATTAATACATTATGCCTAGCTTTTGATGACTTACTATACTGAACAAAAACTATTTTGATTTGGAATACGAAAACAGCAGTATCTTAGCCTTGTATACCATTTCTATACTCAGAACACACTATACCAAAAAAGACTATTGTTCAAGTCTGGATGTAGGTTTGCTTGCTGAGCTGCAAGGTTTATTTCCAGACGTTTTGTCACCCTACTGGTAACATCTTCAATGGGCCTTTGGCAAAGCACTGTTCATGATTCCTGCTTTCTCTTTATATGGTTGGGTTTTTTTGGGTTGGTGATGTTATTTCCTGTGGTGAAGTCACTTCCTATTCTTTTTCACAGGGGGTGGTAGATGAGGTCTAACTCGATGTGTTTGTTGATAGAGTTCCGGTTGGAATGCCATGCTTCTAGGAATTCTCGTGCGTGTCTCTGTTTGGCTTGTCCTAGGATGGATGTGTTGTCCCAGCGAAGTGGTGTCCTTCCTCATCTGTATGTGAGGATACTAGTGAGAGAGGGCCATGTCATTTTGTGGCTAGTTGGTGTTCATGTATCCCGGTGGTTAGTTTTCTGCCTGTTTGTCCAATGTAGCGTTTGATACATTTCTTGCACGGTATTTTGTAATTAGTTTTGCTTGTTATCTGTATAGGGTCTTTCAAGTTCATTAGCTGTTGTTTTAGTGTGTTGGTGAGAGTGTGGGCTACCACGATACCAAGTGGTCTGAGTAGTCTGGCAGTCATTTCTGAGATGTCTTTGATGTAGGGGAGAGTGGCAAGGGTTTTTGGATGTGTTCTGTCTGCTTGTTTGGGTTTGTTGCTGAGAACTCGGTGGACTGTGTTCATTGGATACCCTTTCTGTTTTAATACATGGTATAGGTGATTTTCCTCTGCTCTGCGTAGTTCCTCTGTGCTGCAGTGTGTGTTGGCTCGTTGAAATAATGTTCTGATGCAGCTTCGTTTGTGGACGTTGGGAAGATTGCTTCTGTAGTTCAATATTTGGTCTGTATGTGTTGTTTTCCTGTGGACGCTGGTTTGAAGTTACCCATTGGCTGTTTGCTCTACTGTGATATCGAGGAATGGCAGTTTGTTGTTGTTTTCCTCCTCTTTAGTGAATTTTATGCCAGTAAGGCGTATTATTGATGGTCTTGAAGGTTTCCTCTAATTTGTTTCGTTTAGTGATGATAAAGATGTCATCCACGTAGCGGACCCAAAGCTTGGGTTGAATGGTTGGCAGAGCTGTTTGTTCGAGTCTTTGCCTTACTGCTTCTGCTAAGAACCCTGATATCTAGACTACTGAGACGTCTTGGCATTATCTTGCCACCAACACACTGAAACAGCAGCTAATGAACTTGAAAGACCCTATACAGACAACAAGCAAAACTAATGTCATTTACAAAATACCGTGCAAGGACTGTAACAAACACTACATTGGACAAACGGGCAGAAAACTCGCCACCAAGATACATGAACACCAACTAGCCACAAAACAACATGACCCACTCACATTAGTGTCCTTACATACAGAAAAGGAAGGACACCACTTCGCTGGGACAACACATCCATCCTAGGACAAGCCAAACAGAGACACGCACGAGAATTCCTAGAAGCATGGCATTACAACCGGAACTCTATCAACAAACACAGAGTTGGACCTCATCTACCACCTCCTGAGAAAACGAATAGGAAATGACATCACCACAGGAAATGACATCACTAACCTAAAGAAACCCAAACATACAGATAGAAAGCAGGAATCATGAACAGTGCTTTGCCTGGAGGCCCACTGAAGATGTTACCTAGTAGGGTGACAAAACGCCTGGAAGTGAACCTTCCAGCTCAGCGAGCAAACCTACGTCCAGAACCTCAACCTGAGCTACAAACCTTCTCAAAACTCGGTATAACTATTGTTCAAGTCTGTTTATAAAACCAACAAACTATTTTCTGCCTGATTCCTCCGATCAGCGAGTTGATTTGTTCCCATTTTTAGGGGAGTATTCTCCTTTAGAAACACTTAGACAAGCAACAAGAAATCTAAAATTGATGAACAACAAAAAGTAATAACATAAGTTAAATACCACTGAGCAACCAGTGTCTTGAAGTGCATTATTATCAAGACAATAGGGTAGGAAGGAGAGGTAGTGATACTTCTCCAAGAATGAAAACAATGTGTCAAGTTATCTTGGTCCTTCTGCCAAAGTGAAATACTGGAAACCTGAAATTAAGGGGAGAAAACGATGGAAAGTAGTTAGGAGATCAGGCAGCATCTGTGGAGACGGTGTTAACTTTCCATTTTGATGGAAAAGGTTAATGTTGTGTGACGGCTTTTGTACCTTTGAGTAACATTGTGGTGATGTCACAAGCATGCTCCTCACTGGTCAAATGTAACTGTGAGTGATGGCAGGTGTGTATGCACGTGTGTATTTGACATTAATAAAAGCACTTGAAGGCCTTTCAATACTGTAACAGTAAAATTGGTCTTACCTTCAGAAGGTGAAAAACCAGAAAAAGAACCAAAAAGACATGATGAAATAAACAGCTCAGGGAAATCCCAAAGAGTTCTTTTTGCACATCAGTCGCAAAAGTGTGGTAAAAGGAGGAGTTGAGTTGATTAGGGACCAGAAAGGGGATTTACACATGGAGCCAAGAGGCATGTTGAGGCGTTGAATGAAAATATCCTCCTTTGCAGATGTTGCCCAGGCCATGGCGACAGAGGATAAAATCCGATTATTCGAGGGCTTAAAATTGATATGGTAGAATTGGGTAAGCTGTCTGTTCTTAAAAGTTGGTAAGGCACTGATACCAGATAAAGTGCATCCAAGGACATTGAAGGAAGTGAGAGATTTGGAGCTATTGCTGCAGATCTGGAGAATTGCAAACCTTGTGCCCTTGTTCAAAAGAAGTTTGGTACGTGTAATGAATGAGCTGCCAGAGGAAGTGGTGGAGGCTGGTGAAATTGCAACATTTAAAAGGTATGTGAATAGGATGGTTTTGGAGGGATATGGGCTGGATGCTGGCAGGGGGAACTAGATTGGGTTGGGCATGGGCGGGTTGGACCGAAGGGTCTTTTTCCATGCTGTGCATCTCTGTGACTCTATGACTGTAAGTTTGCAAAGATCACCCCAGCAATTTAGACCTGCATGTTTAACTTTGGATTTGGGAAAGCTTCTAGAAACAGTTGTTTGGGCTAAAATTAAAAGTCACGTGGAACAGTGTGGGTTGATTTTGAGTCAGCATAGATAGATTACATCTTGCTACGTAGGAGGCTGTTTCAAAGTTTTCTAATGGCATAAAACCTGGGAGATTTGTAAACTGCAAGGAGGCCAGTGCAGATTTTCTCCAAAGACAAGTTGATTGAGTGAGTGGTTTCAATGCTGAGAAGAATGAAATGGTACACTTTGCTGCAAAGGCCATGAATCAGTGTAAAATAAAAGGTTCTAACCTACAGACTATGTAGGAACTGAAGCTGGGTGTATATGTACATAAGTTGTTATGATTCGCAGGGCAGGTCGGGTGAGCTGTTAATAAAGCATAGAGTATTCTAGGTTTTGTTAATAGGGCATAGTGTACAAGAGCCAGGAGAGGTTATGATGAACTTATGATGCTGGCTAGACCTTAGCTGAATCATCGTGTGTAGTCCTTGATGTCACTATAGGAATGATGTAAGTACAATGGAGAGAGTGCATTGAAGATTAACAAAGATGGTTCTGGGGAGGAAAAACTTCAGTTATGAGGATATTGGAGAGTTTGGGAATGTTTTGCTTGGGCAGGAAAGTCAAAAAGGAGATGTAATAAAAGTTTTCAAAATCTTGAGGGTGCTGGACAGAGTGGATTGGGAAGAACTGTTTTTACTCATAAGTGAATCAAGAAGAAGATAGTTTTAAAGCATTTTGTAAAAGAAGTAAAGAAGAGAGAAGTAGAAACATTTTCTCAGTAAATATTTAAGGTAATGCGCTGCCTAGACGTATGGTGGAGGCAGGTTTAAGGTATTCAAGTGAGCATTGTTTTTTAAATAGAATGGAGGATTACAGGGAAAGATAGGAGATTGATACCAACTTAAAATGTTTAGCGAGCTGGTGCATAAGCGATGGGTCAAATGGCCTCGTTCTGAACCATCATAAATCTGTGATTCTGTAATAAGTCAAAACATTCAGCTAAACTTTACATTTAAAACAGTTTTTAAAACTATAGAAATTTTAACAACTTACAGTTTTAGCAATATCACAACATTCTTTACAACTGCCACAATTCAACATCAAGATCTGGTTTTGACCACCAAGATAATAGTTAGCAATTAATTCTATGTTTGACTTCCCAACAACCTTTCGTCAAAGGGGCAGATTTTTGACTGGCTAGGCAATTATGCCAATGTAGATGGGCATTGTGCATCCGGATCCTTCAAAATCCCCATCCTGGTGGACTTAAAGGGATTACCTGGGAAATTGAATTTTCCTCAGGATAATTCCTCTTTGCCTGGAGTCCTCTGAAAATCTCCATAAAAACTGAAACTTTGGATGTTTCTTCTGATTATCAAGTAAAATGTTTACTCGCGAAAAGTGAGACATTGAATATTTAGTTGAACTCTTGCGTCCTACATTTAACTAACAAACCCTGAACTACACCACCCCAGAAAGCTAGCACCCCCCAGGCCCTGCCCTGATATGATCAGGACTCACTCCCTGACAGGATTCAGAAGCTCCAAATCATTGAAGACAAAATTCTCCAGCCTTATGCCAACAAGTATTCATTGTAGGATTCCTGAAGACGGGCTTATGCCTGAAATGTCGATTTTCCTGCTCCTTGGATGCTGCCTGACCTGCTGTGCTTTTCCAGCAACACATTTTTCAGCTTTATTGTAGGAAATAAAGCTTACTTTGAAAAGGTGTGCTACATTCTGAAGAACACCTTAAGTATTAAACCAAATTATTTTCAAACCAACATAGATGTTAATGCCTTGAAGAACAGGCTAATATTGCAATAGAACAAATCTCTTTGTATGAGGAAAAACTATATATGGATGAACAACATCACTTTTTTAAAGAAGTAACACCATCAACCAATCCAGTTGCTGTATGCGGCAAAACAGCCTAACTTGCCCCTGTGCTCTTGCAGTTACATCAACACAAGACCCTACAGCAAGTACAATCCAATCAAGGCAAATAGTCAAGCCACCAGATTGATTAAATTTCTGATTTAATGGAAGCCAGCAGAAAAAAAGGTCACCTGCTTTGCTTCACCTGTTCCTATATGTTGTCACAGACTTTCCAAATCCACTCATTGACACTGATGAATTAAGTCAAGATTTGGGGAGGGTGAGAGCTATAAGGAAATGATTACAGTAAATGTTGTTAGTACTCATTCAATTAATTCATTTGAGGGTGTGCATAACAGTTAAGGAATGTTTTTGCTGTGGAAGGAAAGCTTGTGAGGAGTCTTTTGCAAGTGCTAAGGACCCTGGGACATTCTCGCAATCAGTCATGAAGATGCGCTGTACAAGGTGTAAATAGCGCATTGTGAATTAGTGAGAGGTGTCAGAAAGGTTGATAGAGAGAAGCACGTGTAGAGAATGATCTTTCAATGATATAACAGTAAGACTAGAACCTGATATATTTCAGATTACCATATTTGCTAGTAGTTAGTGCTACTATGCAATAAATAGAGATCTAAGGAATCCTAAAACTTTACATAGTTTCCTTTTCAGCTAGTCTGTCTTGAATCCATACTCTTAAGTGAGTGTATAAAACCACACAATAGCAGAGTTATAATTGTGTTAGGACGAAGGCAAGGAAAGGAGTCAGGTTGGAGCTGGCAAAAACAGTAGAGAGGACCGAGAGTAGTTAATGTTGACTCGAACCTTGTTAACTGCCATCTTGATTATTGGTTAGTAGTTTTATAGGATAAAACCATGGACATGACTTCACCTTAATGTGATTTATTAACAAATTGTTGGAAATACCCCGTTGTGGTTAAAGGGAAAGACAGGTTACAACAGATACAGGTAGAAGCAGGAGGGAATCAACTGATACAGTGATCATCAAGAAATAGGTACAGTATGAAATGGAGGGTTATAGGGCAACAGAATGATTTTAAGAGATAGCCTATTTAAAATAGGTTTGTGTTTTCTTTGTTCCCAAATGACAAATTGTATTTTAATGCAGTTTTGGTCTCTACTTAGAGCAGTGGAGAGTTAGTGTCACTTCCAAAAGAATAAAGTAAAAGTTGAAATCATCCAGTGCAATAAGTTGCTATTGTAAATCTGTCAAGGGAACTTATCATTGGACAAACTTCATTATTGTATGAGTCATGGAATAATGGAGTTGTTTCCAAAGATTGAGAGGAAACATGAGAAAGATTGACACAAGTTCTGCCTGTTATTCATTGTCTGCATTGAACATTTTGCTCATTCAGGTTAACTCTTTATCTGTTCAACCTGGAGGAGTTTGTAATAATGAAATCTCTGGTCTTTTCATACCACGTTGCTATTAAAGGATCAAGAATATCTTTGAAACCAAGCAAAAAATAAATCCTACCACTCTAATAAAATCCTATCATAAAATCTCTTCACACTTTCTTTCAACTCCAATGTATTTCCTTTGAACCACTCTGTATTTCCAGTGATCCAAGATGTTCTTATATGTCCTTTATGAATCATGTCACATTGTGGAAGTTTCCTGCATAATGCGTGCAATTTAATTCCATGTTCCTTAATTTGATAGTGTGGAGTTTTTAGTGGTCAGGTTTTCCTAGTGTAGGACCTGTTGATTTCTGCAGTTTTTGTTTTCTCAAACATTTAAGAAAGATGGCACTAATTTGACCTCTACCACTGCCACTGACTCCAGGGTCATTGGTATACTCGACAAAGAAACAAACTTAGGCCATTTGGATCCCTTTGAAGCTTTGCCACTATTCTATTAGGTCATGGCTGATATATTCCTCAACTGCAGTTATCCGTCTCGGACAATAAAAGGATATTGCATTTTCTGAACAGAAGATACACAGCTGAAACATTCAAGAACGTCTTCTTCTTAAAAGATCCAATCATGATTATATCTGTGGGACAAACTGTCACTTATCTTTAAGTGCACTATTACGAAGTAACAGCTGCAACATCTTTTCTTTCTCTACCTGTCTATCTCTGTCCCTCTAAACCTAAGAAGTGGGGAGAGCTACAAAACTCCTCCTTCCCACCGTTTAGCAGTCAAAGCATAAAAGACTGAGTACGGAATGAATCCTATCTTTACATCTACAAAAGAGCAAAAACCACCATCTCCCTCCACCCACCCACCCACCTCTGAAAATCAGAAGGTGCTCAATGGCCAACTAAATGAAAACATCCCAGTTCGCATCCAAATAGCTTTGGAAGCACTTCAAATATAGATGATATTCCATTTGTTAATGATTGCTTCACACAGTTTTTAAAAATAAGGCATTCAGTCAATGGTCAGTTTTTTTTTCATTTTCTCTTTAAGTTGATTCTTATTGCAGCATTATCTTGTGTTTGATATACTATCTATCTGCGCCCTAAAATAGCAAATAGCTTGAATTAAGCAATTCAATTATTTAACAAGCCTGTCAGCATCTGTGGAGTGAAAGCAGAGTTAATGTTTTGAGTCCAATAGAAAGTTAATCAGATCTTAATTCTGTTTTCTCTCAACAGATTCTGCCAGACCTGAGTTTCTGCACCGATTTGTTTTTGCTTTAGATTACAAGCATCCACCTTGTTTTAGTTTATTAACACCATTATTTAGTAGTTTTAAATAACAGCAGCTTGATTTTTGTAGAAAAGAGGCTGAGGCAAATGCATCTGTTGCAATCACCAGCAAAATGTTTGACAGAGGTGATCTTTAACTAGAATTTTAAGGGTAGAGATATTGGGGAAGCTTTTTGAAAAGATGTTCCAGCTCAGCACTCCCCATGACTTGTCCTACTTGCCGATCTTCTTTTCCACCTATCCACTCCACCCTCCTCCCTGACCAATCACCTTCATCCCCTCCACCACTCACCTATTGTACTCTATGCTACTTTCTCCGCACCCCCACCCTCCTCTAGATTATCTCTCCACCCTTCAGGCTCTCTGCCTTTATTCCTGATGAAGGGCTTTTGCCCGAAACGTCGATTTTACTGCTTCCCGGATGCTGCCTGAACTGCTGTGTTCTTCCAGCACCACTAATCCAGAAGATGTTACCAGGTGTTGGGCTTAGGTAACATGAATGAAAAGGAATAGACAAGCCAATGGAGTAAGGTTTTGGAGATTGGATGAAGGCTGAAGGAAAGTACAGAACAAATGGGAAGTTAATGCTAAATTAATTATGAAAACCAATTGGAAATTGTCTGATTAAAAGGAGATCCATCCAAATGTAATCTCATTTATCGTTCACAAGCCAATTTATGCAGTTTCCTTTCAACACATTTTGGGTCTCTCTCATTTGGAGAAATGTGCAGTGTACAGATCTTGCATAGTTCTTCCTGCAAATGAAATATTGTACGAGTATCTCAATTATGCATGTTGCAGGTAAGAAGCTTTGTTTCATATAATTGCCACTTTTGAGATTATTTTGAACAATATTTATTGAATAATATTTTTGAAACCTGTTTGGCTGCTTTATGAAGAAGTATAGCTTTTTGCAGTGGATTATATCATTGCCAGGGAATGAGAGTGGGAGGGGAAAGGTAGTGGTTGGGGAATGATTCCATTGGGTCTTCTGCTTGCAATGGATTCTGAAACGATGAAATCATTTGTAGCCAGTTGGTATCTTGTAGCTGTTCTAAAAATTTCCAGAGAGTTTATGGCTCAGAAACGTGCTTTTTTTTGACAGGAGCCAAAATTTTCTGGAAACATTTTATAGCATATCAACAATGTACTACTTAGCTGAAGTGACATCCTCATTTCTTTTTCTTATCACTCTTTCCCTCCACTCCCCCCCCCACCACCACCACCACCACCCGCAGCCAACCAAGATTATCCATCTTGTTGACTGAGTCATCCACAAAGGAATGGTTTGGTGTGTTGACAAAAAATTCAGCTTAAAAACCATGCCATTTGAATGAATCAACTTCAGGGAGCTGCTAAAATTGTTGTTGCCTGAAAAATATCCTGTTAGGAATATGTGAATATGGTGGACAGGATGGAACTCAAAGTAGCATTATTGCTAGGATAGAAAACAACATTAAAACTGCTATTTTACAAATTAAGGTGATGCATTTTTAAAAAATGTATGCAATGGTCTGATGTGTGTATATTGTTTCCTACTTCCTCTGGCTGTTTCTCAATGCCCTGATTTTACCAGAATTAACCCTGGTCAAAATGTGAAATCTTCATCTGTTTGTTTTGTTCCTATGTTAAAAGAATATAATTTTCTTTTATGTAATATAATTATGTATTCCACCCTGCTCCTCATCCTCTTTAATTTGGCTTGGCTACTGTACTTCTGTTCTTAAATGTTTAAAGTTAAACTGCAGGCACATTAGCTGACGCTAACTTGTAAAATGACAAGGATTTGGCCATCACCAGGTCAATATATACGCAGTCTAAATTTGTATATTATTATCTATTTATCCTATCAATTGCCTTCAGCTGCCTAGGCATCCTGGTGTGGAATTCTCTCCCTGCACCTCTCTGCCTCATTTTCCTCCTAAAGGTGTTCCTGACAATTTATCTCTTTATCAAAATATTGCTTATCTGAGCAGAATCTCCCTATGTGACTCCATGTAATGCTTTGATTACTATATTCCTAGAAAATGCCTTGTGACCATTTTGTCAGAAGTGCTATATAACTGTGGGTTGTCTTAACACAAGTGCTTGTACTAAAATTATATTTTCAAATAGGAACCCTCTAATATGTTTGTGCTTTTCAAATTACCTAGATTACTTACCGTGTGGAAACAGGCCCTTCGGCCCAACAAGTCCACACCGACCCGCCGAAGCGCAACCCACCCATACCCCCACATTTATCCCTTACCTAACACTACGGGCAATTTAGCATGGCCAATTCACCTGACCTGCACATCTTTGGACTGTGGGAGGAAACCGGAGCACCCGGAGGAAACCCACGCAGACACGGGGAGAACGTGCAAACTCCACACAGTCAGTCGCCTGAGGCGGGAATTGAACCCGGGTCTCGGGCGCTGTGAGGCAGCAGTGCTAACCACTGTGCCACCGTGCCGCCCACTAACTTCTAACTTCTACTACAATTCCAACTTTCATCATTCCACCATTAACTACTGTGTCTTCAGCTGCCTAGGCCCTGATTTCTAGAATTCCCTTCCTAATCCTCCTCCATGGTAAATTGCAAAGGACCCACTCTGTACTACATCCTCAGGAGAATTCATACTCTCAATAAACAGTATTTCAACTCCATCTCAAACATCAAAAACTGTAAGTACAACAAACTTTTATCTACCCACCTCCATAACCAGTGCTCCTCAAACATTCCGGAAGATTCACCCGGCCTCTGGAACTGCTCGGACGCCATTAGCCATGCGGCTGGTGCAGCTGCCACCCCCACGCTGATTGATGATGTCACTTCTGCTGCCATCATGGCCACTCCCACAACCACTTCCACCCCTCACAATTCCTCATGCATCACACGCGACATCACGTCCGCCCATCACATCATCGCTGATGTCACACACTCAGTGACTTCTGCCACCCCTACTGCCGTGTCTGCCACCACTTCCGCCCCACCAAGGCCACTCACCTGCATTCTGCTGACACGCCCCCCACAGATCCCATGTCACCATTCCTGGCCCCCAGAACCCTGAGGGGAACACCACCCCTGCTCATGACTCCACCCCCATTCCCTCCACCATCACACCCTCTCCAGTTACCGGCTCCGCACCCACACTCAGCTCCCAGCCCTGCCGAGTTTTCACCATCCCTCCAGACCTCCCCCTCACTGAGGATGAATGATCAGTCCTCAGCAAAGGACTCACCTTCATCCCCCTCCGTCCACGCGTCAATGAATTTAATACACGGCGTGACGTCAAACACTTCCTCCTCTGCCTCCGAGCTTACTTTCACAATCAGGACTTCCACCCACTTTCCGAGGACCCCTTCGCCCACCTCCAACACACTGCATCCACCTGGACACCCCGCGCTGGCCTATTACCTGCCCTCGGCCTCTTCATTTCCAACTGCCGCCGGGACATTAACCACCTCAACCTGTCTACCCTCCTCCCCCACTCCAACCTCTCACCCTCACAGCGCGCAGCCCTCCAATCACTCTGCTCTAATCCTGACCTCACCATCAAGCCGGCAGATAAAGGGGGCACAGAGGTAGTCTGGCGCACCGCTGAAGCCAACCGCCAGCTCGAGGACACCATTTCCTACCGCCCCCTCAACCATGACCCCACCCCCCCCTCATCAAACCATCATCTCCCAGACCATACAGAACCTCATCACCTCAGGAGATCTCCCACCCACAGCTTCCAACCTCATAGTCCGGGAACCTCGCACTGCCCGGTTCTACCTCCTTCCCAAGATCCACAAGCCTGACCACCCTGGCCGACCCATTGTTTCAGCCTGCTCCTGTCCCACTGAACCCATTTCTACCTACCTCGACACTGTCCTATCCCCCCTAGTCCAGGAACTCCCCACATATGTTCGAGACACCACCCACGCCCGCCACCTCCTCCAAGACCTCCCCGGCTTCCAACGCCTCATCTTCACCATGGATATCCAATCCCTCTGTTTTTTCCTCTCCCGACGTCCCCAACAGTACCCTTCCACTGACACTCTCTCATTCGTTTGGCCGAACTGGTCCTCACCCTTAACAATTTCTCCTTCAAATCCTCCCACTTCCTCCAGACCACAGGGACATGGGTACACATATGGGCCCCAGCTATACCTGTCTCTTTGTTGGCTACGTAGAACGGTCGATCTTCCATAATTATACCGGCACTACTCCCCACCTCTTCCTCCGCTACATTGATGACTGCATTGGCGCCACCTCGTGCTTCCGCGAGGAGGTTGAGCAATTCATCAACTTCACCAACACAATCCACCCTGACCTTAAATTTACCTGGACTATCTCTGGCACCTCCTTATCCTTCCTGGACCTCTCCATCTCCATTAATGATGACCGACTTGACGCTGACATTTTTTACAAACCCACCGACTCCCACAGCTACCTGGATTACACCTCTTCTCACCCTACCTCTTGCACAAATGCCATCCCATATTCCCAATTCCTCCGCCTCCGCCGTATCTGCTCCCAGGAGGACCAGTTCCACCATAGAACACACCAGATGGCCTCCTTCTTTAGAGACCACAATTTCCCTTCCCACGTGGTTAAAGATGACCTCCAACGCATCTCGTCTACATCCCGCACCTCCGCCCTCAGATCCCACCCCTCCAACCGTAACAAGGACAGAACGCCTCTGGTGCTTACCTTCCACCCTCCCAACCTTCGCATACACAAAATCATCCGCCGACATTTCCGCCACCTCCAAAAAGACCCCACCACCAGGGATACATTTCCCTCCCCACCCCTTTCCGCCTTCCGCAAAGACCATTCCCTCCATGACTACCTGGTCAGGTCCACAACTCACCCTCCCATCCTGGCACCTTCCCCTGCCACCACAGGAATTGCAAAACCTGCACCCACACCTCCTCCCTCACCTCCATCCAAGGCCCTAAAGGAGCCTTCCACATCCATCAAAGTTTTACCTGCACATCCACCAATATTATTTATTGTATCCGTTACTCCCGATGCGGTCTCCTCTACATTGGGGAGACTGGGCACCTCCTAGCAGAACGCTTTAGGGAACATCTCTGGGACACCCGCACCAATCAACCACACTGCCCTGTTGCCCAACATTTCAACTCCCCCTCCCACTCTGCCGAGGACATGGAGGTCCTGGGCCTCCTTCACCGCTGCTCCCTCACCACCAGACGCCTGGAGGAAGAACGCCTCATCTTCCACCTCGGAACACTTCAACCCCAGGGAATCAATGTGGACTTCAACAGTTTCCTCATTTCCCCTTGCCCCACCTCCCCTAGTTTCAAACTTCCAGCTCAGTACTGTCCCCATGACTTGTCCGGACCTGTCCTACCTGCCTATCTCCTTTTCCACCTATCCACTCCACCCTCTCCTCCCTGATCTATCACCTTCATCTCCTCCCCCACTCACCTATTGTACTCTATGCCACTTTCTCCCCACCCCCACCCTCCTCTAGCTTATCTCTCCACTCTTCAGGCTCTCTGCCTTTATTCCTGATGAAGGGCTTTTGCCTGAAACGTTGATTTTACTGCTAAACCTGAGATGCTGCCTGAACCGCTGTGCTCTTCCAGCACCACTAATCCAGAATTAAAATTGATCTGTCTGACTAAACATTTGGTCATCTGTACTAATGTAAATAGGACCTCGGGTAACTTCTTCATGCAGAGAGTAGTGTGTGCCTATTCAGCCTCTCCAATAACTCAAACTCTACAGTCCTGGCAATATCCTTGTAAATCTTTTCTGCACCCTCTCAAATTTAACAACATCCTTCCTATAAAAGGGCAACCAGAAATATATACAGTATTCAAAAGTGGTCACTTTACCAAAACTCTCAGTTGAAGCTCTCCAATCAGTAGTGTGTGCATGGAATGAGTTGCCAGAGGAAGTAGTGGAGGCAAGTACAATTACACCATTTAAAAGGCATCTGGATTAGTAATGAATAGAAAGGGCTTAGAGGAATACGGGCCAAATGCTGGCAAATTGTGATGTCTGATTGGCATGGATGAGTTGGACTGAAGGCTCTGTTCACATTCTGTATGACTCTGACTCTATGACTGGAATGGATTTAGAAGGTGATAACATGATCAGAAACTTTGGCAAGGAAAGGGGATTTGAAGATTAAATGGCAGTTATGAAGGATAATGAGGTGAAAGCTTTTTTTGAGGAGAGGTGAGTTGGTGACAGATTTAAAGCAAAGAGGAATAACATCTGAAGAGAGAGAACTATTTTTAATATCAGCTGCTGCAGGACTTTGTTGTTTTCATTGTGTAACTTGAGAATATTTTTGTTCTTAGTTAGGATCAGTGGAGACTGAAGAAGATTTGGCTGTTGGTAAACTTTACCTTTTAATAAACAGTCTTCTAATTGTACACAGGTCAAGGCTTAGGGAGCTTTCTGTGAAAACCGCATTATGAAACAACAATTCCTCTTCACTAATTTATATTCCAGTACGTGTGTGTTTGAGATGTCTCCACCTATGAAAGACGTGAGCAGTGACTGGACACTTGGGAAATAATATGGCAAGTCTGAAAAATATTGAGGGGGGAAATGTCAAACTTTCACTTTCTAATAGCTGGATGAGAATCTCATTAGTAAGCTAATCTCATCTTATTTATATGAAGGTTCACCAGGTATGGGTGAAAAATTAGTTTTCACCACTTTCCCAACTTGAAAGTCAGAGTGGTAATCTGGTGGCTGCAGATCATTGGCAACATCTTCGAGCATTCAACCTGGTCAACTTTTCCCAACATTGATTGGAGGTTGGTGCAGTGACAGTGTTACAGTGAGAAAACAAAAAGAAGATAGTGACACTTTGCTGAGCACTGCAGGTTATTCTTGCAGCACTGCTGCATGTTACCCTGGACCAGGAACAACGCACTGACGTGGATATCCATATAAGGTAAGGTTGGTAACACTTGAAATGGTGCACCACTGGGGTTTACATGCCGTAAGGTCCCAGCATCGATGAGCATGTCTGCCACTTATTGATAATGGTGCTGTGAGACAGGTGCATACTTAAAGATCAGTCTAAAATGGCGTCGTTAAGATTACTAGGATTCAGAAGGAAATTCACCAAGAGACTTGGCAAAATTGATAGTTCGCCATATTTTGGGAGAATTTAATCTGTTTTTTTATGATGCTCCATGTGTATTCTTTCTAGCACTGAGACATATTCAATCTAATTTTTACCAAAGTTATGTTGGTCTCTTGTAGCTTGTTGAGGCCATTTACTAAAGTCATTTAACACAATTGCAAATTGGAAAATGTTCCTGAATTTTCACTCTTGCCTTTCTATAAAGGAAAGCCAACTTCTCTTTAATGAATACATCAAGACAGACACTGGACGTAGAAGCAGAAGTAGGCCATTCAGCCCATCAAGTATTCTTCAATATTCAATGAGATCATGGCTGATGTAACAATCCTTCACTTTCCTGCCTTTTCCCTCTAACCCTTGAATCCCCTGCTGATTTAAAAATCTGTCTATCTTAACCTTGAATATACTCAATGATCCAGCACTGATAGTCCTTTGTTAAGAAATTCCACGGATTCACGACTCAAAAGGAGAAATAAAATTCTCCTCATCTCTATCTTAAATGTGTGACCTTGAGATTATGCACTCTGATTTTAGGCTCTTCCACATGGGCATACAAACTTCCAGCACCTATCCTGTCAAATCCCCTACGAATTTTGTCTGTTTCAATAAGGTTTCATTTTTTAAAATTCTAATGAATGCAGGCCTAACCCACTTGACCTCTCCTCATTAACCAGCCCCTCCATAGCTAGTATAAGCCAAGTGAACATTTTTCTGGACTGTTTCCAGTGCCAGTATATCTTGCCTTGCATCAGGAATGCAAAACTGTTCACTAGTGATCTGACTAGTCCTTTTTAAGTTTTAACAAAACCTCCTACTTTTATGATCCATTTCTTGTGAAAGGAAGTTCAACATTTTATTTGCCCTTCTTATTACCTGCTGAACTTTGCTAGCTTTTTGTGATTCATGGATGCAGTCTTTAGCTTTCTGCAGTCTCCATGTAAATAATATTCAGTTTAGATTACATTACATTACATTACATTACTTAGTGTGGAAACAGGTCCTTCAGCCCAACAAGTCCACACCAATCCGCCAAAGTGCAACCCACCCAGACCCATTCCCCGACATTTACCCCTTCATCTAACACTACGGGCAATTTAGTATGGCCAAATCACCTAACCTGCACATTTTTGGACTGTGGGAGGAGACCGGAAAACCCGGAGGAAACCCACGCAGGCACGGGGAGAATGTGCAAACTCCACACAGTCAGTCGCCTGAGGTGGGAATTGAACCCAGGTCTTTGGTGCTGTGAGGCAGCAGTGTTAACCACTGTGCAACTGTGCCGCCCACGCTTTGTCTGTTCTTCCTGCCAAAGTGCAGGAACTTCATTTCTTAACATTATATTCCACCTGCCAAGTTTTTGTCCACTCGCTTAACCTTCTGTATCCCTCTCCAGACTGTTTATGATAGCCTTGTTACTTGTCATCCAAGTCATTAATGCATATTGTAAACCGTTGTGGCCCTAGCACTGATCTTTATGATACTCCTACTGGTTATGGATTACTGTACTGAAAATAACTCCCTTGTCCCAATGCTCTGTATTCTTTTACTGTACCCATGGCGAAAGTGAGGATTGCAGATGCCAGAGATTAGAGAGTGTGGTACAGCAGGTCAGGCAGCATCTGAGAAGCAGGAGAATCGATGTTTCGGGCAAAAGCCCTTCACCAGACCCTTTTCCAGCACCACACTCGACAATACCCATGCTAAGTATACTGGGAAGCAAAAAGTTTTTTTTTCTCTTTTGAATGTGAACAGCCATTCTTACATATTGAAAATCTCACAACACCAGATTATAGTGTAACGTGTTTATTTGGAAGTACTAGCTTTCAGAGGGCTGCTCCTCCAAATAAACTTGTTGGACTATAACCTGGTATTGTGTGATTTTTAACATTGTCCACTCCAGTCTACCACCAGCACATTCACATTAATTCTTACAGAATGAGAAGTGAAAGATAGTGTGGCTTTAACAATGAAGCTTGACCTGCTTTAAGAGAATCATCCTGTGCCAGTTGTGTATTCAAATTTAGAAGCTGTTGACATGTTGAGAATTGAGTATGCATTTTAACATTTGTCTATTTGGGGTTAAAACAAAATTAAATCTTGCACTTCTGAAAGAGAGCAAAACTTTTAATTAAAAAGTTGATAATTTGACCATTGTTCTGCCAATAGCTTATTTATATGGGCTGCTGTTAGTTTCAGTACTCAAGGTGATGTGATCTACTGACTTCTGAGGGCACAGATTCTTATCTTGTCCAAAGCACAAACAGCGTTTATCTCAAAGATACTTCCTGTAGTATTGGCTCAGAGCTTCAGTTAAGTGATAAACATACAAATATATGACTGAAGTGAAACAAATTGGAACGCATCCTTTAACCACATTCTCTGCTTAATCGGATATGTCTGACATAAAGAACTTCTTTCCGACCGTATTGTTCTGGAGTCATGTATAGTTCAGCTGAGGAGGTCGGTAGATTCTGGAATTTCTTTTTTGTTTTGGCTAAGTATTTTCAACTCATTTTGAAGATTACTGTTTTTGCATTCATTTGTTAACTGCAAACTCACAGGAATGGTGCTAATTAAATGTTAAAAAATATGTGGTTCTGTTGTTTGGCATGCTAATAAAAAATGGCTATTGCAAGCCACAGATTAAAATAGAAAATGCTACTTTGTATGGATGAACTGCATTCATTTTGTATTAAAAAATGTGGCCAGTACCACATTCTGCAATTTTCTCTTTTAAACCCTCAATGTCTTTTTTAATCTTGACCTTTTGAGAACTAGTTAAAAACCTACCTGAAGTGGCGAACTCTAGTTCGACATCATTTTCTTCTGAAAATGTGAGCAGTCTTTGCAACAATGCAGCAGACTATGGGTGATAAGGAGGTTCCAAATCGCTTGTAGATTGGGGGCATCAGTTTGTGTTATGACTTTCAACTATGTTGATTCTCTTCTTGACTCTTGAAGTTCTTGATGGCGCTACCTTTAGCTAACTATGTGTTAAACTCTGAAATTCCCTTTCTAATCTTTCTGACCCTTAGCTCTCCTCCTTTTAAGATAGAATGACTCATGGAGAATTGCAAAATGACTACAAAATACCGTGTAAGGACTGTAACAAAAACTACATTGGACAAACAGGCAGAAAGCTAGCCACCAGGATACCTGAACATCAACTAGCCACAAAAAGACATGACCCTCTCTCGCTAGTATCCTCACATACGGATGAGGAAGGACACCACTTCCATCCATCCTAGGACAAGCCAAACAAAGACAAGCATGAGAATTCCTACAAGCTTGGCATTCCAACCAGAACTCTATCAACAAACACATCGAGTTAGACCCCATCTACCACCCCCCTGAGAAAACGAACAGGAAGTGACTTCACCACAGGAAATGACATCACCACAGGAAATGGCATCACCAACCCAAACATATAAATAGAAAGCAGGAATTTTCAGCATTGCTTTGCCTGAAGCCCACTGAAGATGTTACCTAGTAAGGTAATGAAATGTCTGGAAGTGAACCTTGCAGGTCAGTGAGCCAACCTACATCCAAAATGACTAAATTTCCCAAAACTTGGCTGTTTCATTTAGGGAGTTTCATGGAGGGTTAACATCCCTAAGAAGTGCCTTTGGGTGTTGTACGAGTTAAAGGTGCTTTTGTAAGAGCAAGTTATTGTTGGAAGTTTCACAAGTCTTTATTTCAAACTTGATGAATGTGTGATAATGAAAAGTCTAACAGATAAATGGTATGTACAGTTAGCCCAGTGCTGTTTAAGTATTAAAATCTCCAAGAACCCCAATAATACTTAAACACGTAAACTAAGGAATGCATGCAACAAATACATATTATGATTTAGTGTTTAATATTGATTTCAAATCTTATCTATTGTCAGAAAGATGATCAAATCGAACAGTCTTTGTAAGAAGCAATACCTGTGTCACAGGATAATGGAAAGTTGGATGAAGAAATCAATTTAACACAAATAATTGCATATGTGTATGTGTATATTTAAGGCTGAAATAGGTTTTTGATCATCAAGGGGAAAAGGCAGGAAAGTGGATGTGAGGGGCTGAACAATCTAGTCCTGTTCTTATTTGTTCTGGTCTTATTCTAGCCGTTGGTTTCAGTTGTGTGTAGCTATTGGATGGAGGGGCATGAAGAGCATTACAGATATATTGAGAACTCTGGTCTGACATTAGTCTGCTTCATTTAAGTTAATACTTCACGTCTGTACAACAGTGGTGTGGTCTGTAGGAGAGTGATTCATCAACTGAATGTGGTAGTTGGGCTGATCAGATTCCCTGGTTGACTAGTTATAGTTTGTTTTTCCATGATTGATTAACTTATGCATTATGTGGAAATTGATTAAATAAACTTAATGCAATGAAATGCAACACTATATTCGGCAACTTGTACAGGTTATAGCATATGTTGAAGGTAAAGCAGTTTGTGAAAATTACAAAACAAGGCTGATTTAACCAATGGAACAAAAAGATGTTAAGTTTGAAATCAGACTTTAAAAATAATTGTTTAAACTTATTAACATGGAATATATACTTATTAAGCTTAAATGACTAGTAAAATTGTAATTGATGCTTCAGTAATATGGAATCTGTCATTCCTTGCTTAAGTAATTAAGATATATTTCATATGTTTATAAGCAATGCAGCATAAGCTTCTTGCCCCTCGAAAGTGAACAGTTAGTCCTGCTTTTTAAATAATATTTCTCATTAACATTATATTCTTGTGTAAAGCAATAATTTCAGTCCAATATCAATATTTGCTTCATTCCTTTATCTGCTCAGTTAGCCTGTTGTCCTGTATAAGTTTTCCTCTTCAGTTTTTTTGGAAGGTTTGTTGCAT
The DNA here is from genome assembly GCF_037043375.1 of Chiloscyllium plagiosum. Lineage (NCBI taxonomy): Eukaryota > Metazoa > Chordata > Chondrichthyes > Orectolobiformes > Hemiscylliidae > Chiloscyllium > Chiloscyllium plagiosum. Next base: position 25,719,172 of record NW_028270148.1, on the reverse strand, counting down.
TTCTCATTGAAGCAATAAGATGTTTTTGCTTGACATGGTTGAAATGTTTTAAAAGATTTATATAGCCTATTTCACATCGTGATAACTTGGGAAGTCAGGTTTTGTGGTCACTTGGGCAAGTTTTTTGATGTGATTAGTGTAAAACAACAGCAGAAGGGTTCAAACAAACTCGTGCACGTACAAATTTAAAACTCATCCATGTTTGAGTGTGAAATGTTTTGACTCATTGGGTGTTGTCGTGGAACCCCAAAGTTCACAATGAGACTCCTTCCAACTCTACTATATTTTTCACTTCATACCATCTTGATTAAGATTGAAAACAAGTAATCTCTTCCCAATTGCACCAATGATAGAATTTTTTTATTTGCTCATGGCATATGGGCATCGCTGGCTAGATGAGCAATTATTGCCTATCTCTAATTACACAGACGGCAGTTAAGAGTCAACCACATTTGCTGTGGACCAGAAGTCACATCTCAGCCGGACCAGCTAAGGAGAGCAGATTTCATTCCTTGAATGACTTTTAATGTACCAGGTGCATTTTTGCGATATTTGCCAGCTAACTAACCTGTATTTGTGGGATCCGAAACTCAATTTTGTTAAAGTATGAAGAATGAAATGTTGACATAAAGCTATAAAATTTTCTAACAAAGTTGGATTAGGGCTTTTCTATCCTAAATTTTAATTGATTCCAAATTTCAGTATGGTGGGGTTCAAACCTACACACCCAGAACATTATCCTGCTGTTCAAGATTATTAGTTCAGTTGCATCATTACTACATTATCACCTCCCTTTGGAATTGGTTCAGGGGTGTCACGCTTTGTTTTTGTTTCTCTTACTGCTTACTTCCTGGTTTCTGCAAGGCATATTTTAGAGATCTCATGGCTGGATGTGCTGTTCCACCATATGGGATTAATATATGAAAACTGTTGCATATTTATATTTGTGATGATGCCATCCATTTGGGGAATGTCATGAGTTTGTTGCTCCTTCTTCAGAATAAATATTCCATTATTTAGAAGATAGTGTGTGGGTCTTCCTATTGACAGTCAAATTTAGCAGATTATTTCAGACATTAATAACTGAAGGTCTTATAATATCCAACAAGGGTTACTTCTGGAAAAGACTTGAAAGAGTTACACAATACTGCCTTATTAAGATAATCCAAGTGTATGTTTTGAACATTGATCCTGGGATCATAGTTGAAAGTGGTGTTTTAGATTTACTGGTCCTTTTTAAGTAGTTGTTGTGAGTAGTAATTGAAACTTGTTGGCTCCTTAACTAGTTCAATGTGCTTAATCTTGTTTAAATATTATTTTTTAAGGTTTTCAGTTCTGATATTTAAGAAATGAATCAGCTCGTAAAGGCAGTTAAAAGGATTAACATGAACTTTGTCAGAGAATTTTATAGCTTTCTGTCATCTTTTCATTATTCATACTTTAATAAAATTGAGCCTAGGATCCTATAAATGCAGGATTAGTTAGCTGTGCCAAAATCAGCATGTGAAACTCTTACTGATTTTCTTTGTTTACTAGGAGTGAAGATATTAAAAAGATAAAATGGATCTGCTGATGCATGAAAGCTGGGATCAAAGGAGAACCCAGCACCCCATCTATAATAATTTTTTGTTGTCATTCCAATAAATATTATAATAACTTGAGTCTGAAGTTTCTATTTGTGTCGAGTGCCAAATGTTAACTGGTTTCAAATGCAGAATGTAAGATCAAGTGCTAAAATTATTTGTTTTTCAATATCTGCATGTGTCAAGGGAACATAAGTTGGAGAATCGATGTTTTAAACAATGCATCTGCTTGGTTTAGTCCTTTTTCTGTTTGTTTGTCTGAGCTTCTCTTTGTGCCCTGCTCCCTCTCTTTTTCATATCTTGCTTTCTCTTCGTCACATTTGGCGCTTGTGCCTGCTTTTATTTAGTCTAACCCTGGCTTTTGTTATGTGTCAGTTTGTTTTTCTCAATCTGCCTCTGTATTTTTATAAATCTCTTTCTGTTTCTCTTTCCTTATGTACATGTGTCTTTGCATTTCTCCCCCTATGTCTGCGACTCATCTTTTTGTTTTCATGTACTTAGTTTTATGTACTTTCTCTCTTCTCCCACTTCTTTTCCTTCACTGTTTTTCATTTCTGACTCTGTCTTTTATTTTCTAGGTCAATTGTAGAGTCTAAGAAATAATCTTAGCCTCTTGCTGAGATATTTGTATCACAGGTGACGTGCTGGAAGACTGGAGCTTGGCTAACTTGGTGCCACTGTTTAAGAAATGTGGTAAGGACAAGCCAGGGAACTATAGACCAGTGAGCCTGACGTCGGTAGTGGGCAAGTTGTTGGAGGGAAACCTGAGGGACAGGATGTACATGTATTTGGAAAGGCAAGGACTGATGAGGGATAGGCGAAAGTGGGTACTCCAGATGATGGAGATTAGAGTCAAGATTAGAGTTGTGCTGGAAAAGCATAGCAGGTCAAGCAGCATCTGAGAAGCAGGAAGAATCGATGTTTCAGGCAGAAGCCCTTCAGGAATTAGGGATAGTCAACATGGCTTTGTGCAAGGGAAATCATGTCTCACAAACTTGGTTGAGTATTTTGAAGAAGTAACAAAGAGGATTGATGAGGGCAGAGCGGTGGACTTGATCTATATGGACTTGAGTAAGGCATTCGACAAGGTTCCCCATGGGAGACTGATTAGCAAGGTTAGATCTCATGGAATACAGGGAGAATGAGCCATTTGAATACAGAACTGGCTCAAAGATAGAAGACAGAGGGTGGTGGTGGAGAGTTGTTTTTCAGACTGGAGGCCTGTGACCACTGGAGTGCCACAAGGATCGGTGCTGGGTCCCCTACGTTTCTTCATTTATATAAATGACATGGATGTGAGCTTTAGAGGAATAGTTAGTAAGTTTGCAGATAATACCAAAATTGGAGGTGTAGTGGACAGCGAACATTGTTACCTTGGATTGCAATGGGATCTTGATCAGATGGCCCAATGGGCTGAGGAGTGGCAGATGAAGTTTAATTTAGATAAATGTGAGGTCCTGCATTTTTGGAAAGCAAATCTTAGCAGGACTTATGCATTTAATGGTAAGGTCCTAGGGAGTGTTGCTTAACACAGAGACCTTGGAGTGCTGGTTTATAGCTCCTTGAAAGTGAAGTCACAGGTAGTTTGGATAGTGAAGATGGCGTTTGGTATGCTTTCCATTATTGGTCAGAGTATTGAGTATAGCAGTTGGGAGGTCATATTGTGGCTGTCCAGGACATTGGTTAGGCCACTGTTGGAATATTGCGTGCAATTCTGGTCTCCTTCCTATCAGAAGGATGTTGTGAAACTTGAAAAGGTTCAGAAAAGATGTACAAGGATGTTGCCAGGGCTGGAGGATTTGAGCTATAGGAAGAGATTGAATAGGCTAGGGCTGTTTTCCTTGGAGCATTGGAGGCTGAGGTTTATAAAATCATGAGGGGCATGGATAGGGTAAATAGACAAGGTCTTTTATCTGGGAGCAGAGCATCCAGAACTAGAGGGCATAGGTTTAGGATGAGAGGCGAAAGATATAAAAGAGACCTCAGGGGCAACTTTTTCATGCAGAAGGTGGTTGAATAGGCTGCTACAGGAAGTACTGGAAGCTAATACAATTGCAACATTTTAAAGGCATCAGGATGGGTATATGAATAGGAAGGGTTTGGAGAGATATGGGCCGGGTGCTGGCAGATGGGATTAGATTGGGTTGGGATATCTGGTCAGCATGGACGAGTTGGACCAAAGGGTCTGTTTTCATGCTGTACATTTCTATGACTGTATAAATAATTAACTTAATGTGTTACATCTGTTCTCCAAGCCCCTATCCTCATGATGCATGCAGTTATTGAGAGCTCAGACATTGTACCAGTTGATTTTGCTTCCTATTCTATTGATCTTGGCTCATGTGACAATGGGGAGATGCTACAAATTGCTCTTAATCCTGAATTGCCTGTTGACCCTGCTCTAATCTTACCCAATAATTTAGGATCAAAAGTGCTGCAGAAGTGAGGTTTGAGTTTGGTTGTTGTAGCCTCACCACCCTTTAAGTGAGGTACTGAAAGTTGGATAACATTTACACATCTTCATCCCAGAAAGGAGTCATTCTCTTGATCTTTAAACACTTTTTTTTGTGCACGACTAGGATGGATTTTGTGGCTTATTTTTTGGGTTTCGTGTTTTTCTATATGTCTTGTTACATTTGTACCTGAATATTTGCCTTTATATCTAGGCAGCTAGAATATAAAGGAGCTTTTGCAGCAGCTAATCTAAGTTCTGGTTAGACTAGCTTTGATGTATAATGTATCAAAAACAGAGGTAGCTGGAAAAGCTCAGCAGGTCTGGCAGCATCTGTGCAGAGGTAAAAACAATGACTGCAGATGCTGGAAACCAGATTCTGGATTAGTGGTGCTGGAAGAGCACAGCAATTCAGGCAGCATCCGAGGACAGGCAAAATCAGAGAAATCCAAGTTAAAGTTTCAAGTCTGGTGAGCCTTCCTCAGATTGGGTGATAATGTAGAATTGTCATACACAAGCAGCAGTAGTGGCTAACTCCTTTAATTTTATTTCTGATGTTTGCTATGTTTGCTAGCATAAAAGCATATGAAGCTTTGGCAGGTAGATGGAATTACAACCTGGAGCTACTGTGATCTCATTGAATGGAATAGCCATGATGTGGAGGCGCTGGTGTTGGACTGGGGTGGACAAAGTTCAAAAAAATCACACAACACGCGGTTGTAGTCCAGCAAGTTTATTTGGAAGCACTAGCTTTCTGAGCACTGCTCCTTTTGGATACTATGGTCTACTCCTTCTGTATCTAATGTTCTGACTACAGCTCCTAGCATGAATTTTGGAGTGCATAAAAGCAGAGTTTGTGGAAAGAATTCTCAACATGCATGAAAGCCAACTCCCTTGAGTCCAGTGAGCAGAACCACATTTTGAAAGTTCGTTTAAAAGAGTGTGCCATGAAGAAGTTTGTAAATCCTGTCCTCTTGAGAAATGTCTGATGATGTAAAAGATGGAAAGCCTAAGGAAGATGTGTATTTGTTTTCTATCAATGAAATATCAAAACAATGAAAACTACAAACCTACGACCTCCTTGAGCTTACTGTGTTCAAGGAATTTATTTATGCAACTACAGCTATTTAGTTATTTATTTAATCAATCATGATATATCAGGTGGAATACATTTACTTACCTACTTTCTGAAATGGACTAAACCTCCCAGAAAAGTCTGAGACTTTGAGGTTGGAGTTTGTAAAGAAATTTAGAAGTGATCGTCCAGATACGAATATTTTGTCTTAAAGTTTTGTCTTTGTTTGTTTCTTTCCTGGCTGGAGACACAAATACAATTTGTAAGGGAAAAAAAGTCTAAATATCCTAGTCCCATGTTCCTAATGATGCCCTGAGTTCATCTGCCTTCCCTGTTAGGCCCCTCGCATTGAAATCAATGCAGTTTAATTTATTAGTCCTACCTTGTCCCTGCCTGCCCTGACTGTTTGACTCACTTCTGTTCTCAGCTGTACCCGTCTCAGATCGATCTCTTTCCTCACTATCTCCCTGGGTCCCACTCCCCCACCTTACTAGTTTAAATCCTCCCAAGCAATTCTAGCAAATTACCCTGCCAGTATATTAGTCCCCTTCCAATTTTGGTGCAATCTGTCCTTCTTGTACAGGTCACTTCTACCCCAAAAGAGATTCCAATGATCCAAAAATGTAAATCCTTCTCCCATACACCAGCTCCTTAGCCAAGCATTTATCTGCTCTATCCTCCTCTTCCTGTCCTCACTAGCTCGTAGCACTGGGAGTAATCCAGATATTACTGCTCTTGAGGACCTCCTTTTTAAATACCTGCCTAACTCTCTGTAATCGCCCTTCAGACTCTCAACCTTTTCCCTTCCTATTTCGTTGGTTCCAATGTGGACAATGACCTCTTGCTGGCCCCTCTCCCCCGTGAGAACATTCTGCACGCTCTCTGAGGCATCCTTGATCCTTGCATCAGAGAAACAACATACCATTCTGCTTTTTTCCTTGAGGAAATTCTTCCTTAAGTTACTTTTGCTCAAAGCACCTGTTGTCCTTAAACTGACAATTATTTGTATGAGCATTGATCACTTGAAGTGAAGCAGCTGGTGGATTACTGGGGAATAGGAATAAGAGCTAAACTTGGCTTCAACAAAAATCCATGCACTTAGACCTTCAGCAGGGTTTGAATGATACCAAGTGCAAGTGGCAAACTTGGCTGCATTTCCTCTGCTTAATTGCAGGACTTATCGTAATAAACCATTGCTCCACTGTAGAAATCAGGCTGATTGAGCACAGGCCCAGGATCAAACCTTGTGTTTCCTGAAGGTGTATTCTTCACAATCTATTATTTAACAAATTCAGTCTGTGTGGTTCATGTACTCTTTCACTGGATACCAAGCCCACACATGGTATCTGTAAAGTAATAGCAAAGTGTAGTACTTATGCCATAGGAAAGTTCAAATCTTGCATTAAACAATGATAGGAATATAATGCATTTACAATAGATCTGCATTAACAAAATAGAAAATAAAAGATGTTTGGGAATACTGGGAAGATCAAATGACAAGGCAAACATCATCCATGCTCAATTTCATGAGTATTTATTCATTAATTTGCTCAAATAGTCTCTGAGGAGTACAGTTTACAGTTTGCAGGAAAAATATTCAGATTTTTACAGGATTTTAACTGTGCTCTTGTTCATCTTATTAATCCTTGAGTAGTGTTTTCAACGTTTGCACGTGCTTCTATTCTGTCAGTACAGTTTTAAATATGGGTGCATTATATTTGATATTTTCTGCTAAGAAAAATACAATTTTTAGCAATTCATCATGAAAATTATGGATGATATAATTCCCAATTCTCTTCAAAACTAACCTACCTTTTTCAATCTCCCTACAAAAGGCTATTTCTTTTTTAAATGTTGCAATATTTCTTAGTGATTGTCAAATGCTAAATCTGCTTCTGAAGCACTACTTACCAAGTATTGTAACATAGCCCTTGAGAGATTTGTGAGTTTAATCCATTTTACTTCTGTCTAATCTGAAGATGATCTGTACAAATCCTATCAAACTTTAAGAAGCTAATAGTTCTTAGCATTTAATCTAGGAGACTACAAAATTATTTTAAAATGTTATATAAAGCTTGTTTATTTTGTTGTAAACTGTGTAAAGTAATAGCAAGTCGTGACAGCTTTCTAGGATAGACAGCTGGATTTCATTATAAACATATAGGGGTAGACTTTCCCATGGGGAATTGTGCCAAGTGTGCATTGATTAGGTTGTGCTTTATATTTCCACCAAATTACTTTGTTCAACTGCAATATTAAAATCTACTGTGGGCTGGGACGAACAGGTGTTGTAATAGAAAGCACTTGTTTGTTGTTTTTCTTCCTTTATTTTCCTTCTTTCCATTATAAAGTATTCATTGAAGTACTTACACGTGGTAATCCAGTGGAGTTCTTCGAATACAGCTAAAAATAGGATTCCCACCATAAGTAAGAATTTTAAAAAATGTTCACTTTTCTAATTGTGAATAACCTGTATTAAAATTCCTAAAAATAACACTGAAAAGCTGTACAATTGATTATTTAATTAGTGTGCGTTAATCAGTTTCTTAGTAATTTTAAATTTTTTAAAAACAAATGCCTGTTTTCCAAAAAAATGTATAATTTAAAGAGTCTTCTCAAGCGAGCATAGTCAGCAGAATCTTGCAGTTTCCACTTGAGTATGTGGGTACTTTTGTGGGTCGACCTAAATGGTAAAACTGAATTTTGAAGCATATCAAAGAAGGCACTGGCATAAGAGGCCTTCAGCATAATTGGTGAACACTTCAAAATCTCTCCCTGATCTTTTATGCAGGTCTAGTGATGCCAACAAGGTTATGGTGGAATCTGCGCATTTGAGGCGTACACACACCTTACATATCGCATACCCCATTTCAAGTGTACGTACAGGGTTATGGCATTTACTGCAGTAATCTTATTTACATTTTATATCATAATGTTCAGAATGTATTTTATCCTAATTTTCTTTTGGCTGGTTTTAAAATGTTAAACAATTATATGGACTGTGCAGATCAGCTCATTGCAGATCAACATAAAAGAACAATATAACTTTTCTTCTCAGAATATCTCGTTTGTTGTGCAGGTCCTATCGCTGAATTGTTTCTGATATGTGCCAAATATGTCAAAGACCAGCTTGTGGTGTTCTTCTATGTGAACATAAAAAAAGGAGCACAAGTAGATCATTCAGTTCCTCAATCCTGTTATGCTATTTAGTCATACATTCCACATTGTGAATTTTGAATTCCACATTCTATGTACCCCTTTATATCCTTCGGTACTCCTGGCTAGCCACAGTATTTTTAAGATAGAGGTGGATATATTAAATGACACTGCATCCTTCCAAAGTCTCTGAATGAATGTTTGGAGAGAAATAATTTCTTCTCATCTCTTTCCAAAAAGAGCAACCCTTAATTTTGAAATAGTTCCCCCTAGTTCTAGAATGTTCCACAAGGGGAAGCATCTTTTATGACCGCTGCTTTTAATGTGACTTAGTAAGTTTGATACAATTTCAATCGAAGACAGACTGGAAACTGGCTTGGGTTGGACTGCATTCTGAACGTTTGTTTTTCCCCTTATACACAGTGGTTGTACTTATTGTTATGGCATTGAAATAGCAAAAACTCTTTCACAACTTCAATAAATACTGCTCAGTAAGTTATCTGGATGTAGGTTTGCTCACTGAGCTAAAGGTTCATTTCCAGACATTTCGTTACCCTACTAGGTAACATCTTCAGTGAGCCTCATGCAAAGCAATGCTGAAAATTCCTACTTTCTATTTATATATTTGGTTTTCTTTGGGTGGTGAAGTCACTTCCTGTTCCTTTTCTCAGAGGGTGGTTGATGGGTTCCAACTCTACGTGTTAGTTCATAGAGTTCCGGTTGGAATGCCATGCTTCTCGGAATTCTCATGCATGTCTTTGTTCGGCTTGTCCTAGGATGGGTGTGTTGTCCCAGTCGAAGTGGTGTCCTTCCTCATCCATATGTGAGGATACTAGTGAAAGAGGGTCATGTCTTTTTGTGGCTAGTTGGTGTTCATGTATCCTGGTGGCTAGTTTTCTGCCTATTTGTCCAATGTAGTGTTTGGTATGGTATTTTGTAAATGACGTTAGTTTTGCTCATTGTATAGGGTCTTTCAAGTTCATTAGCTGCTGTTTTAGTGTGTTGGTGGTATCATGGTAGCCCCACAAAGCCACCCACAGGCGTACTGACATCAGTGTCTTTGAAGCAGCTATTAGCACCAATATTGAGGCCATGATCACCCAAAACCACTCTGTTGGGCTGTTGATTTGCCAGAGTTCTTACTGCCAAATCATCCTTGCTTAGCTCAAGGAAGGAGTTCAAATGAGAGAAGGGAAAGGAAACATTTCACACACTCCCTGAAAGCTTCCCGCAAGAAATACAACATATCTTTCAATGCATGGAATTCAAATGAAACTGGCTTGGAGGAAACTCCTGTACGAAGGATTTCAATTCTTTGAGAACACCAGTGCGCAAGCAGAAGTATGGAAAAGGAACCAGAGAAAGGAATGTTAACAATCTCCAGTCCGACCTCTTTCACCTCTCTGAAAGACATGCCAAATGTGTGGTCAGAGGTGTAACTCTAGGATTGGAGTCGTCAGCCATGCAAGGACCCACAGAACCCATAACCAGTGATATAAATTTCCTAGGTGGACAATCATGCTCATTAGCCAGTGATTACTAGCAACGAATGATATGAATTGATATCATTTTTGGAATTTGGTTTTCAGGATAGAAGCCATTGGGTTTTTGCTTATTTCTGTTGAGCGTTATAAAAAAAACTAATCAGGGTCAGTGTTTTTTCTAGAATCATGGCTAAATCCAGCATCTTGTCAAAAGAAGATGGCTACACCCTCTGTGATGTTAATGGAAAGATGCCAATGTTTACAACAGGTGAAGTAAACATGCAAGGAAATTTGCTTTTTTTTTCAGTTTCAGCAGAATCTAGGATGAGCTTTTTTTTTGGCCAGTTCAGCAGATCCCAGGATTGGGTTTAGAAGTAAGTTTACTTTGTATCCTGGAAGTTTAGGGCAGTCCAGAGATCAGTTTCCTCAGCAGGAGAATTTAGCTTGTAAAACTTGCAATGCATGAGAGTCTGGTTTGAAAACTGTGGATCATTAGAACTGAGAATGTTTTGGCTCTTTTATGTGAAAAAGTTCATGTTGGCAGGTTTGGAAAGTATTGATCAAATTGTCTACAAATTCCATTGCAAATAAACTGCCAGGATTCAGTTAAGTAGAACACTTAAGAGCTGAGACAACTCTGTAACAGTAATAAATAGTCCTGCGAAACAAGGTGAAACTATTTTGTGGAGATCTACCAATAGTTTTCTATTCTTTGGCAACTTGCTTGTTATATTTCTTCTTTATGTAATAAACCTTTTCTGTTAGAATCAGCAACTTTGTAAAACGTCTCTGTGCTTAATTAACGAAGCAAAGAAAAAATCTACCAAGCCAGGTTTCATTCTGGAATATGACTTGTCCAGTAATACCGTCAGCTGAGATCATTTTGTAGGCAGTGAGCTCGACTAAACTAATTGATAATACACAAAAAAGATGCAATTATCAGGCCCTTCAATCACAATTACACACAAATCACATGCACTGAATTGTATAGTTTCCATTTTGTTTAGTTTCTCGTGGCTGATAAGGTTATCAGTGTTTCTGTTTATGTATTTTCAAGGTGGATTAATAATGCATTACACTAAACATTTCATTAGAAAATGCGTGTATAACAATAAACTTAGAAAGGAAGGTTAAAGCTTAATGAACCTGCCAAATTTAGTGAGTACTGAAGATCTTGTAGGTTCAACTCTAGCATTCAGTTGGTGAATTATAAGATTCTGCTTTCGAAGACACAGTTTTTTTTTAAACAAATAATTGGATGTAAAATAAAGTATTTAATTCATAAATTAAAACAAATTCTTCCAAATAATTTAAAGATTTTAGATTCCTTTCTTGATTTTTGACTGATGTTAGTTAGCATTTTACTCTGGCTTACAAGGTTGAGTAGAACTTCCCCTATGTCTCATATTTGCATAGGCAATCTTCATTACCCCTTGCAACAATATTCTTTAACTGTAATAGGGGTTCTATAGCTTTGCTGATGGGGTGTAATTGGAAAAGCTTTTGGAAATTGAGAATGGCTACAGCTTTGCTCTGCTGAGGTTATTTGGAAAAGGGTTACGTTCAGATAATGAATTTGATTTCTGATTTGACTGTTTCTCTCACCCACTGTAGTTATACAAATAGAGTTCCAGTCTGGTGCCTTGTATGACTATATTCAGTGAGGAACTATGAATAAAAATATACTGCATGAATGTACCACCCGTCGTAACCTCAGGACATCATGAAGCCATAGAGTCATAGAGGTGAACAGCACGGAAACAGACCCTTTGGTCCATGCCGTCCAGATATCCCAACCCAATTTAGTCCCATCTGCCATCACCCGGCCCATATCCCTCCAAACCCTTCCAATTCGTATACCCATCCAAATGCCTTTTACATGTTGCAATTGTACCAGCCTCCACCGCATCCTCTAGCAGCTCATTCCATACAGGTACCACCCTCTGTGTGAAAAAGTTGCCCCTTAGGTCTCTTTTATATCTTTCCCCTCTCCCCCTAAACCTGTGCCCTCTAGTTTTGGACTCCCCCACCCCAGGGAAAAGACTTGGCCTATTTATCCTATCCATGCCCCTCATAATTTTGTAAACCTCTGTATGGTCACCCCTCAGCCTCCAATGCTCCAGGGAAGACAGCCCCAGCCTGTTCAACCTCTCCCTGTAGCTCAAATCCTCCAACCCTGGCAACATCCTTGTAAATCAAAGCCAGTAAATATTTCTGAAGTGTAGTCACTGTTTAGGAAATTTTATACCCAATTTTGGACATACAAAGTTCTCAAAAGAACAATGTGATAATCAGAAAATCTGTTTTTGCCAGCCAAGATGCACAAAGCACTTGTAGCCGAATTAATAAATTCAGTCATGCCGTGCCAGTTCTCCCATGCCATCATAAAAATCACCCAATCTAATATTTTCCAAAAAAAGTTTCGTAAACTGATGTTCCAAAATTTAAAATTACGAAAATTGCTATTGAATTCAACTGTTCTCTAAACAACATGTGAATCACTGTGAGGTGCCCAAATGCAGTGTTACTGTACTTTATATTTACAGTATACATTCCATGCCTGGTCATACCCAAGGAGCTCTACGCAATTTCTATTTCTTTAATGTACTGTGGCTGTAAGACCTTGATCTTTAGCTGATGATCTTTCCATATTGCATTACTGTGGCTATTGTCTCTAGCTTTTATGCATCCCTGGGACTGAGAATGTGCCAGCCTACAACAATTGGTCAAGAATAACTCTGCACTGGAAGATCAGCAAGATCTTCGGAAGACTGAGGAGCATCTTTCACTAATGTGATGGTCCTGCTACTACAATTGTTATTTATCCATGTGAGAGTCCTTAGGAATGACAAGTAGAGGATAGAGCCCTGTGTCATAGAACTGAGTTGAGTCTCAATAATTGTCAATGCATCTCTCTCAAAAGGAGATTGGTCACCAGTCTCTTTCCCCACTGTGGGAACCTTTTCTCTTATTAAAATATTCATGACATTTGTAAAGATTGATTCCAAGACTTCAGTTAAAAAAAGAACTGACTAAGCAACATATTACACTGGGAGCTGTACCTTATTCCATCTTAGGCATATTGCTTAAGAGGCTGTCCACAGTTTCCAGCCCCTCGTTGTACCATAGCTAAAAGATCTTAAATCTTTTAATTAAAATTCAGCAGGATTGTTTGTATTTGCCTGAACTAAATCCAAAGCAGGGCTGACACTCCAAGTGGAACAACTTCAAACCTTTTAAGATGGGGTAACCTTACTGGGTCGGTAGGTATGGTTGCAATCCTGCCTGTCCACCCCATTGATGCCATAGAATGTGCTCTGCTCTGACACAGAAACATATACACTACTGGAATAGATTTGTAGAGTAAAAATTTAGGGAATCATTTGTGATTCAGAATTTTTCCAATAAACTTGCAGAGGGAAACTCGTTTAAGAATAACTAATCCTTTGTCTCTGTTCTGATGACTGCTGTGAGGTTGTGTCCCTTTCTTTATGAAGACATTGGACTTGCAATGGGAAAAATATGACACAATGTTCACTTGTATCTGTTTTTTGGAGGGAAAACGTGGGATGGGGTGGAGGGGGGTGTGCATGGGGGAAATTATCAGAATGGAAAATTATATAAATTAATATCTAGAAGTCTAAGAAATTGAAGGTGACTGGCATTTGTACTATATTTTTGGGCAAGAAACATACACCTTTGCATATGTTTGCCTGCTATTATAACCTAACTGGGAAGAATGCACAGATATTAAACTTCATTATTCCACACGCCATCACAAAAGTGTAAATACCCAGTTAATCACCAAACTGATCACTTTGCCTGACAGAATGTTCTTAAGGACAAAGACAACTCACACCAGGTTTTGTCATTAACATTTATTGTAAACCATTTATTCTTTAACAGACAGCAGAAAATAAAAAGAACAAATAAAACAGATGAATATATGGACAGGGCAAACAAAATTCTAAAGATCGATAGTCTCGATCATTGGGTGGAGAGTTTTTTTCCGAAAGCTCTTTTGAATTTAGAAATGATAACATGCTGTTATCTGTAGAGTGATGGTTGTTCTTTGACTTGATAGTTGAAAAGGTGGGTGTCTGTCTTGTATTAAAATGCATACTTTTGAGCTTTTTTTTGTTCACCGAGAGAGTTTTTTCCAGTTTGAGTGCTTTTTCGATTCACTAATCTCACAAGTCTGTAACAAACTTTAGCTCAACCGATCTGAATGTTATCATCAGGCAGGTTTTCTTCAACTAAAAGACTCTTGGTGTCGTACTGTCCCAATAATTCACTGCCTCAAAACAGAACCTTCTTGTACGACTAGAAATGTGCATCACTTGATTTTTCAAGTGGCGAAACTTTCCTGGTATTTTAGTTATGCAGTATGACTTCTTTTGCAGTTTGTATTCCAAAAGGGGGAAAATACGTAGTCTCTTGCACTGTTGTATTGCAAATTGGATTGTTTGCATGTGTGTGTACATTTTTTGTGATCAAGGTATTCTGCTGGAGAGTTATATGAACAGGTGACAAATTTTCATATTTCTTATTAAAAATGTTTTAATAATCTTTACATGCGTTAAAACACTCTTGCCTTTGATCTATTGTAAATACTGTACTTATTTTGATATTTGGAACCTATTCTCATATATGTTTGCTGTATGCAAGGTTTTGCAGGAATGGTAATCCCTATGAATAGTAAGACATTGCTGCACTGAAATAATATATAAAATATATGTTGTTATCGGAAAGAGTGTTAGCCATTATTAAATAATTCTTCAGTTTTATTTTCATGGTTAGCTTATTTGTGCACAGGTATATGTTGTGATTTTTTGAATCAAATTGCATCCAAAGTTAAAATGAAAGATTAGGTTACGTTGGTGCGGCTGTTAAATGGAGTATTGTTCAGGTGTAACTGTAATTTACCTACCAGTTTGTTGTCATGGAAGCTGCTCCTTGTATTTTCTTTTAGCATTGTAACATTTTCTGTATGCATTTTGAGAAATAAGAACATGATTCCATCTAGTAAGCACCACCAAGTGCCTGAAATGAAGTGATTAGACAAAATGCAATTACTGCATTTTTGATGTGTAAATTTTTCCAAACCAAAACTTTTTTTCACTTTTTTTGATATTTTTACCCACAAGCATTAAAAGTATCAAAAGGTAAAGGCATACTTCCCTAAGCTGTCATGAAATGTTACTGCATCTAAGTAACCATTTTCTCTCTCTCTCCCCCCCCCCCCCCCCCCCCCAAGCAATTAAAACAAACAAGAATTTGGATGCAAATCTGCCACTGAACTACTGCAGCCGCCGGATGCCATAAATTACATGTTATTAACAAAGGAATGAAATTACTGTTGGCATCTTGCATCATGAAAATGAAGGACATTTGATATGTATGCAAATCTATGTTGGAAGGAGTTCACAGCAGTAGGCAAATATATTGATATTGTTATTCTTTTTTATTTAAAAGGGACAAAATAGATACAAATTCAAAGGTTTAGATTTGTACAGACTACATTTTTGACCTAGTTTATATTCGATACCTGTAAAAGCAACTAATATTAAATCTAGCATGTATTTTACAATTGATTATGAAATGTAATTCATGTACTCAACATCATAAACTCATGCATGTATAGTTTTTTTCTAATCAACCTGTTTGACAA
Organism: Chiloscyllium plagiosum; assembly: GCF_037043375.1. NCBI lineage: Eukaryota > Metazoa > Chordata > Chondrichthyes > Orectolobiformes > Hemiscylliidae > Chiloscyllium > Chiloscyllium plagiosum. The sequence continues at coordinate 25,703,751 of NW_028270148.1, read as the reverse complement.
TGTTATGACACACCTCTGGAGCAGATGGGATTTGAATCCAGCCATCCTGGCACAGACATAGAGAGAGTATACTGTGCCACGTACTAATTCGGCTATATTTTGGAAACTAATAATCACTTGCTTTATTCTGTTATTCTAGGTTTAGTCTATTCAGTTTAGAATTGGTTAAAAGCAATTAGTTACTGTTGTATTAGCTGAAGCAAAAGCAGTTCTTGTGGGTCAGTGTTATTAGCATGGTTTCTTTTACCTATGAAGTATTTTCTGAGGTGAAGAAACAAATCAAAAGTGGATTGATAATGGCTATTCATGCCATTCAATTATACTGGTAATTCAAATGTTCTGATAGAGCTTACACAAGTATTAATAAGTGATGATCATTTCTTCCAAAATTTATACTATTTTTCTGTATACATATTTCAACCTTTCTGCATCTGCTTTTAACATCTTAATGCTGGAATAAAATATAGGTATTTCCTAATTTGAAGCATTCTCTGAATATCAGTCAGAACAGTTGTGTACAGCACATGACATCTGGTAGTCTTCACACATTAATGATTTCTAAACGTAAATTCAAATTTGATTTAGCCAATTGTTATGATTGATGTTAAGCCATCTGTGAATTTGTTTTTGAGTTTATTAACCTGTTTGCTCTTGTACTTGCTTGCATTCTCATCTCTTCTGTCACTCTCACCTCTTCCATTCAATTGTGACTGTAAATCTGTATCTTGTTACTCAGCAGCAACAATGTTTATGTTGCTACATGTTATTCAGTCTGAGTCTCAGTGTGCTTTATCATATAGTAACATTGTGTTAGCTTTAATGAATTAAGTTTTTTGGTTTAGTCTTACAATTCATACTAGTAAATAGACTTTGCATTCTGTGCAGTTTACCTTGTAATACCAAGTATGACAGCAGGACTTGGGATTTGTAATGTATTTTCCCAGTTGATCACTGCTGGTACCATGTGGTATTTCCACCTCTGTCAGGATGCAGTATTGGGTAAGGGTTATTTGAAGTAGTGTACTGTCATCAATTCTCCTTTCTGTCTTTTCGCATGATAGCAGTAAGAATCATTACATTTGGTAATGTATAATTACTAGCATCTTGGGGAACTGGTGCAGATATGTCTCCTCTGAAAGCTACAGTAGAACTTGGTTACAAATTCGTACAGCACAGGATATGCCTTTTGGCCCATTGAGTCAGCATCTATCTATCCACATTAATGCCACTCTCCAGTACTTGATTGAATATTCTGACATTTCAAGTGCTCATTAATTAACTGTTTAAAGGTGGTGAGGCTTCCTGCATCAACTATCTTCCCAGGCATTGCATTCAAAATTCCCACCACTCTGAGTCAAAAAAAGTTTCCTCAAATCCTCTCTCAAGTTCCAGCCCTTCAGCATAAAATTATGTCCCCTTGTTATTGACCATTAAACCAAGGGAAGCAACTGCTTCCTGACCACTCTGTCCATTTCTCTCTTAACCTTATACTCCTCAATGAGGTTCCCCCCTCAACCTTATCCAGCCTCTCTTCATAGCTAAATGCTCTATCCCAGGCATTATCCTGTTGAATCTCCTCTGCATCCATCCAATGCAATCGCATCTTGCCTGCAACCAAAACTGCACACTATTTCAGCTGTTCTGATAAAGTTCTGTACAGCCCCAACATTACCTCCCTGCTCTTACCTTTTATCAGCTGTGACATAGATTATAAGTGTCCCGTATGCTGCCTTAACTACTCTATTAACCTCCCTGCCAACTTGATGGAACTGTGAACAAGCAGCCCAGTATTCTTCTGCTCCCTTTTGTCCTGTCATTGATTGAGAACTCCCTTGTTATTTCTTTCAAAATGAATCACCTTGCCTTTTTCAGAGTTGCATTCTATCTGCCCATCTGACAAACATCCCTGTATCATCCTGTAACTTAATACCATCTCCTTCACTGTTGATCGAACACCTCTTTATGTCATCTGCAAACTTACTTATCTCCCTGCATTCTTGTTTATGCTAATAATATGGCACAAACAGTCAGGGAGCTAGCACTAATCCCTGTCGTACATTACTGGACACTGGTCTCACAACCTTCTGTCACTATCCTCTGTCTCCTACTATTTAAGTGAGTTTTGGATCCAGCTTGCCAAACCAACCTGAATGCCGTGTGCTTTTTTAAATCTCCTTTATCAGTCTCCCATATGGGATCTTGCTGAAATCCATACATCAACTTCACTACCCTCATCTACACACTTGATCACCAATTCAGACAGATTTGTTAGGCATGACCTCCTTCTAACAAAGCTACGCTGGCTATCGCAGATATTCCATCTTAACGACCACTTTCAATACTGCTTTTTATAGTGAGGTTAGCTTTGAAAGAAAATGATTTTAAAGTTGTTGTATTATGTTGGCTTTATAAAAAATAACATGGAAATGTACTTTTTTAAAATCTGGCAGATGACTGCTTTCCCTTTTGTAAACTCTGCTTGCAAATGCTGTCCTTCGGCTTTGACATTTCTGTGAACTACCATCCAAACAGGTTGGTATGGAAGCCTCTGACAAGTTTGAGGACCTTCTTGTTCTTCCTCTTTCTCCTAACCCTCATATATTGCATATCAAGATGATTTTGACTTGCTGAAAATAGCCTCTCCTTATGCAGTTTCAGGACACTGTTTGCTTTGGTGCCTGGTCTGTTGCTTGTTTTGAGTAGCTGCAGAAAAAAGATTACTGATGGCTTTTTGCCACGACACCTGTCTGGGAAGGTCTATGGTTTGTACGCTCCAATCAACCTCACCTTCTGGTTGCCAGCCCCCACTCTCACTCCCCCAGTGATATGTCCATCCTGGGCCTCCTCACCGTCAAAATAAGGTTACATGCAAACTGGAGAAGAACACCACCTCATCTTCTGCCTTGGGAGCTTACAACCATATGATCTTAATGTAGAATTCACCAGTTTTCAAATCTTCCCACTCCCAACCTCATCCCAGATCCAACCCTCCCTCTCCACCCCACCCTTTTGACCTGACCTAACTGTCCATCTTCCATCCCACCTATCCTCTCCACCCTTCCCACTGACCAATCACAATCACCTTCTACCTGCATCCACCTGTCGCCATCCCACCGAACTTCCCTTAGCCCCACCCCCTCCATCTATTTATTTCTCAGCCCCCTTCCCCATCCCTAGTCCTGATTAAACGTTCCAACCAAAAACGTGGATTCCCTGCCCCTTTGATGCTGCTTGACCTGCTGTGCTTTTTCCAGCTCCACGTTTTATCGACAATGAAATTCCTAAATATGACAAAATTCATTTGAAATGTTTCCTACAAGTTGGCAAGTGGGTGAAGTGCCAAATTATGTTCTTGAAGTATCTATTGATATCTAGCTGGCCCATTAACATTGATGTTCTAGAGCAACTCAACAACAAAGAACAAAGGAAGAAGAGATATAAATTTGTATAGTATTACTGACTAGCTCCAAAGTGTTATCACTAAGACTGGCTAATTTCACTTCCACAGCATTAAGCTGATTTGCTGAAGTCTTCATCTGTACTTTTGTTACTTCTAAACCTGGGTGGCACGGTGGCACAGTGGTTAGCACTGCTGCCTCACAGCGCCAGAGACCCGGGTTCAATTCCCGCCTCAGGCGACTAACTGTGTGGAGTTTGCACGTTCTCCCCGTGTCTGCGTGGGTTTCCTCCGGGTGCTCCGGTTTCCTCCCACAGTCCAAAGATGTGCAGGTCAGGTGAATTGGCCATGCTAAATTGCCCGTAGTGTTAGGTAAGGGGTAAACGTATGGGTGGGTTGTGCTTTGGCGGGGCGGTGTGGACTTGTTGGGCTGAAGGGCCTGTTTCCACACTGTAAGTAATCTAATCTAATCTAATCTGACTATTTCAAAACACTCTTGGCTGGTCACAGCATTTGTTTCCCAATGAATTTGTGGTCAACCATAACATTACTGCCAATTTCTTTAATTGTGTCAAGTTCCGTTAATGTACTTCCTAACTAGTTCTTGGTTAAACGTGGCTTGATTTTAGAGTTCTCATTCATTTTTGCAAATCCTTCCATCACACTGTCCTTCCCAATCTCTAAATGTCACCAATCTCATCATCCTCTGAACTGTCTGAGCTCTTGTAGTTCTCGCATTTTATGCATTCCCATCCATAATTGCTGCACTGTTAGCAGCTATGTCTTCAGTACCCTAGTCTCCGGAGTTCCTTGTGTAATATTCTCTGCCTCTGCTTCTGCAGCTCTTTTATACCCTTTAAGACCTCCATACTCCTCAAAGATTATCCCTAACCATGCATTTGGTCAACTGTATATTGTGTTACATGGGTCAGCAAATATTTGCTCATAACACATCTGTAAAATACTTTGAGACATGTTATTACATTTAAAAGCACTGCATAAAACCATGTTGGTGGCAGTGATGGTGGCTAGAATACTATTTGTTTTTCCGGCCTTAATCTCCCTCTTTCCTGTATGTTTCTCAACCAAACATTATCAGTACTCCAACTCATCAATAACTAGTTGTTTTAATGATTCGGTTTTAATGATTAATGTATAATTTCAGTTACATCACACTGCAAATTTTTGCTATAAATTCTGTGTTACGATCGAGCCCTCCACAATCACCTGATGAAGGAACGTCGCTCCGAAAGCTAGTGTGCTTCCAATTAAACCTGTTGGACTATAACCTGGTGTTGTGTGATTTTTAACTTAGTTGTTTTAAGAGTGACAATTTTTTTGCCAGTCTTCTTTTTAATTGTAAATTTATTTACTGTTCACCAGCTGTCCTTCAACAATAAAATTGTTATTTATGATTTTCAGTGCTGATCAAAATGCTGAGTATTGTTATTTCTTGTAACGCTTGTTAGGGAAATGAAGTTTCCATGGTCCCTTATTTTTCTCAGATCTCAGTGACTAGTTTGACAATTAGGATGCATCCAACCTGCAGCATTGTCCTTGATCTTATCACGCAAAGAAAAAAAACTTGTGCTGCTTCCGGCCAACAGCAGGAAATATTAAAAAACATGCATGCGCACACACAGCTGGCAATTAACTGCTAAATGGGGTGGTGATTGCAATTCTGGTGATGCATGAGTTTTATAGCACTCCAGAGACTCAGCTAACATTATAAAATAAATATTTAAGATGGGTTAAGGCAGGATTTTTTTAGCGCAGGTCAGGTGCAGAGTCAGTTATGGCACGTTTACTGTTTTTTTTGTACCCTGATAGGAACATCAAAAGATTGAGTGAGTCATATAGGCATTAGGTTTGTGTTGGAAATAAAGTTGGGCATGAACACGTTAGACCATGTTTGCTGTTTCTGTGCTATACATGTTATGCAAAGTGACACAAGTAGCTTAATAGTTCATGAGTATTTGCAGCTTGTTTGGCAATGTGACAGCTGAGTCTGGTCCTCTTCCAACTGATATCCATGAGCACGCACTTTTCCAGCTGGGCAGTGTTCATGAATATTTTTATCTTTTGCCCACATTTCATTATGTCTTTGCACATGCCCAAGCTCAAGAACATGGAAATTCATTCCTCTGCCAAATGAGGTCAGCTAATTTAAAACAGATCAATGATTAAAGTTGAGATTGTCTTGTGTTGTACCCGCAAAATCTCATCAGTGCTGTATTTTATAGGGAATCAGATTGTGATTGCAGAGAATGGTGTTGTATAATTCTTATTGGGGGTCTTGTACCTAATGTTGCAAGTTTTGTTGGGGACTTAGAGTAACACACACGCTTGGCTATGATGTGATTTATTCACATGAAATATTGAATTAGAGTATAAAGCATTTAGCTAATATCTTTGTATCACTAATTATGATAAATTATTCCTCTAAACTGCATTGAATATAGTTCTAACCAATCTAATCTCTGGATTACTGTTTGTGACATGTTTGTCTTTGACCAATTGGGCTTGATTTACACCAATGACAAGTCAGTGTAGAATTGCATGCTGCCCAATGGAGTGGCTACGTTTGCACATAAGGTATGATGGTTGTCTGTCTGAGTGAGAGGCTAGGGACAGGTAATGCTGCATTAATTCATCTGGAATTGAAGGATTTTATTGTTTATCTCTAACACAGCAGGAAGGGCTTGATATCTGGGCGAAAGTGAGGACTGCAGATGCTGGAGAGTAGACATTTCGGGCAAAAGCCCCTCATTAGGAATGACTCTGTGAGCCGAGGGGGTGGTGAGATAAATGGGAGGGGGTGGGGCTGGTGGTAAGGTAGCTAAGAGTGATAGGTAGATCGTGGTGAGGGGTAATAGTGATAGGTCAGAGGGGAGAGTGGAGCCAATAGGTGGGAAGGAAGATGGACAGGTCATGAGGGCGGTGCCAAGTTGGAAGGTTGGATCTGGGATAAGGGTGGGGGGAGGGGAAACAAAGAAACTGGTGACATCCACATTGATGCCGTGGGGTTGCAGGGTTCCAAGGGGAAGATGAGGCATTCTTCCGGTGGGGGAAGGGGGGTCATAGGGAATGGCGCTGGAGGAGGCCCAGGACCTGCTTGTCCTTGGTATGATATCTGTCTCGCTCAATCATATGAAATTAGAGCTTGTATAGTTTCTTGCTTTCTAGAGCAGTGTATTAACATGGAAGAACCCGGGTCACTGACAACATCAAGCAGTAACCCGAAACGTCGATTTTACTGATCCTTGGATGCTGCCTGAACTGCTGTGCTCTTCCAGCACCACTAATCCAGAATCTGGTTTCCAGCATCTGCAGTCATTGTTTTTACCTACATCAAGCAGTAAGGCTTGGCTTATAGTCATTGAATAGTAAAGCTGTGCTTTACAATTGAAGTTGAAGTCTGATGTAATTGATTTTTAACCAGTAGAAGTAAAGCAGTGTATGCTTACAGGAAGCCCATATGTTGATCGGGGTTTTTGGCTGCACGGAATAAGAACACTTTCAACTATATTTCCACAGGACTTTTGGCAAGTTCAATATCAGAAAGAAGGCAAAATAAGAATGGAGCAGTGTATGAGATCATGGGTTTAATTCTGATGAAAGGTCACAGCGCTAAAATGTTATCTGCTTTCTGTCTGTGTGGATTCTGCCATACCTGCTAAATATTTCCAGCATTTGCTATTTTTATTTCAATTCTAAAGTTTGTTTCAAATCTGCTGAAATATAATAGAACTTTTTATTTAAGGACTTAAACAGTGCTGTCCTCTAATAAGGCATAAATATGGAAGATTGTGAATGGTCAGTGTGTAGCATTATTCAGACTTCTGGCAAGAAAGAAATTCTCTCAATGCTGTGTATAATAAATCAGCCTTCCAACCAGCTCAGCTGGTTGGAAGGCTGATTTGCAACATAGTGATGTCAACTGTACAGGTTCAATGACTATACTGAGTGAGGTCACCATGAGGGTCCCATCTTTTTTTTTTAGATTAGATTACTTACAGTGTGGAAACAGGCCCTTCGGCCCAACAAGTCCACACCGACCCGCCGAAGCGTAATGCACCCATTCCCCTACATTTACCCCTTTACCTAACACTACGGGCAATTTAGCATGACCAATTCACCTAACCTGCACATCTTTGGACTGTGGGAGGAAACCGGAGCACCCGGAGGAAACCCACACAGACACGGGGAGAATGTGCAAACTCCACACAGTCAGTCGCCTGAATCGGGAATTGAACCCAGGTCTCTGGCGCTGTGAGGCAGCAGTGCTAACCACTGTGCCATCGTGCCGCCTGACCTCCCCTCTCGCATGAGGTGTGGGGACCTTCTGGTTAAGCCACCACCTGCTTTCTCATTAGAGAGGAGCAAACCTATGGTCCTCTGGGTCTATAGCGAGTATTATAGTCATATCAAAATGTGTTCAAAAATGCACATTGCAAATAATTTCCTTGTGGGATGCAGTCATCGTTGGCTAGGCCAGCAATTATTTCCATCCGTAGTTGACCTTGAGAAGGTGGTGATGAGCTGCCTTCTTGAACTGCAGCAGTACATGTGCTGTAGGAAGATACACTAGGCCGTTGGGAGGGAATTCCAGAATTTTGATCCAGGAACAAGGAAGGAATGACTATATGGTGAGTCAGGATGGTGAGTAATTTAAAGGTAAATTTACAAGCAGTGGTTCACAAATATCTGCTGCCCATGTTCTCTGAGTTGATAGTGGTCATGGGATTGGAAGGTGCTGTTTTTCATGAATTTCTGCCATGCACCTTGTAATTAATACACACTCCTGTTACTGATTATCGGAGGTGTATGCGATGTTGATCAAGCAGCGATGGTTATGGCTTTGAAAGTCAAAGGTTGTGGCATTTGTGAGGCATGAATATTACTTACCATTTTTGAGCCCAAGCCTCGATATTGACCTGGTCTTGTTGCATTTGGATATGGATTGCTTCAGTATCTGAGCAGTCACACATGTTGCTGAACATTTTGCAGTCATCAGGAACAGTGCCGCTTCTATCCTTTATGACAGCAGGAAGGTTATTGATGAAGCAGATGAACATGATTGGGGCCAGGACACTGCCCTGAGGAACTCCTGCAGAGATGTCCTGGAGCTGAGATGACTGACCTCCATTGACTGCAGCTATTTTCCTATGTGCCAAGTATGACTCCAACCAGCAAAGATATTTGTCGCCCCAATTCCCATTGACTTAATTTTGTTAAGACTCATAGATGTCACACTCTATAAAATGCACCCTTGATCCCAAGGGCTGTCACTTCCACCCTTGGAATTTTTTTTGTCCAAGGCTGAAATGAGTTCAGGAGCTGAGTGACCCTGGTGGAACCAAACCCGGTGTTGCTGAGCAGATGCAGCTTAGTCCGGGCGTGGCAAATTCTGGGCCACATCTTTAGTACTATTTCTGGAAAGTGAAATGCCTCCAACCATCTCTTGGTATCATGTAGACAGAACCAAATTGGCTGAAGACTGGCAGCTGTGATGCTAGGGATCTCTGGAGGAGGCTGAGATGGATCATCTACTTAGCACTTCTGGCTATAGGTTGTTGTGAATGCATCAGCCTTTCTTGCACTAATGTGCTGGGCTGCCCCATCATTTATGCAGCCTTCTCTTCAAATGAGTTGATTAATTGTCCTCCACTATTCATCACTGACTGTGGAAGGACTGCAGAGTTTATATCTGATCTGTTGCTTGTGGAATTGCTTAGCACTATCTAACAGTTGTTCCTTGTGCTATTTGGCATTCAAGTAGTCCTGTTTGGTAACTTCACCAGGTTGACACCTAAATTTCAGGTATGCCTGGTGCTGCTCCTGACATGGCCTCCTGCACTCTCTGCTGTCACTATACTGTAATCAGATCAGTTCTACCTTTTATAAATCCAGGTTACGTTTTAGAAATTTCTGATCATTTAGGAGTTACATTCGAGCTATGAAAGGGGTCGCTGTTGTGTATAGGTCTGGAAAAATTTAAAGAGATTAATACTTGTAGTGCAGTGAGCATCATCCATTGCTAATGATGTCATGAGGACTGGGTGGGACAGTAAAGTAGGATCTTGTGGGGAACTGACTTGAGGCTAGGTCCGATGGACAATCTTTTTAATAATTTAGAACCTATGCTTACAACTTGTAATTGTTGTTGCAATGCAATTAACAATATCCCATTACTGCACAAGACTCTTCTCATTAGACCACAAGATGGCTACCCCATCTACTCTCGTCTGTGTAAACCCTTAAAAAACCTTCACACCTACAAGATATGGGTAGCAACAGACACAACAGTAACTGTTACTTTCACTAGTGCATCTGTTGTGCAATTGCTTGAAAAATACTCTATCATGGCTTTCTATTTTCCTATGGAAAGAATGCAACCACACTGGATGTTCAATGTTTATGTGCAAAGTTGTGGAAAATATAACCTTTAAACTGTTACTGCATGATGACCATTTATGAGTAACTGCTTTTATGAAAGGGTGTCAATCTAAAATGACACAATCAATGAACTTTCCTTGTTAGCGCAGTGCTTTCAGTGTATTTATAGAATAAATTCATTAATGAGAGAAGTTATTAAATCTGTTCTTTTATGATTGGCCTTTGAATTTGAATTTCCATGTTTGCTTCAGTTTAACTTTAGTATGGGTACAATGGTCCAGGCATAAACATTTATTGCCACTTAGCCCTCAGCTACTGGCAGCTTTTAATATTTAAAACCATGGTAGAAACTTAACTTTAATGGAATCTTTAAGATATCAATTTTTCAGTTCCTAAACTATGAGGATGGAATAGTGTTGTTATGTATTATATAACTGTGAGGCAATTCTGGTTGGTGATTTCAGGAATTATTTTTATAATTATCAAATAATGATTATCCTAACTGGATGAAGCTTGATTGATCATGTATATTTCTTTAACAATTTGCCAACACCTTTATGAAACAATGTGATATTATATGTGAAACAAAAGTCTAGTTGGGAGAGGAAATTCATAGGCAGTATTTATGGTGGCTGGGGAAGCAATCATGCCTCATTTGAGAGGACTCCGGAGCTTTGCTTTGTTGAATAGTATGTATCATTACCAGCAAATACATAAGTAACTGTTTCAGTGATGAAAAAATGCTCAGTTGTTAACTGAATTAGCAAATTTAGCACATTACAACACCCTTCTGTTCGGGTGTTATGACAGATTCACAGATTGCAAGACATAAATGAACAAGTTCGCACTATTTAACCACTTATACTTTCCCAGAGCCAAATTCATCTTTCACTGCTACTTTCTCTCTCCTGTGACAATGCTTGTGTGACTTGCTGATTAGAAACATTTGTTTCTATGATCTTCAAATATATTTGAAAGCATTTGTTCCTATGAGCTTGCACTCCTTGAAAGTAGAGTCGCAGGTCGATAGGATAGTGAAGAAGGTATTTGGTATGCTTTTCTTTATTGGTCAGAGTGTTGAATACAGGAGTTGGGCAGTCATGTTGCGGCTGTACAGGACATTGGTTAGGCTACTGTTGGAATATTGCATGCAGTTCTGGCCTCCTTCCTATCGGAAGGATGTTCTGAAACTTGAAAGGGTTCAGAAAAGATTTACAAGGATGTTCCCAGGGTTGAAAGATTTGAGCTACAGGGAGAGGTTGAATAGACTAGGACTGTTTTCCCTGGAGCGTTGGAGGCTGAGGGGTGACCATATAGAGGTTAATAAAATTATGAGTGGCATGGATAGCCTAAATAGACAAAGTCTTTTCCCTGGGGTCGGGGACTCCAAAACTAGAGGGTTTAGGTTTAGTGTGAGAGGGGAAAGATTTAAAAGAGACCTAAGGGGCAACTTTTTCACACAAAGGGTGATACATATATGGAATGGGGTGCCAAAGGAAGTGCTGGAGGCTAGTACAGTTGTAACATTTAAAAGACATCTGGTTGGGTATCTAAATAGGAATGGTTTGGAGGGATATGGGCCTGGTTCTGGCAGGTGGGACGAGATTGGGTTGGGATATCTGGTCGGCATGGATGAGTTGGACCGAAGATCTCTGATTCTAATTCCTGACCAGCAATTATTACCTCAATTTACACTGATTAGAGCACACATTTCATATGTCTTCAACAATAATTGTCACACTGCTTGTACCCTGTCCCTGCATCGCTCATAACCTGTCTTTGTTTAGATTTCAGTGCCAATCACTGACCTTGGACAATGGAGCAAAACCTTAAAATCTGAAGCAGGCCATTTATGCGAGATGTTAGGAAACATCCCTTCATAAAGGGAAGCACAACGATAGAACTCTACTCACTACAAAACAGTATATGCTACCTCAATTAGTAATTTCAAATCTGTGATTGAGAATATTTAAGTAGAAGTTCAAACTCCTGGTGATTAGCTGGAAGGATAACATAAAATTTCACATTTTTAAGAAATTTTCTGTAATTAACAAAACACCATTGACTAAACAATATTTCTTTAAACAACCAGAAACTTTGTCTTATAGAACTGAAAATCAAACTTCATAGGCATAATTTACACTGTCCCTTAAATAATCATTTGATTTTCCTGGACCTAGCCCATAGTGACTGTTTCAATTCCTGACTATTTACTGTCACTCCTTTCCCTTTAACCTGAGAACTATCTTGCACCATGAAGGTTTTTCTTGGAGATTTTCCTGATACTGAAAGATTTCTAGCTTGCATTCTCATTTCGAATTACACTTGGTGAACCATTGAGAATTTTGAACTCTAGCTGCTCACTGACCTGGATCTTCGCAGTCTTAGAGTCTGTGAGCTCAGTGGTGGTTCAGTGGTTAGCACTGCTGCCTCACAGCGCCAGGGACCGGATTCGATTCCAGCCTCGGGCAGCTGTCTGTGTGGAGTTTGCACATTCTCCCAGTGTCTGCGTGGGTTTCCTCTGGGTGCTCTGGTTTCTTCCCACAGTCCAAAGATGTGCAGGTCAGGTGAATTGGTCATGCTAAATTGCCCATAGAGTTAGGTGCATTAGTTAGGGGGAATGGGTCTGGGTGGGTTATTCTTCAGAGGGTCGGTGTGGACTTGTTGGGCCGAAGGGCCTGTTTCCACGCTGTAAATAATCTAATCTAATCTACAAAAATAGAAATTGCTCAGGAGGTCTGGCAGTGTTTTGTGGACAGAAATCAGAGTTAATGTTTCAGCTCCAGTGACCCTTTCTCAGAACTGATGGTAGCTAGGAAAGATTTTTGTTTTATGCAGAAGTTAGTCTGGCAGTAAGGAGTAAATTTAGGTGAAGATAGAGTCCAAAAAGAGAACTGTTGGACAGAAAAAGGAGTGATTTGCAATTAGCCTAAGAGAATGAATAGCTACTAATGGGGACCATTAATATAATAGCAGACCATATGTTAAGAAGGCACAGAGCAATGTAGGTTGTGGTAAGGACATGGGAGAAAGTGCCTCAAGGTCTAAAATTGTTGAACTCGATATTGATTCCAGAGGCTGTAGAGTTCCGAAGCAAGGAAAAGAGGTGCTGTTCTTCCAGCTTGCGCTGTGCTTCACTGGAGCACTGCAGTAAGCCTAAGACAGATGTTAGCCAGGGAAAAAAAGTGGTGCAGTGAAGTGGCAGGTGAGGTTTATTGATGTGTTTAATGCATCTTATAATGGCTTCCTCAGGATTCTCTGCTGTCAAAGCCCTTTTCCAGAGCAGCATGGATCACAAGGCCTTGTATTCAGGTAGAAATGCTGATTATCTGTCCTTAAGGTCCCACCTCTGTTTTAGCTTGGAATTGAATGAACAATATGAAGCAATAATTGTTTGCATTCTCAACACATTTCTGGGCCTTTGGCGACTAACAGTCTATCCACTATTATCAGAGCTCCTTTTGTCATTGTCACAAAATGTGAATTCCCAGCAAAACAACATTTATAGAGTCATAGAGATGTACAGCATGGAAACAGACCCTTCGGTCCAACCTGTCCATGCCGACCAGATATCCCAACCCAATCTCGTCTCACCTGCCAGCACCTGGCCCATATCCCTCCAAACCCTTCCTATTCATATACCCATCCAAATGCCTCTTAAATATTGCAATTATACCACCCTCCACCACATCCTCTGGCAGCTCATGCCATACACGTACCATCCTCTGTGTGTAAAAGTTGCCCCTTAGGTCTCTTTTATATCTTTCCCCTCTCACCCTAAACCTATGCCCTCTAGTTCTGGACTCCCCGTCCCCAGGGAAAAGACTTTGTCTATTTATCCTATCCATGCCCCTCGTAATTTTATAAACCTCTATAAAGTCACCCCTCACCCTCCGACGCTCCAGGGAAAACAGCTAGTGAAGAACAGCCAAGCGCCTAGTTAGGCAGATTTCAGGGGAGGTCACATAATCCTCTTCATTTTTTCTAAATTTTAAGATCCAGCCCTGAAACATTAAATTTTCTAAACCTAATATTCATAACATGCTCAACGATGTAAATGGACATGCACCCATGGTTGTTGGAGTTAAGATATACATCAGCCATGATCCACTTCGAAAGGTATGCTTTTGCTCCTACCTGAAATGGTTGCATGTAGTAACATCTGGGCCTGAATGGATATGATTAGATAATATCTCACCAGTTGTGCTGAGTATCCACATGTGTAAGTGACTGTAATTGATTTTACACAATCTGTATAGTGTGTACTATCTGTCATTCACAACCTTTACTGGAGAAATCACACTGCTCTTATTGAGAGACATTTAAACTACATCAGTCATGATAAACCTTTTTTAAAATAAACATTCTGTAGACTTTCTTTCTTAGCATGTCTTTTTGGATGAAAAGTTTAGGAAACCCATTGATTGCAGACTTGCTGGCAGCTAGTCAGGCCATCTGTAACTGACAATTTTTTTTTCCCCCACAGTGGGTGCATGTGAAAGTTCTTAGTTGCTGCTGGGGACAATTGGATCAATACTTCTGCTTTTCCCTCCCACACTCTGCAAACCTCCAGGATCTCTAAGGCACTCTTGATGTAACACCTCCAAGCATCATGATTTCTGGTTTATGTTTTGTACTGGTGATCTTTGATGTAGTACACAAAGAGGGTCTTAAGGGAATCCTTGAAACATTTGAGGTCCATTTGTTCCTTTTAACAGTGCTCAGCTCTATACAACTCTGTGCTGGGCTGGCAACTGTCATCTAACTGGTTAATGTGATCCACTCGATCTGTTTGAGTTTGCAGGAGCATCGTCTTGATTCTGGTGATACTGGTTATTCCACGATTTCAGTGCTTGTGATGCAGTCCTGTCAGCAGATCTTAAGGCTGCTGTTGGGTGATGTCCTTTCTAAGTCATCATCGCATTAAACGATACGTCCGTGCAGAATTTGGAACTGCCAGTGTATCTTCCACCTTCTGGCCCTTTTTTGTTGTCGAGTTGCATGTAGGATGGATCATTTCCTACCTGCCGTGCAATGGAGCTTTAAGATGGAGTTCAGTTTGTGCTAATTAACCCCATCCTTTAAGGCTGGAGCTCATATGTCAGGGTGCAATGAATTTGATTAGTGAGGTCTCCAAGTCAGAGGGTTGGATGTTTCCCTCTCCTAAGTGGGTTGCTGATCAAGGATTGGGACTATAGTTCCTTTGATATTTTATCCATAGCTGATGTCTAAACAATTGTAGTTCATGCAGCATGGTCATTTAGGCCATTTAGAGACCTTCCATCCTGGTTGTTATTTCGGTCAAGGAAGAAATCCAGCCAGGCAGTGTTATATTCATAATTTCTCTCACACTATACTTTCTTTCTTTGCTGACATAGTTTTCCAGGACTTGAAGCTAGAAATGAGAGTTGGATGTTTCTTTTTATTTCAAAAATATACGTTATTCATAAAATATCTTCATTACATACGTAGTCACTAAAGCAAGAGAAAGTGAGGACTGCGGATGCTGGAGATCAGAGTCGAGAGTGTGTGTTGCTGGGAAAGCACAGCAGGTCAGGCAGCATCTGAGGAGCAGGAGAATCGACATTTCTGGCATAAGCCCTTCATTCACTCTCGACATAGTCACTAAAGCAGTTCATTTATTTACAATAGCATATGAAGAAACAAACAAACAAACATTGAAGTCTGACTCAATCCAGCAAACACACCAAGGCATTTCTTACATGTCCTGCTAGTAGTTTGCAGCTGGCTGAAAATATGAGGGTACTTCCTCGAAATGAACACACTTTACATTCCACATCTAAATTTCATTTTAGATCTGTGTTTATGGATGCCATTTGATCAAATGAGGTTGAAGCCAGGACAACATTTACAGCAGGTTCTATGACAGTCTATGATTGGATTCCTAGAACCTGCTGTAAATGTTGTCCTGACTTCAACCTCATTTGATCAAATGGCATCCATAAACACTGGGAAAAGAAATATCATTTTTAGATCAATGTGATTCTACAGTCAAGATTAGAATGAACTGATTGCCTATAAGTCAAAATGTCTGTTTAGTGCTCACTTACTCCAAACTCAGAATTTGCATTGAAAATCTTTGTTATCTAACTAGTTGAAATTAATGCATGGTTTTAATCATCACCCTCCGGGCATGAGAGACAATGGACAGTAACAGTAATAACTTCAGTGAAACTTTGTTTGCTCTGAATACAGTATACTTGAAACTCCTTCCAGAAAGACCTTCATGCACTGCATTTTCTCTTTGGCAAAAAGACGCAGCCACTACCTATTATTCTTTGACTCCGTGTACCTTTAAAATTAACCATCTATTTTGATCATTTTAGAACTGCGATGGTAATGCAAACATTTAAAAATCAAGTTGCCAGGACATTTCAAAAATATTTAGAAGACAAGTTTAATTCAAGGCAGTTAAAGTGAAATACAAGTGGGTGAGGTGATGCAGGTTTTTCTTTCTCCTTGCCATTTGTTCAAACTGCCCTTCAACATAGTGATTGGTCTCTTTAGTTGGAAATGTAAGTCTGGTTATTTTCTGAATCTGAACTTGCATAGCAGTTGTTGTCTGAGCAAAATCACAGGATTGAATATGCGCAAGTGTTTACAAAATTGCAATCTGTTCCAGAAATTATGATGTTGCCATATATTTTAGAGCAAACAGAATTGAGGCAAGTTAGATGAATTATGAGGTTACATCTGATATTGAAATTCCATCGTGTGTTTCTTGTCTGTAATTATAACATTTTGTTACGGAGGAACTAGGGGTGGGCCCATGTTTTTCAAAGGTTTCACATTGGCATTTATTGATTGATCATGGTGCAGCTACTTCAATGTGAGAGTTGCAATGCTAATGTCGTTGTCAGCAGTTTATCAAGAAATGTTCGTACAGTTGATTCTTTGGAAATGCATTGTCTTAAAGACAAAATCTGTTACTACATAATTTTCAAAGATTAATGATCTTTTCAGTTTGTGATGAAAACATTGTGGTACAAGAGCTTGACACTGCAGTCGATCACGATGCATTGCACAAAATATTACTCATTACACTTTGGTGAACAGTGGTGAACAAATAATAGTTATTCAGAAGTAATTTGCTGAAGTCAGCTTTATTTCAGTCTTGTTGCTTTTTGATGTTGTGGTTCTGTTCGCCGAGCTGGGAATTTGTGTTGCAGAATCTGTTTTCTGAGAACAGCCAGGGAATTCCTAGAGGCATGGCACTGATCCACAGACTCCATTAATAAGCACATCGACCTGGACCCAATATACCGGCTACTGCAGCGGACAGCTGGAACTGACAACCGGAAGCGGCAGGTACAAATCACTATAAATGCCGGAGGATTGCTTCACAGTGCTTCACAGAATGCTCCCAAGCACTGAGGATGTCACCTAGACAGGGGACGAAACGTCTGCAACGCAAATTCCCAGCTCGGCGAACAGAACCACAACAACGAGCACCTGAGCTACAAATCTTCTCCCAAACTTTGTTACTTTTGACTTGATAGTTCTGTCTGCACCTGAAACCTGGATAAAATGAATGTTACACAAATCAAAATCCTAATATCAGACTAATATGTCCAAATTGCTGTGGCAATGTGCAATGTGAGACAATGCACCATTTACATAAATTAATAGAGCAGAGAAGGAGTCTATTTGGCCCATTGTGCCTGTAGAGACCTGTTTGAAAGAGTTATCCAGTTCGTTCCTTTTCACTCCTCTTCTTTATCCCTGCTCATTGTCAGTAGTATGTTTGTAGTATTATTAAGGTTCAGTTTAACTTGGATAAATGCGAGGAATTTTATCTTGGAAAAACAAACAAGGACTTTTACAATTAATGGTAAGGCCACGGGTAGTGTTAAAGAACAGACAGTCCTAGGAATTCTCGTGGATAATTCTTTCACATTTGCATCACAGATAGACAAGGTGGTGAAGAAGGCATTTAGCATGTTTGCCTACATTTCTCAGACCATTGAGTATAGGGGTTAGGACATCTTGTTGAGGTTGTATAGGATGTTGATGAGGCCTCTTCTGGATACTGTGTACAGTTCTGGTCATCATACTATTGGAAGGATTTTATTAAATTGGAGAGGGTTCAGAAAAGATTTACCAAGACGTTGCAGGGCATGGAGGGCACGAGTTATATAAATAAGCTAGAAAAATACTGGAGGGTAGGAGGCTGAAGTGTGACCTCAGAGATTTGTAAAATCACGAAGAGCATAGATAAGGTTAATAGCAAGAGCCTTTTCCCTTGGGGGTGTTCAACACTAGGGGGCATAATTTTAAGGTAAGAGGAGAAAGTTTTAAAAAGGACACGGGGGCAACATTTTTACATAAAGTGGTTCATGTGTTGGAATGATCAACCAGAGGAAGTGGTAGGTGTAGGTACAGATGCAACATTTAAAAGACATTTGGATAAGTACATGAGTTAGAACAGTTTGGTGGGATATGGGCCAACTTCAGACAGGTGGGACTAATTTAGTTTGGAAACATTGGCTGTGTGGACCAGTTGAACGAAAGGTCTGTTTTCATACTGTATGAATCTATGACTCTATTAAACATAAAGAGGTGGAGAACATGATTTAATAACTTTTGAGCAAAAAACAAGAGAAACATTTGGGATTTTGTGTTAGTGTCGGCATGTATACCATTGCAGTTTGTAATAAATCTAATATTAAGTACAAAACTAACATCTAACTTCTGATTTCACTGCCTTCAATATGAATTAATATGGTTGCTGAGAAGGTTTGTTGAAAGAGGATATGGTTATTGGCAGAATAAAATTGACACATTAGCAGGTGTACTATTTCCAGTATTGGGCGGCATGGTTGCTCAGTTGTTCACACTGCTGCCTCACAGCACCAAGGAACCCAGGTTCAATTCCACCCTCTGGTGACTGTGAGGAGTTTTCATATTCTCCTTGTGTCTGTGTGGATTTCGTCCCATAGTCCAAAGATGTGCAGGTTAGGTGGATTGGCTGTGCTAACTTAGCCATAGTGTCCAAGGGTGTGCAGGCTATGTGGTAAACAATGGGAAATGCACAGTTACAAGGATAGGGTAGAGGGATGGGTCTGGGTTGGGTGCTCTACAGAGGGTCCATGTGGACCAGATGGGCCGAATGGCTTACTTCTACATTGATTCTTTGAATAACGGAATCTAGATGCCTATTGTGGGTAGACCAAAGAACTGCAGAATCCCGAGATCATGAACAAAAACACAAATTGCTGGCAAAACACAGCAGGTCTGGCAGCATCTGCAGGGAGAAAGCAGAGTTAACGTTTCCGGTCAGGTGACTCTTAATCAGCGTTGAGTGAGAAACTGGAATCCCAAGTACCAACTTCACTCCGTTCTTGCAATAGAGGAGTGGGCATTGAAATCAGAACAATCATTGGTAGATTTGGGATAGGCCACATCATTTCATGAGGGTGCTCTGTCCTCTGGCTGCTTGTATTGGGCCTATATCTCTATCCAAGTTTAGCATTTCTTTTCCTGAATTTTAACTATCTAGCTTTTATTCTGCTGCCTCCTGATAGCAGCAGAATTAAGCCTTGATACCAAGAGTAGATCATCAAAAAAAAAATCTTGTGATGGAGTAAACTGAAAAAAAAAATGACCTGGAAAAATATTGGAACAACTCCTCTTAAGTCAGTTTCTCCATTGGTAAGTGAACAACAATTCAGGCGCAAGGAAAATGTTTGGTTTCTTTGATATAGTACAGCATTCCAAGGACTACATTCATTCCTTTTGGTTATATATTATAGTTTTGTCGTTTGGCACTAATGTATATATTTTTTATGATTTAGTTGTACATTATTTTTAGCAGTTGCATTTCATAAAACAGAATTACTGTAAAATTCATGAAAAATCTCCACAGGCAATCCAGTAGAACACTGTTGTAACTTTAAGCAGAAGATGTGTCACATAAAATGTCTGAAATATTGAATGCGCAGTACAAAATAATTGTGGTGATTTGAGCGCTCGCATGATATGCAACTTTTAGGGGACATAATTGAAGCTGTTTTAAAAAAAAATCTGAAAAACGCTATTGAGATTAATTAATACAAGGTAGCATTGCAATAGCTGGTATTGTTTAATTTGCTGCCCAGAAATAATAGAGAACAATATCTCAATCTATCAAGTAGATTAATAAGATGCTGCATAGTTTGATGATTGAGAGATTCTTCAGCCTGTCTAACTTTGTGAATTTTTGCAATGTGTCTTCATCCCTTTTATTTATAACTGTCATATGTGAATTTTGAAAGTATTGTCAAGAATGTATCATCCAGATTGTTTCCAAATAATCGGAAAGTTATTTTAAAAATTTGTGTTGTGTCCCAGCCTGGCATCACTGTGGAGCTGTATATTCTTAATTTATTTTTGGTCTGTGTTTCTCAAGTTTCAAAACACAAATTAAGGAAAATTTCTAAACTAATTTTCAATTAAAAAACATTATATTCTGGAGTAAATGGTGCAGAAAGAATTTTGATGGAAGTGCTTTTCTCCAGAACGTTCTCCTGATATTGATTTAATTTTGGAATAATGAATGACTGTCAGCTGATTGTTATGGCAGTCACTTAATCAGTTTGATCTGGTGATGATATGAGCTTTTGTGAGCAAGATTAAAATGGATAAAATTTGATCAGAATTATGGGATTTAATTACTGGGAAGCACACTACTTGCTGTCTAATCTTTCTAATACTGTGTGCATATTCATTAATCATTTCATTTTCAATAAACATGATGGAAAGAGTGTACTTTGGGTGAAATGATGTCAAAGATAGTTGTAACACAAACTGATTATTTACATAACCCAATAATAGCAGTTACAGGATTATCATGTTGCTGCTTTTTGTATAGTAAGATCATCTGGCTGTTTTGCAAACTGCATTGCTATAGCTGAACATCTAGAACACCACTATGCCAGTAGATACATAGTTCCATTCCAGACAACTTAACTAGAATTAGAATTAGGTTTATTGTCACATGTACTCAAGTACATGAGTACTGCGAAAAGTGTACAAAGTCGCCATTTCTGGTGCAATCTCAGGTATAGAGATACCTAGGTACAGAGTTTTAGGTATACATTAGAAAAATTAAGGTAAAAGTTCAACATTACAGTCCTAAAGTTCTAAAGCAGGGAGTCCATGCTGGGCTTGATTTGGAGATACTGGTGTTGGACTGGGGTGTACAAAGTTAAAAATCACACAACACCAGGTAATGGTCCAACAGGTTTAATTGGAAACACTAGCTTTCGGAGCTCCGCTCCTTCATCATCAACCACCTTATGAAGGAGCGGCGCTCTGAAAGCTAGTGCTTCAAATTAAACCTGTTGGACTATAACCAGATGTGTGATTTTTAACTTTGTACATGCTGGGCTTCAGCTTGAGGTGGGAGTCCGCGCTGGGATAATTGACCAACAAAACAGAATGGGCAAAAGTGAGGACTGCAGATGCTGGAAATCAGAGTCTAGATTAGAGTGGTGCTGGAAAAGCACAGCAGGTCAGGCAGCATTCGAGGAGCAGGAAAATCGACATTTCATTGCTGATGAAGGGTTTTTGCCCGAAGTGTCGATTTTCCTGCCCAACAAAACAGAACGGTGTGTCTGTGAATTATTTTTCAGGCTTTACTCGAAAATGATTCTACACTTTCAGAAAAGGTGGTACAATTCTCTTCATGCACAGCAGCTATTTACTTACCAATGCAGGTAGCCAGAGTTATGCATCTAGAATAAGCCCAATCTGATCTCATCAGAGACTCTATTGGCCATATAGCTGTACATCATGGTTCATAATTCAGTCATTAGAATATTTTATCTTGCTTTTTGGCTTTCTGTTTTACTTGTATCTAAACTCCAGTAGAGTTGATTAGGTAATTCAATACTGCAATAGTAATAAATGTGTTACTTTTGTAAATGGATATCAAAGATTATGATTAAATCTTGTAACAGTGAATCAGGATGACAAACGTAAATATCTCTGCATTTAAATGTTTAACCTCATTCATGTATTGAATAAGCTCTGATCTGTAACCCATATTATTTATTGCTATATTCCAAATGAACAAAGTAATACATTCCCCCTTGCCAGAGTTTTTTTTTAATGATGCCAAAGAAGAAACATGTACTGTACTTGCTTTTCTGATTTGGTTGCCTTTCCAACTAGACACCAAAGCATTCCAAATTGACTTGTATAATTCTATAGAAACTTGATAAGGCGATCTTTAAGTGTTATTTTAAGTCAGTCTTAACTTGATACAAATCATTACTGTATTGTGTTAACTAAGACTGTTTTGATGATTCAAATCCCACTCCAGGGTTTTAGCTCAGACATCTACTTCCGTGTAGTACTGAAGGAGTGTTGCAGTGTCACTAGGTGCTGCCTTTCAATTGAGGTATTAAAGCAAGGCTTTGTCTTGCTTCTTCAGTGAATACAAAAGATCAGAGATCCTATTCTAAGGAAAAGTAGAGGAGTTACTTGCCTGCCTTGCCAGCATTAAATCCCTCAATCCACATTACTAATACAAATTATCTGGTTGCTGTCTCATTGGTGCTTGTGAATGCTGTCCACATCTTGGTGACAGTGCTTCTTACGTTTCAAAGTAGACTGCATTTAGAAGTATTTCACAGTCTGTAAAGTGGTTGTGAAGTCCTCTGGCCACAAAAGGCACTTTATAGATGCAAGTCCTTTGAAGTGTTTGTCAAGAGCTAAGTAAATTCATTTTAACATCTTATAAAAATCAGGATCGTTGCCTGCCTCATCCACACGAGTTAAGGTTTGCAGTTCATCTTGTGTATAATATAAAATGCTAGGACTTGTTAGGATAATTGTAGGTTTCCTGGTGTAATGTGAACCTATGGATTATTGTGCAGTAGTTGTGATAAAACTCTGCAGAGGCTTGTGATTTTAGCAGTGCAGCACAATTAAGTATTTACAAGTCAATAGATATAGAAGTATAGTGCATGCTGCATGATATGTGAGCCACTACATAAGTTTTCTACAGCTGTAAGTATGTAAAGCCTAATGCTGCAATGTTTTGTCTTTGTCCAAGCCTTTAAAACATAGATGACTTGAAGTTCCAAAAAAGTAGAACCCTACATTCCTGCTGATATTACCTCCACCAATGTTTCACATTGGTATCTGACAATGCACTATTTTTAAAGTTTATTTTGTATTAATTAGCAAAAAGGAGATTATTTGTATCTGTAAGTTTGAAAACTTGGTAAAAATGGTTTGTAAGCTCTTCCCATGACGTTTGGAGGTGCACAGGGCATTTAATCAGGGGCCCGACACCTTCCTATCTTAACCCTGATTAAGTCAATAGCAGGAAGGCCCATGGTCAGCCATCTTTCCCTTCTATTTGAAATGCTTAAGTGAACAGCTGATGCCTACTCAGTGCCTCATCCTACCCACCACCATTATTAAATCAACAACAAAGCTTATTACCATGTGGGGAGCATGACAACTCCTGTGCGAGGTTAATCGTGGTCTCCTCTTTTACAGATATTTTGTGCTTGATCTGTAAATAATTGGCAGTTAGGGCACTTAGAACCACCTCATTGCCTTTACCTTTGACCCCTGTGAACCCTGTCCCATGAATCCCTTGTGGCTTAGACTATCCCACAGTCCTGGATCTCTGGTCAGTATATTTCCTACATCAGTTCCCATCGCTAAGGTGACGTGGGCTCTTCATTTGTATTTTTTAAAATGTTAATAACCTAAAAGCTCTTTAGAAACAAATACAATTCATGCCTTTTCTTAATCCAATCGTACCATTTCTCAGTCTAGTCATGCCATTGTGCATTTCAATTACTGACTTTGGCAGGAACGTTCTTACCCAAAAATGTACACGTTAAGCAATGGTAATTTCAGGAGTAGTCATGTGCCTATAAAATATAAGACAGAGTGTAAGATAACCGCTTCATAGAGCATGCCAACAGAGTGACACAGTAAAGCTGATTGTGATCAGTGAAGGAATTTTACTCTATCGCTAATAAAAGACTGAGTGTTCGGGCCTAGAGTGGATTTTCAGAGTCTCTCTCTCCCAGGGTGGAAATGTCAAATACTAGGGGAAAGAGGTTTAAGGGGAGATGGAAAAAGTTTAAAGGAGATATATTATAAAAGTGTTTTACACAGAGGTTAGTAGCTGCCTGCAATGCACTGCCAAGTGAGTGGTAGAAGCACATACAGTAGCAAGGTTTAAGAAAATATAGACAGACACATGAACACACAGACAATAGAGGGAAATGGACCATGAGCAGGCAGATCAGATTAGTTGAGAACAGCATAATGGTTGGTATGGGCATGGTGGGTTAGTATGGGCATGGTGGGTCAAAGGACCTGTTCCTGTGCTGTTTGATGTTCTATGTTTACCAGCAAAGTCTACTGAAAACAAAATTGCTATGCTCTAAGTTTTGTTTCCTCACTTTTAAACAGCATACTTGAATTTAGTAGCTCGACTACTGGCATTTGTGCCTTCAGCTCCCTTTAAAGACTTATTTTTTGTAATTTCCCCCACTGCTCCGTGCTCCATAAAGCCTACTTTTATGACCAAGAAATGTTGTCATTTGGCCTGATAGCTCCTTATGAAGCTGTCAGTTTGACAACTTTTGTAAAATATTTTGGGATGGTTTATGGTGCTATAAAAATGATTTATTTTTTATCTCTGTCTTATTGATACCGTAAGGTGCAATTGGAAACTAATTGTAGGTACAGATTTGGTTTATTGAGCATTGTAGTAGAAAACTATTTCTGCAAACCACTTCAATGTGCAATTAAGGATATTAGTTTAAACATGCTAATCATTAATGATAAGGTCTTTATGTGCAGGATTAAGTTCTGAGTATGAATATAAATGCTTAAATTTTTATTACAATTTTATTTTACAAAAAACCCATCTACATGATGTTGACTGGTTTGAATTTGTTTGGTAGAGTGAATGGTGCCTGCGGGTTGGAAGGGAGACCTTGATGTGAAAATATTGTTGGTTTAGTCTGACATTGGACTCAAGGAAAGGAGGAAAGGGCTTATTTTTACTTCACAAAAATAAGGCTTGCATCATTTATAGTGTCAGTATTTATGGTGGCCAAGGATTGCTTTGGACTTGAATTTGGAATGATATATATTAATTGTTTGATTTCGAAGAAAATGTGGTTTCTTGATCATTTACTTTAGCATTCACAGGAATTGAGGAAATTGGGACAAGAGGAGAACAATACAAGGATAAGGCATTCCAAGTCTCCCACTTGCCATTTATGATCTAATATCAAGTACGGTAACAGTATTGAAATAAGACTTTGAAGTCTCTTGTTGGTCAAAAGCACGAGGGAAGAAGCCAATATTGTGTTTTGAAATTTTGAAATTGAGAACTGCTGCTCCACTTTTGTTTCAATTTCGGATGACATTCATATGAGAAAAAGCATAATTGTGTTGTTAAGTCCATGCAAACTTACAGAGAAAAAATGCATGACTGAAAAATTCAGTTTTGTTCTGCCTGAAAGATGACCATTCCAAATTGAAGTGCACTGTTCAATGTTACAGTAACATGTGTTGTTTATGAATTTATTTTGACTTCAGTAACCCAAGAAATAACTGACATGAAGTAGATGCTTCTGCTTCACAGATATTGTCTGAGTCCAGCTGTTTTTAAATGGTGTGAAATGTTTTTGCTACCTGATGACATACTGTGGTGTAGAATTGAACCCTTTCGGTTCAGATGAAGTTACGATTGTTTTAAAAAAAAGTCCTGAATTCGTTTAGCTAAACCTGTTATCGGGCAGGTTACTATGGATGACTATGGATACCTTTGGGTTGTTTGGCTTCTTGCTGTATTCTCATTCATTATTAGGTTTCTTCTCCTGACAAGAGGAATTAGGATTTAAAGATGTCAAGATAAGACCCTGCAATGATATTTTTCATGCCATTCATGAAACTACACAGTGAGAATCAGGAGGCTTCAGGATGATGGAATGGGAAATGCAAATTTCTTAATTTGCATAATAATTACTAGTGGGTGGGAAAGGAGGGAGAAAATCTCATTTTCAAAAATGGATCTTTTACAAATGGTACTGTAAATTTTTTAAAATTACTTGTGTAAATGGCCAAATCACAGCCAAATCAACACAGCTGATTAAGAACCAGTGCTCAAAAGGCAGTGGGACAGTGGACAAGTAGAATCATAGATTCCCAACAGTGTGGAAGTAGGCATCCCACTCAGTCCTAGCCCCCTACTCTTCCCTGTAAGCCTCTTCCCATGGCTAATCCACCTCGCCTGCACATCTCTGGACACTATTGGCAATTTAGCATGGCCAATCCACCTAGTCTGCAAACCAGATCACCTGGGGGAAATCCACACAATCCTGGAGAAAATGTGAAAATTCCACATTGACTGTCACCTGTGGATGGAATCAAATACAAAGTGCTGTGAGACAGAAGTGTCTATCACTGAGCTACTGTGCCATCCTAATCCTAATCTGAATCCTAATCCTAATCAGAACGTTGCCAAATCTAATGGGAAGATTCATTCATAGAATCATAGAATCATCAAGTCATAGAGTTGTACAGCATCGAAACAGACCCTTTGATCCAACCTGTCCATGCCGACCAGATATTCCAACCCAATCTAGTCCCATCTGCCACCACCTGGCCTATATCCCTCCAAACCCTTCCTATTCATATACCCATCCAAATGCCTCTTAAATGTTGCAATTGAACCACCCTCCACCATTCCTATGCCAGCTCATTCCATACACATACCACCCTCTGCGTGAAAAAGTTGCCCCTTAGGTCTCTTTTATATCTTTCCCCTCTCACCCTAAACCTATGCCCTCTAGTTCTGGACTATCCCACCCCAAGAAAAAGACTTTGCCCATTTACCCTATCCATGCCCCTCAGTAAACCTCTATAAGGTCACCCCTCAGCCTCCAACGCTCCAAATAAAACAGCCCTAGCCTGTTCCCCCTGGGAACATCCTTGTAAATCTTTTCTGAACCCTTTCAAGTTTCATAACATCTTTCCGATAGGAAGTAGACCAGAATTGCACGCAATATTCCAACATTGGCCTAACCAATATCCTGTACAGCCGCAACATGACCTCCCAACTCCTGTACTCAATACTCTGACCAATAAAGGAAAGCATACCAAACGCCTTCTTCACTATCCTATCTACCTGTGACTCCACTTTCAAGGAGCTAAGAAAAGTTAGTTACCCTCACAAAAAGAATGGAAGAAAATAGCCCGGCACTGCAATCTTAATTGCAGGCTAGTTCTTTCCCATGCTTGTTGCTCATCAGAATAACTAGGAGGACCGCAAGGCCTGGGGATGAAACAGGGAGGCTGCAAATCTGGTAGGGAATATGTGCGGTTTGGCAGGTGCTGTGCGACTACAGCATGGGTGGATGGTGGTGGTGGTGGTGGTGGTGGCAAGCAGAAGGTGCTGCAAGGAGGCTGAGGAGAATTGGACTGGCTACAAGGGAAAGTTTTTTTTGTCAAGGGGGAGAAAGAAAGTGGGGAGGAAGACTACAAATAAGGAAAGAAATAGAGGCTACAAGAGAACGTGGTTTCAAACTGTCCACAAAGAAGTGCTCAGCTATCTCTGAACTAGGAAAATTTAAACACACTGAAGTAATGAATCACTTGCAGAGGATTTTGGAATCTTAGATTCAGGCTGGATGGGAAAATAGGGAATTACTGTATGGGGAAAAATATTGAATGCTGTTTAATGAACACCGTTTAACAATTTAATATTTGTGAAATTTAAATCTGATATCTGAGCTGCTAGAACGTATACTAAATTTCACGAATATTAAATTGTTAAACAATGTTCATTAACCAGCATTCAATATTTTTGTTAAAATTTTTGTTCAGTCTATTTGTTAAAATGTTCTAGGCTTGTAAATATATGATGAAAACATATTAACTGTGAGTTCATCAATCTAGAAGATGTGTTTAATGTAATGGTGTTTCAGCGTGGCAGTTATTTTGAGGGAAAAAGAACTAACGTATGCTTGTTGTCTTGATGCCAAATTAAATACGGTGTCTAGGAAATTCATGCTGTCCTTCTGCTTTATGGCTTTGAATTTAGTGGGTAGTTGATGCTAAATGAGACTTTCAATAAATTCTTGTAATTGTCTTTCTGTGAGAGTCCAATTATTCATGCATTGTAACAAACTGCATCACCTTTTAAAGGTGTTTATGAGTATTAAAAGGTAGCTGCTAAAATTGAAAAATAGCCCTCGGAAAATTCTAGAAAGCTACCCTCTGAAAAATGATTATACTATACCCTATTAACAGGCATGACAATAAAGTATTTAATAGTTTAAGCTCTTTAATCTGATTGGAAACATTTTAATGAAATTAAGCATTATAATCCATTTGCATTATTTATCTCTCTCTTTACTAAATGTATGAGAATGTATTAGAAGATGATGGCCCATTACTTGTATTACATGAGTCATAATTGTAATAACAATTTCTTATTTGTGCCAACTTATTGGACCTTTCCAGTATTCTTCAGGGGGATCAAGAGAATAGCCTGCCCTAAAAGTTGCAAGCATGAATATAGCAATAAAACCAATCTCATTTATAAGCTAATGAAAACTGATAAAGCAAACCTGTACTTATGGGACCGAGGATGACCCATCTGATGAAATTTTCCGGATAATCAAGAGGTCCACATAACCGCAATAAACCTGGTAAATACAATTCAGATACCACTGAATTGATATATTGTTGACTGCTGACTTGAATTAATCAACTCGATACTTTTGACTCCAATTAGGATATGTCTTTTATACAATCATGGGGAGAGATTAAAAATATGATGCACTTGGCTGAGTGAGTGGTTGTAGTAGCAATAAAATTCAAGTTCAACGGAGGCAAATATTCATGTTGCTAATAAGTCAGAAAATATGAACTATAAGTTTTGAACTTTCATTATCTAAATCTATTACCTGAGGCTTGCTGGGACTAAAACTTTCTCTTTCTTTTAAAAAAAAAGAGAAAACATTGACTAAAGATGGCCAAAGTGGTCACCTGACCAGCTTGAGTCCAGATCATGAAAGCTATGTGAGAATGACAGAGACAACCTGAAACAGTGCCTGGAGATTATGCAAATTGGAGAAACATTCATTCAACAAGAGCTTGAGCATATTTACAGATTTGAGGATACAAGACTCCTGAGCGGTACAGATAAGGTTAATGGTAGGTGTATTTTCCCTAGGCTGGGGGATTTCAAGACTAGGGGTGAGAGGAGAAAGATTTTTTAAAATGACATGAGGGCAAATCTTTTACACACCGGGTGCTTCGTGTGTGGAGTGAACTTCCTGATGGAGTGATAGATAGTAAGTAGAATAAGTACATGAATCAGAAAGATTTGGAGGGATATCAGTCAGGAACAGGCAGGTATGACTAGTTTTGGATTCTGTTTGGCTTGGAGAAAGTGAGGACTGCAGATGCTGGAGATCAGAGCTTAAAAATGTGTTGCTTTAAAAGTGCTTTTCTGTTTGGCTTGGTCTGGTTGGACTGTTTCTGTGTTGTATGACTCCATTAGACATTAATTAAATAATTGCGGTCTCAGATTCAAAATATAATACCTCTAATTACATATTTTAACTCTAATTACATATTTTAAACTTCACATTCTTGACCTTTTCTTTTCTACCAAACAAATTTTCCTTTTTGAACTTTGTACCTGTGCTTCTATGTGTGTACTTTGTCACATTTTATTTTTCTTGGGGTTGTTAAGTAATGAAATTCCTCTTCCTTTCACTCAAAACAAAATCGTAATTGGCATATAGATTTTGACCAGTAATGTGTTGGAGCTGAAGTGTCATATACTTGCATGCTGAAAAGAATTTTTAAAAATTTGTTGCAACTGACCAAGCAGTAAGAAAATAGTGAGGAGATGGTGATTCGCGCACCTCACCTGGTTGCAACAGTATCTGTTTTGAAGAAGTCCTCAGATGTTGTTTTTTTTCTGGCTAAGTCAGATCCCAGACTGAAATCTTGCTTGTGAGATCATACCTTTTTGTTTTACATTGTTGGTCTTTCACTGCAGTACAAGCATGTAATGCTGCAGATTTAGTTTTAACAATAAAACTGAAGTTTTTTATGCAGAAGAAATGAAGGCAGACTAACCAAACTATTTGCATATAAACACACATTCAAACATTTCAAAACACACTGTAAATTACAACTCCATTAATCCCAACAGCAGTCCTTTATTGCAACTTTCAAATGATTTTTAGCCAACTCTGTCATTGTTCAAATTTTCTCTGAAATTCAAAATGTAATTTGGAAACATAGTCTCTGAGTTTTGCTTTATCAATGGTGCTCTCACCTCATGTCTATATTAAGACTAAATTACTCATTTAGGAGCAGCTGTAATGCCAAATTGCAAAAAAGTGGTCTCCATTTCATCATTAATACCTTGTCTTTCAAGTAATAACATTATTGTTTCAGATTTTGTCTCTTAGTAAGCTGTTTGGTATAATTCAATTAATTTCAAAATACTTGTTGCATCTTTATTAAAGAAGATGGGCAAACATGTCAGCCTCATTCTCTTTCATTCATCCTTTCTTGTTAAATTTTTAAAAATCATATTTAAAACAGAATTTCCAAATTCTCTCCCTGTTTCATCGGACTTTTAAATTACATATTTTTAAATCATCCTCTGTTTATCGTTTCTTTCCATTTCAGGTTTTGTTAACCCTCTATCTCTTTCCATTGCTCTGTTTTTCTTTATCCTCACTATTCCTTAGTCTCCATTTCTCTCCTAAGCATGTTTTTTTTGATTTCTAACAAAACCTTGGCTAATTCCAGCTGTGACATCACAATTTCAGATATTTACTCTTCCACATCTAAATGCTGGATAATCATTTGAATCATTTTGTTTTTATACTTTTAAACTTTTACTTCTACATTCAGTTTATCTGCTAACTCTGTTTAACTTTAGGCAGGTTTCAAATGATCCATTCTTTTATTTCCTGATTCCAGAAATCTCTTGGCAACGTTCAGAGCCATCTTTAAGTTCTATTCAATAAAGATCATTACAATATAGCTTTTAATGTCCAGAACCAATGCTTGCCCTTTTCTTTTAAAAGGAAAGACACCCGTCTCTCTCAAATTCAGTAAGTTCAAATCCACCCAAAGCCCCCAGTCGTTATGATCCCAGCTCATGCTATTATGAGACAAGTCATATGCCATTCTGACATCTGCTTCAATAGATCACTTTGTTTTGTTAGATGTTAAAAACATATCTGCAGCAGCAACCCTCTAAGATAATCAGAGGGTTAGATAGGTTGGACAGTGAGAGCCTTTTTCCTCGGCTGGCGATGGCTTGCACAAGGGGACATAGCTTTAAATTGAAGGGTGATAGGTAATGGACAGATGTCAGAGGTAGTTTCTTTACTCTGAGTAGTAGGGGTGTGGAACACACTGCCTGCAAAGGTAGTAGACTCACCAACTTTAAGGGGCATTTAAGACCATAAGACATAGGAGTGGAAGTAGGGCCATTTGGCTCATCGAGTTCCACTCTGCCATTTGATCATGGCTGATGGGCATTTCAACTCCACTTACCAACACTCTCCCCATTGCCTTTAATTCCTTGCGAGATCAAGAATTTATCAATCTCTGCCATGAAGACATTTAAAGTCCCAGCCTCCACTGCCTCCGTGGCAACGAATTCCACAGGCCCACCACTCTCTCTGGCTGAAGAAATGTCTCCTCATTTCCGTTCTAAATTGACCCCCTCTAATTCTAAGGCTGCGCCCATGGGTCCTGGTCTCCCTGCCTAACAGAAACAACTTCCCAGTGTCCACTCTTTTGAAACCATGCATTATCCAGTAAGTTTCTATTAGATCTCCCCTCAACCTTTTAAACGCTAATGAATACAATCCCAGGATCCTCGGCCGTTCATCATAGGTTAGGCCTATCATCCCAAGGATCATCTGTGTGAATCTCCACTGGACATGCTCCAATGATGCAGAGACGAGAATGAACAGCCCTCCCCATGATCAAGCCCAAGCTTTGGATCCGCTATGTGGATGAAATCTGTGGCATCGCAAAATGGAACAAATTAAAGGAAACCTACAGTATCATCAACAACATCCTTACTAGTATAAATTTCACCAAAGATGCAGAGAACAACAACTTACTCCCCTTCCTAGACATCACAGTGGAATTTCACCAGTTTCCTCATTTCCCCTCCCCCCAGCCTGTCTGTCAAATCCATCAAATTCAGCACCGCCTCCCTAACCTGCAATCTTCTTCCCGACCTCTCCGCCCCCACCCCAATCTGTCCTATCACCCTCACCTTGACCTTTTTCCACCTATCACATTTCCGACACCCCTCCCCCAAGTCCCTCCTCCCTATCTTTTATCTTAGCCTGCTGGACAAACTTTCCTCATTCCTGAAGAAGGGCTAATGCCCGAAACGTCGATTCTCCTGTTCCCTAGATGCTGCCTGACTTGCTGCGCTTCTCCAGCAACACATTTCCATCTCTGATCTCCAGCATCTGCAGACCTCATTTTCTCATCACAGTGGAATGAACAGTCAATGGAGAACTGCAGACCAGCATCTACAGGAAAGCAACACACGGACCAGACACTCAACTACAGGAACAACTATCATAACACCCACAAAGGGAGCTGCATCAGGGTATTATTTAAACGGGCCACAACACACTGCAGTACCCAGGAGCCACGAGCAGCAGAAGAAAAATACCTAACAGCGTACTCAAGCCCAACGGGTACCCGAAGAACACAGTCCACCGATTCTTAAACAACAAACCCGAACAAGAAGACACAATGCGCCCAGACACTCCAGCCTCACTATCATACATCAAAGATATCTCCGAGATGACTACTAGACTACTACAACCCCTTGGCATCAAGGTAGCCCACAAACCTGAAACAGATACTGGTCAACCTAAAGGACCTTGTACCAATAACCAGCAAAATGAATGTCATATACAAAATACCTTCAAGGACCGCAACAAACACTTTATCGGACAGACGGGCAGGAAACTAGCCACCAGGATACATGAACACCAACTAGCCGCCAAAAGACCTGAACAGCTATCACCAGTATCCTTACACACAGACAAAGAAGGACACCACTTCGACTGGGACAACACATCCATCCTAGGACAGGCTAAACAGAGACATGTATGGGAATTCCTAGAGACCTGGCATTCAAACCGGAACTCCATCAATAAACATATCGATTTGGACTCCATTTACCAACCTCTGAGAAAAAGAATTGAAAGTGATATCACTTGCGTTAACTGACCAAAACACTCAAATAGAAAGTGGGACAGAAACCAGCGCTTCAGTGGAGGCTCACTGATTGTGCTACCTAGTAGCATTTGTACTCCGTACAAATCTGAATACAAATCTTACAGCTCAGTGAGCAAACCTGCAGTCTGACCATCAAACTGAGCTACAAATCTTCTCAAAAATCGCATATAACAGTTCTGCCACAATGTGGCAGGCAATGACTGTCCTAACAAGAGAATCGTGTCTTTGCCCCTTGAAGTTTTGTGGAATTACCATCGCTGAATCCCTACTGTCAACATTCTGGGTACAACCATTGACCAGAAACTGAACGTGACTAACCGAATAAATACTATGGCTGCAAGAGCACTTGGGAGCTCAGAATTTGGCAGCAAGTAATTCACCTCCTATTTTCCAATGACTGTTCATTATCTCCAAGGCACAAACCAAAAATGTGATGCAATACTCTTCACTTTCCTGGGTGAGTGCAGCTTCAACAAGACTGATTGATTAAAGTACTACAGTATTCAGGACAAAGCAGTCTTCCTGATTGGCACTGTATCCACCACTCTGAAGATTCTCACTCCCTTCACCATTGGCGTACAGTGGTAACGTGTGTGTTATCTCCAACATGCACTGCAGTAACTCTCCAAGGCTCTTGTGACTGCACCTTCCAAGCCTGTGACCTCTATCATCTAGAAGGACAAAGGCAACAGATGGATAGGATCACCATCACTTATACATTCTCCAAGTAGCATATTATCCTGTTGGATCTGTATCACAGTTCCTTCACTGGTTGCTGGGACAAAATCCTCCCTCTCAAACAGCACTTAAATGTCTTTGCACCCCAGAAACTGACCATTACTTCAGAAAGTGGAGTGGAGGGCACATCCCTTACTGCATCAATGGTGGAGATAGTCAAGAGCATTAAGTTGCTGGGAGTGGTGATTACCAACAATCTGTTCTGGTCCTCCCGTGTCATGGCAATTGTCCAGGAAGCACAGCAGCATCTCTATGTCTTCAGGAGACTGAGAAAATTCCACAAGGATTCTTACTAATTTTATAGATGCACTATAGGAAGCATCCTATCGGAATGCATGACACTGATATTGCAACTGCTGTTCCCAAGACCACCAGAAGCTACAGAGAATCATGAACATAGTCCAATCCAGCATACAAAGCATCCATTGAATTCATCTCCGTTTCCCACTGTCTCTGGAAAGCAATCAACATGATCAAGGACACTCCCACTCGAGTTCTAGTCCCTTTCACCAGTAGGGCAGAGATGTAAAAGTTCAAATGCATTTACAAATAGATTCAAAAACAACTTTTTCCCTGCAGTTATCAGACTTTTTAACAGACCCCTCAAGTATTAATTTTGACTTATTTTTCTTCTTCTCTGTGGCTGCTGTTGCAGTGTATTCAGCACTCTGTTTTGCTACCCTGATACATTTTGTATGATACGATCTTCCTGCATAGCATGCAAAACAACACTTTTCACTGTATCTCAGTACATGTGACAGCAATAAATCAATCATTCAAAACTGCAATGGTAAAAGAAGGCAGCTTATCACCACCTTCTCCAGGGCAATAAATGCTGATGTAGCTCATGATACCCACATGCCATGAATAAATAAAAATCTTTATTACAGACTTGCCATGAATAAATAAAAGTCTTTATTACAGATTTTCCAAGAAGTCTTTGTCTTTTCCTAAATACCTTTTTGTCTCTGACAATGATGAGTTTAGCATATACAGTATGAGCATATGCAGTGCATCTAATTCAGTGAATGCATCAGTATCTTGCAGTCTGTTATCTTAAGAATTTTTTCTTTTGATCTTTATGCAGTTTTGCTCCCATCTGTCCATCTGTTATCTGTTAAAGCCTTTATAAAATGTTGAAAGCTTAACCAACAGATTTTATGTACATCTTGTTTAAAACAGGCTTTTGTGTTTGTTCATATGAATGTGTGAAAGGAAAAATATGAGCTAATTATATACTTGAAGCCTTCAGAAGAAAATCTAGCATGAGAGCAATGAGAAAATGCGAGACTAGGTCCACCAACTGCCTTTTATTAGCTCCCTTGCTTTAAATTATGTACCATCCCTCACCTGAATGGAAAAAAAAAACACCTAGAAGAGAAGTAAACAGTGGAGGCCATACAAGGAATCAGGTAAGAATAGTGAAAGAGAAAGAGAGAGAGAGAGAGAGAGAGAGAGAATGCATAGCAAAGACTGGAGGGAGAGAAACTTCAGGAACAGTTGAGATAAATAGGAGATATGTTGTGTTGTCCAACTGCTATAAATGGTGTAAAGTGACTGTTGGCTATTAATATATTTCATCAGTGCACATTTTTAATGTTAATCGTTCTAAATTTGTGTTGGCATTTATAATGTCATACCACAATGTAGTTGGTTCTGATATAACACAATCGCTCTGTTGCTGTATGATTCCATGTTATAAGAAAATTGTGTAAAGCAGCACCATTTAAACTAATGGGACTGGGATTGCGTTCACATTTTGCAAATAATGGTGTAAATTCTTCAATCGAGTTTTAGCCAATTCGTGTTGGAGAATCATGCGTTATGGTGGAACCAACTGTAAGACCTTCCCAACCAGTAGCATCATTTGTAAGAGAATGTAAGTTTCAATTATAAATGCAATAGATTATTGGAGTATAACTCTGCATTTGTTTCATTGTATTGTGCATGCAGAATAGTGTCTATTGAAGTTGACCATTCAGTCAATCAGATCTGTGCCAACTTCTGGAGATCCAGATAATTCCTTGTTTATTGCCTATATTTGCCATGCAAGTTTTTATTCCATTCATTCTTGAAGGCTGCCATTGAACCTGTACTCATCCCCACCACAAAGCCATAAATTCCAATTACTAAATATTTGTGTAATAGAAGGTGTTTTACATCATGTTCTCCCTGGCTTTTTTGCCAATCTTGAAGTCTGTGCCCTCTGGTTATTGTCTGGTCAAATGAGGTAGAGTAAAATCGGATGATGCTGTGATAAAGAGTCATCTTGGACCAACATTAACTTGCTGTCTCTCCTTGGATGCTGCCTGACCTGCTGTGATCTCCAGCATTTGTTGTGTTCAGTACAGATTCCAGCATCTGTGGTAATGTGCTCCAATAGAGTAAAATCAGATGTATGTTCATTGATATTGCACACTTGCCAAGTTATTTTTAAACAAATTAAGGAAAGTGTCAAATTTCAGTATAATTGTTTAGAATAATATTAGAATGTGTATTCCGAGGAGCATTGCACCCCTGGGTTGATGTGATGTTTCAGTAAATTTGAAAGAAAAGTCATGACTAATCCTTAAGAGTCGCTACATTGAAGTAACAGATTCTAAAATAAAATGCACAAAATAAATTTCGCAAAATGTAACACAATGACATATTTTAATTTATCCAGACCGTGGATGCTATTTAATTAGTGGAGTGCCAGAATTGTTTAGTTTTCACTTATTAGTGTACTAATATGAAGAGTTTTATTTTGGTTGAAGGTTTTACATGTATATGGCATGCCATTGATTACTTAAACCTGAGTTATTTGCAAAATCCTCTTTTCAAAATCCAGCCCAGAGTTTCATATTTCAATCATGTGATACAAAAGGAGACTACGTAAAACATATAAACAGATTTTATGGATTTTATACTTTTTGTTAACAGCCTGTTAATTTTGAAGCAGTTTTCTCATCAACAATTCATGATAAACTCTTCAGTTGATATTTTAGAATGGAACGTGACATTTGTAGCACAAATGGTCAATAAGTCATGATTACTGAGAATACAATCAACAGTCCAGTGTCCTAGGAAGACAAAGTGTTCAATTACACTCTGACCTCTGTGATACATGCAGGGATCTGTCAGAAACAGATTGCTGACACACATTTAATAGGTGACAATGTTTATAGTATTGTATTTATTCTACTGGTGCTGTCCATTGGCTTTAAATACTAAAATAAAAGCACTAAGTCTCCTTGTCTGTGTCGAATTGTTGAAACACAGGTAAATGGCAAAATTTGGGATGGGGAATAACATTTTTTGCTTGTAAAATCAAGGTTAATTGTTTGCAAATAAATATTAAAGGGAATTCTTTTTAAGTTAGATGATCAATGCTTGCTTTTGTTGAATTCAAGATGAAGGATACTTTGAGAAACAAATTTAAAATCATTGGCGAAGTAGTCAGTCTAAGAATTAGCAATTTTTGAGAAGATTTGTAGCTCAGGTTGATGATAAGTATGTAAGTTAGCTCATTGAGCTTAAAGGTTTATTTTCTGATGTTTCACCACCATACTCCGTAACATCATCAGTGAGAGTCTCTGGTGAAGCGCTGGTGGTATGTTGCACCTCTCTATTTAGATAGGATCTAAATCAATGTAGTTATTGACAACACAAACATCCTAGGACAGGTGAAACAAAGACATGCATGAGAAATTCCTAGAGGCATGACATTCTAACCAGAACTCCATCCATAAATACATAGATTTAGATCCTATCTACCTTCCCTTGAAAAAGTAAAAAAAGAACCGGAAATGACATCACCGACCTTAAGAAACCAAAACCGCTCAATAGAGAGGTGGGACATTAACACCTGTGCTTCACCGGAGGCATTTACTGATGATGTTACCTAGTATGGTGACGAAACGTCTGAAAACAAACCTTCAAGCTCAATGAACTAACTTATAGACTGATCTAAGAATATTCCAATTACATTAATCACTATTGTCCCTGAACTAAAGCTATCCTGAAATGTCCATAAGACCATAAGACGTCGGAGCAGAATTAGCACATCAAGTCTGCTCTGCCATTCAGCCATGGCTGATCAGTTTCTCAATCCCATTCTCTTCCCATTCTCCCCATAGCCCTTGGTCCCCTTACTAATTAAGAACTAGTGTATCTCTTAACAATACTTAGTGACTTGGACTGCACAGCAGTATTTGGCAATGAGTTCCACAGATTCACCACCTCTGGCTAAAGAAATTCCTCCTCATTTCAGTTCCAGAGGGTGGTGTCTTCATTCTAAGTCTGTCTTTGGTCCTAGTTTCTCCTACTAGTGAAAACATCTTCTCCATGTCCACTGTATACAGGCGCCTTTGTATTTTGTAAGTTTCAATGAGATTCCCCTTCTAAGCTTCATTGAATATAAACCCAGGATCCTCAACCGCTTCTTGTGAACCTCTTACGCACTCCTCCAATGCCCACACATCCATCTTTAGATACAGGGCCAAAACCTGCTGACAATATTACAAATGCTGTCAGACCTTGTGCAGCCTCAGCAGTACATCTCTGCTCCAGTATTCTCGCCTTCATAAAATGAATGCTAACATTACATTTATCTTCCTAACTGCCAAATGAGCCTGTACGTTAACCTGAAGAAAATAATGACCTAGGATTCTCAAGAATCTTCGTGTTTCAGATTTCTGAAATCTTTTCTCATTAACAAAATAGTCTAAACCTCTGTTCTTCCTATCAAAGTGCCTAACATCATACTTTCCCATAAGATATTCCATCAGCCATTTCTTTACCCACTGTCCTAGTCTGTGCTGTCAATCCCTTTGTCTAGATCATGAATGTACTACATAAATAGTGTCAACATTGATTCTTTGTGGAACTTCACAGGTCACTGGCTGTCATCCTTCCCTTAATATGCTCTTCTTGCTTGAGAGAGATTTCTGCTATGCCTCCTGAATTACCCCCAGTAAGTCCTGTCAGGAAAAATTTTACTGGTGTTTCAATCCTGTCCTATTTATTTTAAGAGCATCTTTTCTTTAAACTCTCGTGCTCTCATTGACTTCCTATCTACTTGGTTCATGTATTTTATTTTATTCATGTCTTTTTCAAAGTTAACAGTTTTAATTCTTAATTTGTTCCTTCTCCTGGTTTCCAATCATTCATTTTGATGATGAGTGACTTGCAAAAAAAAAGGCTAAAACCTTTATTCACATAATCAGGAATACAAAGACTAAAGAATGAAATATCTGTGGGAAATGGGTAATGTTTACAACAGAAATTTGCTACTTTCCCTCAAACAGTTGGCTGTCAGATTAGACACCAGTGCAGTATTTTTATTTCCAGTATTTGTGGCCTATTTCCTATCCTGGTTATAAGTTTATGAGCTCCTGTGTACTAAATCAGCTGAACTTTTTCAAGCATTTATTGCAACTCTTCCTACTTCACATGTGGGGAGTTGAGAGGTGGAATTAAACCGGGGCGGCACAGTGGCTCAGTGGTTAGCACTGCTATCTCTCAACACCAAGGTCCCAGGTTTGATTCCTTCCTCGGTCGACTGTGTGGAGTTTGCCCATTCTCCCTATGTCTGCGTGGGTTTCCTCTAGGTGCTCTGGTTTCCTCCCACAATCCAAAAATGTGCAGGTTGGGTGAATTGGCCATGCTAAATTGTCCATAGTGTTAGGTGCATTAATCAGGGGTAAATGGAGGGGAATGGGTTTGCGTGGGTTACTCTTCAGAGGGTCGGTGTGGACTTGTTGAGCCAAAGGGCCTGTTTCCACACTGTAGGGAATCTAAACAAGCTTGTCTGAGCCATGACTGCAGATATTTTAAAAAGTATTGCTTGTGACTTGTTTTACGTGGAAAAATTAGTAAATATTAACGATGGAATTGCGATTAATTGAAATCATGGTCAGATGCTGATTTCTGAAATAATCTGGTGTACATGTGACTCCAGATGTACAGTAATGTTGACTCTTAAGTCCTCTGAAATGGCTTAGCAAGCTAAACAGCTCAAGAGCAATGAGGAATAGGTGCTGAATGCTGATTTTGCCAATGATGACAGCGTCCCATGTCAGAATAGTGAAAAATGAAAAACCTCTGCCATGCTGTGTTACCTCAATATTGTGCAGTTCTCCCTTTGAGGCTTTTTACCTGGTTGATGCTCTGTAATTACTAAGCTGAAAAAAAGTAAATCTTTATTAAAAGCTCCCGCTTCTTTTCAAATCAATTCATATCAAATTACTTGCTGTGCAAATTGTGCTCATGTTTTGACAGTTATGGCAACTTGCAGCTGAGAAAATGCAAACCACTCCAAAACAAAGTTGATTGCTGAAACTCCTAATGTTAATGAATCCTTTGCAAAACATTCTGGGATCTGGATCCACATTCTTTGCCAACAACTAATTAGTTCTTCTGGCCCAACTGTGTATCAGGTTTCATTGAAATCCATCCATTAATTTTTGAGTAAGTCTGTTTATTTGTAAACAATCTTAACAGACATTACTCTCCCCACATTCAATGGTGGAGCTAAATAAATCACGGATTATATTGCACTGTTATGATTATCATTGTTTATTTCTTCAATCAATTTACTCATCAACACATTAATATCATTCTTTCTGATCATTATGCTACCAGGAGTTGGATTATTGAAAGATTGATTAAAATGGAAAATAGTGAGATTTGTGTTCATGCAACCAAAACCAGGCATGAAAGTCATTCAAGATGCACCCCAGAATCTTCATTTGTTTTGAGAAACGTCTTCCT
Organism: Chiloscyllium plagiosum; assembly: GCF_037043375.1. NCBI lineage: Eukaryota > Metazoa > Chordata > Chondrichthyes > Orectolobiformes > Hemiscylliidae > Chiloscyllium > Chiloscyllium plagiosum. The sequence continues at coordinate 25,663,157 of NW_028270148.1, read as the reverse complement.
CCAATTCTTCTTCAAATTAACTTTGTTCATTAACAAATGCAAAATTTGCCCTGAACCAAAGAAACCAGGTAGTGTAATGGAATGTAATAATTTTTGCAAAAATTGTTAAAAACCTTCCTCGATATATTTAAAAGTGGTACTTTAGTGCAGTTTGAATAATACAGCTTAAAGTATATTTAGTCTCAGTTTTTTTTTGTCAGGATTTACTCCCTGAGCCATCAGCTTTTCTTCAGCAGTTCAACTCACTCATCGATGAGTTGCACCTAACCAGTGCACGTTAATGAGAATCCGAGACCTGTGTGTTTCTGAGCATTTGCTGAATTATTTTAATCTTAAATTGTTCACGTGAAACTTAAATTATGCAATCAGGAACTTCATTGATAACACATTATATGCTATCTGCGTTTTCAAAGGATAGATTGTATTTCTCTTCAGTAGGCTTCAGCTCTGACTCATTTGACAGCACTCTTGCCAATGAGTCAGGCTGTTGTGGGTTTGAGTCCAAGTCAGGACTTGGACACAGGAGTCTGGTCTGGCACTGTTGAAGGAGGTTGATGTCTTTTTGGTGAGATGTTAAACTAAGACCCTATCTTCCTTTCACATAAATGCAAAAGATCCTATGGCATTCTTTGGATAGAACATAGAAAAATACATGCAGTACAGGCCCTTTGGCCCTCAATGTTGCGCCGATCCAAGCCCACCTAACCTACACTAGCCCACTATCCTCCATATGCCTATCCAATGCCCGTTTAAATGCCCATAAAGAGGGAGAGTCCACCACTGCTACTGGCATGGCATTCCATGAACTCGCGACTCGCTGAGTAAAGAATCTACCCCTAACATCTGTTCTATACCTACCACCCCTTAATTTAAAGCTATGCCACTTCGTAATAGCTGACTCCATACGTGGAAAAAGGTTCTCATGGTCAACCCTATCTAAACCTGTAATCATCTTGTACACCTCTATCAAGTCACCCCTAAACCTTCTTTTCTCCAATGAAAACAGCCCCAAGTGTCTCAGCCTTTCCTCATACGATCTTCCTACCATACCAGGCAACATCCTAGTAAACCTCTGCACCCGTTCCAGTGCCTCCACATCCTTCCTATAGTATGGCGACCAAAACTGCACACAATACTCCAGATGCAGCCGCACCAGAGTCTTATACAACAGCAACATGACCTCAGGACTCCGGAACTCAATTCCTCTACCAATAAAAGCCAGTACGCCATATGCCTTCTTCACCGCACTATTTACTTGGGTGGCAACTTTCAGAGATCTGTGTACATGGACACCAAGATCCCTCTGCTCATCCACACTACCAAGTATCCAACCATTAGCCCAGTACCCCGTCTTTTTGTTACTCTTACCAAAGTGAATCACCTCACACTTACCCACATTGAACTCCATTTGCCACCTTTCTGCCCAGCTCTGCAGCTTATCTATATCCCGCTGTAACCTGACACATCCTTCCTCACTGTCAACAACTCCACCGACTTTCGTATCATCCGCAAACTTGCTCACCCAACCTTCCAGCCCCTCCTCCAGGTCATTTATAAAAATGACAAACAGCAATGGTCCCAAAACAGATCCTTGCAGAACACCGCTAGTGACGGCACTCCAAGATGAACCTTTGTCATCAGCTACTACCCTCTGTCTTCTTCCAGTCAGCCAATTCCTAATCCAAACCTCCAACTTGCCCTCAATGCCATACCTCCGTATTTTTTGCAGTAGCCAACAATGGGGAACCTTATCAAATGCCTTACTAAAATCCATATATACCGCTTTACCCTCGTCCACCTCCTTAGTCACCTTCTCAAAGAATTCAATAAGGTTTGTGAGGCACGACCTGCCCTTCACAAAACCATGCTGACTATCCTTGATCACATTATTCCTATCCAGATGTTCATAAATCCTATCCCTTACAATTGTCTCTAAGACTTTGCCCACAACAGAAGTGAGACTCACTGGCCTATAGTTACTAAGGTTATCCCTACTCCCCTTCTTGAACAAAGGAACCACATTTGCTATCCTCCAGTCTTCTGGCAGTATTCCTATAGACAATGAGGACATAAAAATCAAGGCCAATGGCTTTGCAATTTCCTCCCTTGCTTCCCAGAGAATCCTAGGATAAATGCCATCAGGCCCAGGGGACTTATCTATTTTCACCCTTTCCAGAATTTCCAACACCTCTTCCCTACATACCTCAAAACCGTCCATTCTAATTAATTGTGACTCAGTATTCATATCAACAACAATGTCCTGCTCCTGAGAATACTGACGAAATGTATTCATTCAGTGTCTCCCCAATCTTTTCAGCCTCCACACGCAACTTCCCACTACTATCCTTGACTGGACCTATTCCTACCCTAGTCATTCTTTTATTCCTGACATACCTAGAGAAAGATCAGAAGATTAATCCCTGGTAACAACCAGTAGTTATCCTTCCTTCAATGTCATGAAAAGAAATTATCTGGTCATGATTACATTGTTATTTGTTGGATCTCAGTAGCAATACAATTAGTTAAGCTTGGGAAGAAGATGTGGAATGCTCTCCTTTATTGGCAGAGGTATAGAATACAAAAGTAGAGACATAAGGATAAAACTGTATAAGATCACCACATTACAGGAAGGCCGTAATTGCTCTGGAGAAAGTGCAGAGGAAATTTACTAGAATGTTTGATAGGGTTGGAGAATTGTAGCCATGAAGAGAGATTTGAGAAGTTGGGGCTGTTTTCTTTGGAACAGTGAAGGATGTGGGGCAGCATGATTGAGGAAAACAAAATTGTGAAGGGTAGAAATAGAGTAGGCAGGAGGAACCTGTTTCCCTTAGCAGGAAGTTCAAAAGCCAGGGATCAAAAATCAAGCTAAGTGGCAGAAGGATTAGATTGGATGCGAGGAAAATGTTTTTTAAGCAGAGTGTGGTGGGTGATTGGAATTCATTGCCTAAGTTGGTGGTGAAGGCAGAGATCCTAATCTCTTTTAAAAGTACCTAAATCTGTACAAGTGCTGTAAACTGTAGGGCTATGGACTGTGTACAGTAAGATAGAATTAGAAACTGCATCTGGATATCTTTGGATTGGCATGGACAAGATGGGCCAAAAGGCCCTGTTCTGTGCTGTATCATTTCTGTGGTTCTATTTTGTTATGCATATATTAGCTGCCTCATCTTATACATTATAATAGTATGTAGTACTTCAAGACTATTCCATACTCTAATTACTTGCATCATCTTTGCTTCTTTTGCACATCACTTTAAATATATGCTCTTTTGTTCTTGTTCTTTACGAGGAGACCAACTTCTTTCTCTCTATTCTGAACAGCCTGCTCATGATTTTGTAAATCCTCTGACAATCTTCTCTTGTCTCAGGAGAACACTCTCAACTTCTTCAATCTGTCCTCGTATTGAAGTTTCTCATAAAACAGTTTTGGCACAAATTGAACTTTGAGAGCTTGTGTTCATACTTCAAGAGTTCTCCATTCTCCAAACACTTGAGGCTTTTAAAATGGAAATTTTGAAATATCTGTTAAACAAACGTAGTCACATTCTAAGAGTTCATTTCTTGATGTGCAGTGTTCTCCATTATAGTAGTTCCCAACTTAAGGCCCCAATTGTGTTCTTTAAAAGGGTCATTAAGTGAAACAAAATTTAGCAAATCATTCTTCTTCGTAAGGATTGATTTATAAATTGAAGTTGGGATCCAAACATATTTCTCCCTTGCTTCCCAGGGAGCCACTCCTCAATCTCTATTACCTGAATGTACAAAAAAGTAATCATGAATACTTCTAGCCTATGGAATGAGGCCTCAAGCAGGGCAAGAGTCCCCAGGCAACTCCTTCATATCAGCATTGTTCTGCTGCTTTGCCGATGGAAATGAGCAGTGATGATGTAAAAACATAAATCGCAACGTAAATTGGAAAAACAGACCCTAAGAAAGAAATGATTTAGACCCAGATTAAGTTGTACAGGACGATGTAAAGTGAGGACTTGCTGTGTTACAAGTCGCTGGGTTGGTGATTGCGAATGGTTCATTTTATGTTTCTTGTACACTACTAATTTCAGAGCAGGACCTGAGGTTTTTAATTTTGTTTAATATTGTTGGTAGTTCAAGACAGACACTGTTGGAGTAAAATTTCTGTTCTAAAGAAGAGACATATTGGACTTGATGCTTTAACTCTGTTTCTTTCTCCTCAGTTGCTTTCAGACCTCCTGAGTTACTTTCTGTTTCTGTTTCAGATGTATAGCATCTGCAGTATTTTGCTTTTATTGATGGGATACTGTTCATTTGCTTCTTGTGATAAAGACTTCATAAGACACCCCAGTAAAGCAGTAAAACCTGGTATATGCTGCAGAACTGGATGCGGTTTTGAATTTTTCTAAAATAGGTATTTGCTGAGTCACTGTGTTAACCTATGTAAAGTGGGGCTCTAATGGATGATGATTGAGAGGCATTGAGTAACTGTGTAATTCTGCGTCAAAACAGTTTTGAAAGTGCGCATGGATTATATAATTTTAAGGACTTATGAAACAATATAATCTGATTAAATATGCAGTCGGAAAATTGTACTTTCAGGACCTTATAAGCTAAAGCCATGCGTTTTATTCTTCCCTGATGTTTCTACAGGGTGCTACTGGAAGCACTATGCTGTCTAGTGAGAAGTAGGATTTGTATTTCAAGCTCTTAACCTCATATCTATATAATCTTGTGTTATCCTGATAATATGCAGGGCAGAGTCCCAGATGTTTTACTCCAAAGGGAAATAAATATTGGAGATAGATTATACACCTCCTCGAGTCCAGTTTTAGAACTATATTGAATGATGCCCAAAGGATTTTTTTTTTTGCTTGTCCACACAATACAGAGTTGAGTCGAGCTGAAGGAAACAAATGAGGAATCGAAAAAAAAAACTGAATCCTTTAGATCACGAAACTCCTCCTCCTTTAGAAAAGATTGCCCAAATGGATAGAAAGTTGTTTTCTTGGGTCCCTAAAGAAGACCTTACCAAAAAATACATTGGAAGCATTTCTGACTCCATTGATGGCTAATTTGTTTGTTTGGACTTTTATTTGTTCCTGAATTGTAGATTCTTTATATTAATGATTAAGATGGAACCTGTTTTGGATTCAAATTACTTGAGTATATTAGTGACAGTCCTACAAAGTAAGGGCCTAAATAATAGATTTTAAAAACAGATGTATACCATAAAAAGTAAGAGTTTTGTGCCTAACTGAACTGAATTTCTAATTGACATGAGATGGTAATGGAATATGTTGGATTTCCAGTATGTTGTACCATAGTGTATTAAAATGTTGGTTTCACAAACATGTCATGTACAAACATAGTTGCTTCTGCTACAATGAGCATTTCTTCAACGCTAATTGGCTATAACATGATTGAAGATTTTAGAGCATTATTTATAGAATGCAAACTTTTCTTATCTGTATTGGCATGATTCCTGTCCCATTGGTTTAAATGATGCTGCTATTATGCGATTTTTTTATAATGTGGGATCGCATGGGAACGGAACTATCATATGCTATATCAGAATAGACTGTAAGGATCAGGAGTAGGACATTTTTATCTCTTCAGTCTGCTCTGCCTTTTAAGATGATCATGGCTGATCTGATTGTAACCTCAAATCCACATTCCCATCTACCTCGATAACCTTTCACTTCCTTATCCAGATTTTATCCATGTCTACTTGAAACCTGTTCAATAGGTGCTTCCAAAGATTCTCAACCTACTGAGTGAGGAGAAAAATCACCTAATTTTTTGTTAAATGGACTACCCTTTATTTTTAAACAGTGATTCCCAGTTGTAGATTCTGCCTTAAAAGGAAACCTCCTTTCCACATCCATTCCAGATCTATTAGGATCTTGTATGTTTTGACCAGTCACCACCTACTCTTCTAAACTCAAGTGGATGCAATGCGAAAATATCCAACCTTTCCCCATAAGACAACCCATTATGTCTGAGCCCAATGCAATTTATTGATGAGTCTTTTGGCATGAAGCACGATTAAAGTTGAGCAAGTATGTTTTTAAACTGTATCTATTCAGCTTAAGCAAACAGGAGGAACTTGATTAGGTAGTTCAGTCACTTTAGCCTGTTCCACCACCCATGACTGATCTATCTACCTGCTCAAGTATAATCTCCTCCATGTCTACAGTCTACAGTCTTCCAAGGACATGACATATCACTGACTCTACCCTTTCAGACACTCTCAATTCCTTCTCCTCATCATTAACGTTGATGCCTTAAGTCATTTCGGAATTCTGTTCCTAAATGTCCTTTAAATTACTCATTAAAGCGAACCACTTTGACCACACTATTAATCACCCATCCTTCCTTAGCTCAGTCTTTAGATCTATTTTTGTTTGATTATACTCTTGTGAAGCACCTTGGATATTTTACTATGTTAAAGTTATTGCGTAAAAATTCAGGTTTTTGTTGTGATCTTCTCAAATATTTAATTGGATTAGTTAGACATGATCTGCCTTTTCCCAAATACCTAATCCCTTAGATTTGCTAACACTTCAAACGTTCATTCATTTTATACATGAGTGATAGGTTACAGTTTCCTGCTGTGCAACTAATTCTGATTGTCGTAACCTTATTGCACATTTAAAATGTAACAAAATGTAACGTGAGCACAAGAAAATTTAAGACCAGGACCAAGGTATTTGGCTCCCAGGTCCTGCTCTACCATTTGATAATTTCATAGCTGACCGCGAATCCACATTCCTGCTCCCGCCATATCCCTCAACTCCCTTGTTGATGAAAAACTAACAGCCCTCTTGTGGCACAATAGTAGTGTCCCTACCCCAGGACTAGGAGATTCAAGTTCAAGTACCACCTACTCCAGAGGGGTGTAATAATATTTCAGCAGGTTGATGAGGGGAAAAAAAAGGTTGAATAATAAAAAAACTTAAATATATTCAGTAACCCAGTCTCCATGGCTCTCCATTGAAGAGTATTTCAAACGCTAATGACTCTAGAGGAAAAAAAAACTCTTCCCTGTGGTCTTAAATGGAAAGGAGAAAGTGAGGACTGCAGATGCTGGAGATCAGAGCTGAAAATGTGTTGCTGGAAAAGCGCAGCAGGTCAGGCAGCATCCAAGGAACAGGAGAATCGACGTTTCGGGCATATGTTTGTTTAGTGTATGGATTCTTCTGTGGATGAAGAACAGTAGATTTTAATGTTTGTTTAGTGTGTGGATTCTTCTGTGGATGAAGAACAGTAGACAAAGGACCTCTACTGTTCTTCATCCACAGAAGAATCCATACACTAAACAAACATTAAAAGAAGGGCTTGTGCCCGAAACGTCGATTCTCCTGTTCCTTGGATGCTGCCTGACCTGCTGCACTTTTCCAGCAACACATTTTCAGTCTTAAATGGAAACCCAATTTTTAAAACGTGTACCCTAGTTTTAGGCTGCATAACAAGGGAAAATATCCTTTTATAATCCACCCTATGAAGTTCTCTTCGAATATGACATGTTTTTGTAAGATTGACTTTCATTCCTCTAAACCCTAATGGGTGTAACCTGTTATTTGATCATTCTTCGTACGATATGCCCCTTATCCAGGCATGAGTCAAGTGAACCTTCTCTGAACTACTTATGTCCTCTCTAAAGTAAGAATGTACATCAATCTGCAGTTTTGATTGCTTTGTGAGCTCGGATAACCACCACACCCATTTCGCAAAAAAAAAATGCTTTCTAGTCTGTCACTTTTTAAAGAAATCTCAAACAGTTTTGCAGGTATGTAGTTACGTCCCATGTACACAGCACTTTTGTTTTGATATGTCGGGATGTATGATGTGCTCTTCCTGTAGCAGACTGTATTGCAAATAATCAATTGTTTTTAAAAAGGATAATGTTTGGAAAACTGCTATGGCAACGACTGCAGATCATTTGACCCTCAAGGTCAGAATTGTTTGTCTAATCCTATTTTGCAGTGATAAGCAGGGAAGTCCTAGTACTCCTGCAGAATAGGAAGTGACTTTGTATTTATGCTGGTCATATCCTGGAAAAACTGGACTGCTTTGTATGTTTTGCAATTTCTTAACTAGTGGATGTTTGTTTTCTTTTGGTCAAATTTGAAATTTAGTTGTATAATAATTGGACCAGTTATTGTGTGAATTTCATCCTTAGATGATCCATGCTGTCATTTTACACATTGTCATTCATCCTCAAAATTTTCCAGGGAAATTACAAAAGCATAAAGTATGCAGATCTGGGACGTGGAATCAGGAGTTACCAGAAAGACACTAAACTGTAGTAATTTTTAAGGGGGTTAGGTCAGTGTGAATCAAGACTTTACTTTAGGAAATCAATGAAGATTGACCTTGGGGATTGAACACATAGAAACTAGAGCTTTGGTTTTGAGAGGTGAGTGGGAGTCAGTGCCAATATAATTTAATAGATGGAGTTCATGTTTCACTTTATGATTTTGAAATGAGAGGATGACCTTGACATTGCTGGTGTTGGATAGGAATCGGTCATTGTGCTGAGGCACTCTTCAACTGTTGTAATCCAAGGAAAAGTTTATTATTTCTTCAGTGAATAGAAGTTTATAAAATCATGAGGGGCGCAGGTGAGCTAAATAGCCAAGGTCTTTTCCCTAGTGTGGGGGAGTCCAGAATTAGAGGATATAGATTTAGGGTGAGAGGGGAAAGATTTGAAAGGGATCTCAGTGGTAACTTTTTCATGCAGAGGGTGGTGCGTGCACAGAATGAGTGGCCAGAGGAAATGGTGGATGCTAGTACAATTACAACATTTAAAAGGCATCTGGATTAGGTATATGAATAGGAAGAGTTTCGAGGGATATGGGCCAAGTGCTGGCAAATGGGGACTAGATTAATTTAGGATATTTGATTGGCATGCTCGTGTTGAACCAAAAGGTCTCTTTCCAGGCTGTACATCTCTATGACTCTCAGTCATTCAATAGCCTTACCATCATTGAATCCACCCACAGTCAACAACTTGAGGGTTAACATTCACAAGAAACTGAACTGGATTAACCTTATAAATGCTGTGGTGAGTAGAGCAGGGGGGTAGGAGAAGTAACTCACTTCCTGACCCCTCTGTGTGCTTGTCTACCATCTTCAAGGTACAGGTCAGTGGTGTGATGGAATAATCCAGTGCTTGTGTGCATGAGTGAAGCTGTAGAAGCTTGATGCCATCCAGATGAAAGCTGCCTGCTTGATTGGCAGCACATCCAGAAGCATTCATTCCCTTCTCCCCCACCAGTGTATGCCATTTACCAAGATACACTACAGAAATTTGCCAAGGTTTATTAGACAACACTTTCTAAACACACATCATCTAGAGGATCACAGACAGCAGATATGTGGGAACACCACCATTTACAAGTTCCCCTCCAAACACTCACCATCCAAACTAGAAAATACATCATCATTCCCTTAATGTCACTGGGTCAAAATCCTGGAATTCCTTCTCTTAACAGCATTGTGAATGTACCCAACACTGAATGCACTGCGATGATTCAAGAAGACAGCTCACCACCACCACCACCACCACCTCAAGGGCAGCTACAGATGGAAAGTAAAGGTTGGCTCAGCAGATGAAGCTCGCACCCTGTGGCTGAATTTTTGTAAAATTTTGATTTTGTATTACACTCCTTTCTGAATAAAATGTAGTAACAATCTTCAACTCTTTGATTTGCATTAAATCAAATGAACGGTTATTTATAATAAGGCTCCTTTTTTTTGTATATAATAATGGGTTATCCAACCAACAAATAACACTGCTTTACTTTGTGTTATAATCTTGCAACAAGGTTTGCTTGTAAGTTTGCATGCATCATTAACATGGCATTTGGGTTTCATTTGGACTTGGTAGATGGTGTAGTGCAACCTCTGAAATTAAAAATGTTTCAAATGCTTCTTAATCAGGATGTGGGTTTGCTTGCTGAGCTGGAAGGTTTGTTTTCAGATGTTTCGTCACCATATTAGGTAACATGTTCAGTAAGCCTCTGAATGAAGCACTGGTGATGTAGCCCGCTTTCTATTCATATGTTTGAGTTTCCTTGGATTGGTCATGTAATTTCCTGCAGTGGCATCATCTCCTATGGTGATGTCATTTCCTGTCGTCCTTCTCAGGGTTTGGTAAAAGGGATCCAAGTGAATGTGTTTGTTGATAGAGTTCCAGTTGGACACAAAACACATTGACTTGGATCCCATTTACCACCCCCTGAGAAAGAGAATAGGAAATGATGTCACCATGGCAGAAACGTCTGAAAACTAACCTTCCAGCTCAGCAAGCAAACCCACCTCCAGAGCCTCAACCTGATCTACAAATCTTCTCAAAACTGGCTGCTTAATCAATTCAAATTATATATCTCTCAAAAAAAATCACGAGAGAATGAACTTAGAGTACATTGAAAAGTTCTTGATTTATAATATGTTCTAGATTCGGCACAGTGGTTATCACTGCTGTTTCACAGTACAGGGATTCCAGCCTTTGGTAACCGTGTGGAATTTACACAATTTCCTTGTATTTGCGTGGATTTCTGCTGAGTTCTCTAGTTTCTTCCCTTCGTCCAAAGATGTACAGCATAGGTGAATTGGTGATGCTAAGTTGTCCTGTATTGTCCATTGATGTGCAGGCTAGGTGGGTTAGGTAAGGTAAATGCCAGGTTATGGGAATAGAATGGAGGTGAGTGAGTGTCTCGGTGAGATGCTTTTTTGAAGGTCAGTGCAGCCTCGATGGACTGAATGGCTTCTATCTGCACTGTACGGATTCTGTGATTCAATGAAAGCAATCATTTTAGAGCTTGTGTTTTTGCATATGATTCAGCAATTCCCGAAAGGTTAAGGTTTTATAATTTATTCCACACACAATTTAAATGTTAGCACTAAAGAAGTAGCAACTCTGTACTGTGCCACGTATAGTATCTTGTCAGTGCTAGAATGAAGCCTCCTGTTTTGTTGCCAAATTTAATGCATCCACAGGTTTTAATCTGTTCCAATAGTTTGACACATATTGAATAAATATGGCACTTCAGTAAAATTACGTATGAAATAAATGTAATTTATTGATTTTGTTGATGGTAGACTATGACAATATCGAATCAGCTATTTGTTGAAATTTTATTGAAATTTGAAGTGCAAGAGAGACAGCAATCTAAGCTAATACATTAGAAAACAGTGTTATTTGGGTTTTTTACTCACGCATGATGTCTGACAATATTGAGCTTGATGTATGTATATGCCAGCAAGCCCAGTGAGAAGTGAGAACCATTACCTCAGGCCCACTGTTCTATATAACACTGAGACTTGCTATTGTCACCTCTCTCAGTGTCACTCTCTGCCTTGCTTTCTTTATTGAACTCCCTAATTCTGTTGAATTCACTTCCTAGGTCTATATACACAGCATTCCCCCTCCAGCCACCTGAACTTCAAATGATATGAGCTTTTGTTGACATGGTATATTCTAAGTCTTGCTTTCAATAAATACATAAAGTAACTACCATGAGAGAAGAGATGTTAGAGAAGCCAATGGTGTTAAAGACTGAATAGTTCTTGGACCTGAAGCGATGCATATAAGGATATTAAGGAAGCAACTACAGGGATAGTGAAGGGCCTGGTAGTAAACATCCAAGAATCCTTAGGCTTTGGAAAAGTCCCAGAGGATTGGAAAACTGCCCCTGTTTTACCTTTACTCAAAAAAGGAAGGAGTCAAGAAAATAGATAACTACAGGCCAGATAGCTTAATGTCTGTTATTGGGAAAATGTTAAGAGTCTTAAGGGAAGTAATATGTAATATATAAAATTAGCTAACTAACGAATTGGGGGCATTTCAGAATGTCAACTTGTAACAAGTGTCGTGCCACAGGGATCAGTGTTGGGACCACAATAATTTTGCAATATATATTATTGACTTGGATGAGGGAAGTGAACGTACTGAAGCTGCATTTGCGGAAGACAAAATTAGGTGGGAAGGCAAGTGATGAAGATGACACAAAGAGAGTGCAGAATGATGTAGAGAGCTTAAGTGAGGGGATAAAACTTTGGCAAATGGAATCTCATTGTAAATGTGTTTCTGTATTTTAACAGAAAGAACAGAGGAGCTGAATAAATAGACTACAGAAAGTTACAGCACAAAGGTTTGGAAATCCTCATTCATCAATCACAAAAAGCTAGTGGTAAAGTTCAGTGGGTGATAGGAAAGTGCATTGGAACGTTGGAGTGTAAATGTACGGAGGTTTTGCTAAAATGATACAAGGCATTTGTCAGACCAAAACTGGAATACTGTGAATAGTTTTAGGCCCTTTGCCTAAGGAAAAATATACTGACATTGGAGACAGTCCTGAGAAGGTTCGTGAGGCTGTCGTCTGGATATCGAGGACCTGTCTAATGGGGAAAGATTGACGAGGATAGGCCTGTACTCATTGGAACTTAGAAGAATGAGAGATGACCTTATTAAACCACACAAGACTCTGAGAGGGCTTGACAGTGTATCTGGAGAGAGGTTGTTTCTCCTTATTGGAAAGACAAGGACCAGATCTGAGTAAAGGATTGCTCAATAAGACAGAATTGAGGAGGATTTTTATTCTACGAGGGTAGTGAATCTATGGACGACTTTACCACAGGTGGCTGTCAAGGCTGTGATATTAACTGTTTTCAGGGCTGAGATGGATAGATGTTTAATCAATAAGGGAACCAAGATTAAGGGGGAAAAGTAGATTTGAGGATTGTCTGATCAGCCATGATCTCATTGAAGGACACAGCCAACTTGGGCTAAGTTGCTTGCTTCTGCTTCTATATCTTTTTTCTCTCGCAAAATTCTACCTCCAAGTTGGTGAATTTGAAATCTTCACCCTCATTTCTAAATTTCATATGACTGTTTCCTATTATTATGCATCCTCGTTCAAAATTCGCATCAACTCTAACCAGGTTCATATTTCCACTTTGACATTAGTGAAAGACCCTTTCTGTCTTCAGGCCCAGGTGTTAGTACACTGTCTGTAAATTAATTTGAAGCTTTCTAACTTCAGATGTTTGCTAACCAATTTTTACTTTGGTCACATCTCTTAATTATCACATTGATTATTGTTGGTTGCTCCTCTGAGATATGTTGAAATACTTAACTGTTGTGACTGTGCTATACAAATGCTTGTTGTTTGTAGCAATGTTATGTAACATTCAACATCTAAAAAGATATTTCAAAGTTGTGCATTTTTGTGGCCCCTTTCAGTCCTCTGGATGCTCAAATTTGAACTGTACTATAGGCCATTTGACGATTTTTTTTTTCACTTGGTAGAAGTATGTAACTAGAGGAAAAAATATTTGTTATTTTTTTTCTAGTTGAAAGGAAATTACCTGGTAGTAAAAAATGAGGATTTGAGGCATAAGTCAACCCGAGTATGATTATTTTTGCTGCAAAATTATCTTCTGCCTCTCTGGGATTGTCAGTGCAAAATGGGCATGGTTTGACATGTGGTAACTAAGAATTCAATTGCAATTTTACACCACTTGGCAAACCAGAACATTTCAGCAAAATGTGTCCAAAATCTCAATGTATATCTCAAAATACTAGAATTTCAGATTTTATTAACATATCAATGTACTCCAGGTATATTTTGATGTGCATATAAATCTAACCGTATTGTTATGTATACCTTTTAATTCAAAGGAAACAGTTTTTTGTGACAGCAATAAAAACAAGGCCATTCTTCATCTCGATTTTTTTTAAGCAGAAAATCTGTATTGTTGAGTCATACTGAAGATAAATTGATTATCAGATTAGGAGAATTTGGCATCTGTAAATATCTAATCTGTTTTTATTTTAGTTCCCAGAATGTGGCTTTTTTGGAATGTATGACAAGATCTTGCTCTTTCGCCATGACCTCAATTCTGAGAACATCCTACAGAGGCTGATATCAGCAGAAGAAATTCATGAAGGGGACTTGATTGAGGTTGTTCTTTCTGGTAGGTAGTCTCACCAACTTATTTTGCTGCAGTGGTGAACTTTGGATTTAAAGTTGCCGTTTGCTTTTAAATTACTCATAGGATTTATACAAGACTTGACGTTATCCTTGTGTTTTGTTACTTTGCTCAGACGAGTGTTCCATCTTAAAAGAATCTTTACTGTAAGGAGACACATTATGATGTTTTCCCTGTTGTTAAATGGTATTGTTTCCGGTTATTTATATTTTCCTTTTCAGGTTAAATGAACAGAGTTATTTTTTGTAGTGGATATTAGTTCTATAAGCAACACATAATCTAATAATGTTGGGAGTAATTGAGGATATGCAAGTTTGCTTAGAGTTTAAATAAAGTAAGCTAAATTGATTTTATTTTTTAATGTCATGTGTGCTGATACTGTGGTTTTAAGAGGTGTATTTTGTCCTGTTTTGTTTTTAATGAGCAAGGTTGAGACAGGCGTGTTGAGCAACCTGCTCAAAGCCAATAAAGTAAACAGCTTTTAAGGCATTCAGTTGTTTTTAAAAGTAGAAGCAGCCTGAATGGATGAGGTTAAACTCCCCCAGAACCGGGATTTCTGGATTTAGCTCTCTGTAGTTGCTGGAGTACTGAAACTGGATGTGGAAGTTCTTATTTCTCTCTCTGGTACAGCTGAAAGCTGATCTATTTACTAATATATTTTGAGGGGTTTGGTCTCGTCCGTAACACACATTTAGAGTTTTTATTTCTTAATTGTAACCCCAATGTTTATTAGATTGGGTTGATTTTGATTGCTTTTAACTTGACTGATTTTAGCAATAATGGCTATTTAAGAAATAATTTCCAGAATAAATTAGTTTTTGGACCCTCTGCAGAATAAATTGCAAAACACTGTTATGGGCTCTTCACTGATGTGGTCAGTATTTGAGATTGGAATATTAAAAATTTGATGGGCTGAATAGCCTCTTCTATGCTGTATGACTCCATGAAGTCAGGTTGAGTTGACAGAACACTGTTTGGGAAACCATTCTTTTATTGGAGAGAAAAAAATAGCTTTACAGTCTTTTCATTGTAACAATATTAAATGCAAGTGGCTGATTTCCTTCAACAAATCTTCAGCAATCAAGGTCATTGTTGAGAATGATTTGCCCAAACACAACTTGGTAAATGCAGTAACTCTCCAAAATGTGAGCATAACTTGGAAACTTTTAGATTTCCTGATCACCCATTCAACTCGATGGTGTATGTCTCTGCAGTGATCTATTTTGTATGCATTTAATCCAAGTTTTCTATGGGCAAATGGTTATTAATCATGTTAATCACCTGTAGTTTTGCTGAAAATTGTTTTAAGTAAGTTAAATGTAAAAGCTTTTGTTTACTTCTCTGTCATTTTGAATTCTTGTTTTTATCCCTGAATTCCTTCAACTAATCTTTTTATCCCTGAATTTGCCAAACTTATTATGAGCATACTCCAAAAGTGAGGATCCATAAAGCATTGCTGTTCCAGATGGAATATCCCAACCTGTTAGATGTCTGGGTGATGAGGGATGAACCAGCTCCGTTTTTGTTAAATTCACCTACCCTCAGGATGTAGATTTGTTCGCTGAACTGGAAGGTTCGGTTTCAGACATTTTGTCACCATACTAGGTAACATCAGTGAGCCTCTGGATGAAGCACTGGTGGTATGGCCAGCTTTTTGTTTGTGTTTAGGTTTCCTTGGGTTGGTATGTCATTTCCTGTGGTGATCATCACCACAGGAAATGACATCGCCATCCCAAGGAAATCTAAACACATTAATAAAGAGCGGGCCATACCACCAGTGTTTCATCCGGAAGCTCACTAATGATGTTACCTAATATAGTGACGAAACATCTGAAACCAAACCTTCCAGCTCCGCAAGCAAATCTACATCCAGAACATCAACCTGAGCTACAAATTTTGTGAAAACTCGCTATCACCTCTACCCTCAGCTGTTTGCAACAAGGTTAATTTAGTA
This sequence comes from Chiloscyllium plagiosum, assembly GCF_037043375.1. Classification (NCBI taxonomy): domain Eukaryota; kingdom Metazoa; phylum Chordata; class Chondrichthyes; order Orectolobiformes; family Hemiscylliidae; genus Chiloscyllium; species Chiloscyllium plagiosum. The sequence continues at coordinate 25,647,232 of NW_028270148.1, read as the reverse complement.
ATATTCCTTTCTCCCTAACCCAAATAACCCTGTGTTTTAAAAAGAGCCAATGTGACCAGACTTCCTTGAATTAACAAAGTGTGAGTTTATTAAATACTCAATATGAGAAGAGTTAATAACACAACATAACATGCATATAGACTAGAAAGAAGAGGTGAGTCCAAAAGATAAAAGTTTAAAAGCTCACATATATTGATCTGTCTCTGAATTGATCATGAAGATTGGGTTGTCGAACATTGTGGCTGCTGCAATGAAGGTAACATTGGTAGGTGAACAATCAACTTCATGACTCTCCATTTTGGATAATAGTGCAATATCTGTAATTCTGATGCTTTTCACCTTTGTTGAATTCCAGCTTCAGGATGTGGAGGTGCCAGTGTTGAACTGGGATGGACAAAGTCAGAAATCACACAACACCAGGTTATTTTCCAGGAATTTTATTTAAAATCACAAGCTTTCAGAGCACTGCTCCTTTATCAGGTGAAGTCAGGTGCAGCATTCAGGATGAAAGAGTCTTTTTGTTCAGTTTCTTTTTTAACTTTTTTAGCAGCATTATAGGGGGGTCTTCACTTGCTTCAATGGTAACTAGGGGGAAATTCTTTGACCATGACTGCATGCTAATGCAAACCCAACCTGGTACATACAAGGGCATTCAGTCCCACTAATCCACTCCAGTGTAATATCTGGCTTTTTAATCTCTTTCCCTGTGCATTCTTGAAAGGGAAAACAAATATGCCTGTAGTTTGGGACATAATCCAAAAGAGGTAGTTTTCTGTTGCATAGGATGTTGTCAGCTCCTCATTATCTCTGTAGTCACAGGAGATTACAGTCCAGTTTGTTTGAAATTTCTTTGACATCTTTTAAATGTTGCAACCCAAGTTCAATACACAGTCCCATTTTTTGAAACCTGCAGTTATGGCCTCTCCAGCAATCCTCTCTTAAAAAAACACATTTCAGAATTAAGAGTTAAAAATGTCCATAATACTGTGGGATTCTGACCTGTTGTCGCAACAAAATTGTAGTTATTTGTTCGTGAGCGTACATTGTCCTCTCTCTGACTGAATATTTGGGGCATATGCTGCTTTTGGTTTGACTAGTTTCATTGCTGAAATTAGCTCGCTGTGCAGTCTAGCCAACTCCTAGTCACGTAGACTGAAGTTGAAAAATTGATGCTGCTTAACTGGGTGTCCGGAAGAACTATGAAATCAACAAAGGGGCTAAAAGCAACACATAAAGCACTAAGTTTTTCCAGTGTTCTAAATAATCAGATATAACTAAAAGTGCATTTAAGATAGGGGTGGAGGATAATAGAATGAAAGAGAAAGACAGTGATATTACCCACCTAACTACAGTGGCATTTTACATCTTCCCTGCATAAGTATGATAACCCCAACTTAACTAAGGTTTACTAGCCATTAAGTCATGCATGGTAGCTACTGAAATTTGGAACAAAAAAGAATAGGAAGGAGGGAAAAGAGGAGGAGGTGTAGCATTGCTAATCAAAAAGTGCAGCACAGCTACAGAAATGAAGGTTGTCGTAGAAGGTTTGTCGACTGAGTCAGTATGGGTGGAAGTTAGGAACAGCAAGAGAGCAGTAACCTCATAGGGGGTCTGTAGAAGACCTCCAAATAGCAGTAGGAAGATCAAATAACTCATAGGCTGGCAGATTTTGGAAAATTGCAGATGTAGCAGGGTTGTTGTTATGGGTGACTTCAACTTTCCTAATATTGATTAGAACCTTCTTACTGCAGATGGTTTGGATGGAGCAGTTTTTGTCAGGTGTGTTCAGGAAGGTATCCTTACTCAGTATGTTGACAGTCCGACGAGGGGAGAGGCCATTTCGAATTTGGTGCTCAGCCATGAACCAGGACAGGTGTCAGATCTTGCAGTGGGCGAACACTTTGGTGACAGTGACCACAACTGCCTCACATTTACCACAGCCATGGAGAGGGGAAGGAGCAGTTACCATGGGAAAACATTTAATTGGGAAAAAGGAAATTATGATATCAGACAGGAGTTGGGAAGTATAGATTGGGAGCAATTGTTCCACAGAAAGGGCACAACAGGCATGTGGAGACTGTTAAGGAACAGTTGTTGCGAGTGATTCATAAATTTGTTCCTCTGAGACAGGCAAGAAGGGGTAAGATTAAAGAATCTTGGATGAGGAGAACAGAGGAGCTTCTAGTGAAAAGGAAGAAGGCAGTTTATGTAAGATGGAGGAAACAAGGGTCTAGCATAGCTTTAGAGGATTACAGGCTTGCTAGGAAGGAACTCAAAAAATGGACTGAGGAGAGCCAGGAGGGGACATGGAAAAAGGTTTGCCAGGAAGGATTAGAGAGAACTCAAAGGCATTTTACTCTTACATGAGGAACAAGTGAATGATCAGGGAGAAGGTAGGGTCGGTCAGGGATAATGTAGGGAACTTGTGTGTGGAGTCTGAGCAGCTAGGGGAAGCCCTAAATGGGTTTTTTGCTTCAGCTTTCACTAAGGAAAGGGACCTTGTTGTGAATGAGAACTTTGAGGAGTGGGGAAACAGGCTTGAACAGATTGTGTTTTGAGGAAGTTGATTAGATTAGATTAGATTAGATTAGATTAGATTACAGTGTGGAAACAGGCCCTTCGGCCCAACACGTCCACACCGACCCGCCGAAGCGAAACCCACCCATACCCCTACATTTACCCCTTACCTAACACTACAGGCAATTTAGTATGGCCAATTCACCTGACCCTGCACATCTTTGGATGGTGGGAGGAAACCGGAGCACCCGGAGGAAACCCACGCAGACACGGGGAGAACGTGCAAACTCCACACAGTCAGTCGCCTGAGGCGGGAATTGAACTCGGGTCTCTGGCGCTGTGAGGCAGCAGTGCTAACCACTGTGCCACCGTGCCGCCCACAAATGATGTGCAGATATTTTGGCCCCAGCTATGCCCGTCTCTTTGTTGGCTATGTAGAACAGTCGATCTTCCGTAATTACACTGGCATCACTCCCCACCTCTTCCTCCGCTACATGGATGACTGCATTGGCGCCACCTTGTGCTCTCGCGAGGAGGTTGAGCAATTCATCAACTTCACCAACGCATTCCACCCTGACCTTAAATTTACCTGGACCATCTCTGACACCTCCCTCCCCTTCCTGGACCTCTCCATTTCCATTAATGAGTACCGACTTGACACTGACAATTTTTACAAATCCACCGACTCCCACAGCTACTTGGATTACACCTCTTCCCACCCTACCTCTTGCAAAAATGCCATCCCGTATTCCCAATTCCTCCGCCTCCGCCGTATCTGCTCCCAGGAGGACCAGTTCCACCACAGAACACACCAGATGGCCTCCTTCTTTAAAGACCACAATTTCCCTTCCCATGTGGCTAAACATGCCCTCCAATGCATCTCGTCCACATCCCGCACCTCCGCCCTCAGACCCCACCCCTCCAACTGTAACAAGGACAGAACGCCACTGGTGCTCACCTTCCACCCTACCGACCTTTGCATAAACCAAATCATCCACTGACATTTCCACCATCTCCAAAAAGACCCCACCACCAGGGATATATTTCCCTCCCCACTCCTTTCTGCCTTCCGCAAAGACCTTCCCTCCGTGACTACCTGGTCAGGTCCACGCCCCCTACAACCCACCCTCCCATCCTGGCACCTTCCCCTGCCACTGCAGGAATTGCAAAACCTGCGCCCACATCTCCTCCCTCACCTCCATCCAAGGCCCTAAAGGAGCCTTCCACATCCATCAAAGTTTTACCTGCACATCCACCAATATCATTTCTTGTATCCGTTGCTCCCGATGCGGTCTCCTCTACATTGGGGAGACTGGGCGCCTGCTTGCAGAGCGCTTTAGGGAACATCTCTGGGACACCCGCACCAATCAACCACACTGCCCTGTGGCCCAACATTTCAACTCCCCCTCCCACTCTGCCGAGGACATGGAGGTCCTGGGCCTCCTCCACCGCCGCTCCCTCCCACCAGACGCCTGGAGGAAGAACGCCTCATCTTCCGCCTTGGAACACTTCAACCCCAGGGCATCAATGTGGACTTCAAGAGTTTCCTCATTTCCCCTTCCCCCATCTCACCCTAGTTCCAAACTTCCAGCTCAGCACTGTCCCCATGACTTGTCCTACTTGCCTATCTTCTTTTCCACCTATCCACTCCACCCTCCTCCCTGACCTATCACCTTGATCCCCTTCCCCACTCACCTATTGTACTCTATTCTACTTTCTCCCCACCCCCACCCTCCTCTAGCTTATCTCTCCACTCTTCAGCCTGTCTGCCTTTATTCCTGATGAAAGGCTTTTGCCTGAAACGTTGAATTTTACTGCTCCTTGGATGCTGCCTGAACTGCTGTGCTCTTCCAGCACCACTCACCAAGTATTTTGCTTTTGACTGTATGTGCCCCCATCCTGAAAGGGGAAATCCTTACCCTATCATCTCTCAAAGACCAAATGATATTAGGATTTCTTTGTCTAAGCATTTATTCATGTATGTATGGGAGGTGCACTCATCAAAAATGGTGCAAAAATCTCCAATTTTATATAAAATGATGGTATTATACTATTTTTACAGGTAAGTTTTTTTTCAATAAAAAGATTACACATTTACACTGCTAACCAATGGTGTTCATTCTACTCTACATTGCAAGTTAGTACACTTGACTATATTATTTAATCATATTCAAATCTATTAACATATTCACATCTAATTGTATGTACATACTTTGCAATTATTGAAGCTTTTTACCATGCTTTGAACCCCTTTTGCCAAATTTCCATTGGCATGTAAGAGAAATGTTGCTTTAACTTTTCCCTTTCAGGTTTAAGGAAACGTGGTGGAATTAATGTGTTGCAGCCACCAAGAATTTCAGCTGGCAGTGGACAGGAATTAAACACAGGACTATCGATGCTTTATGACGAGATAACCATTCATCAAAACAAGAACAAAGTGCTGGAGCAACACACCGTGTCTGGCAATATCTGACATCCTGCTGTACCACTGTAGTTAATTGTTCAACCTTGGCAACATTTCTGCACTTCAGTGTCAGTCCTGTGCCATGCATTATTAGATTTTCCTAAACATTTCATTGGAAAAGAGTAGGCCATTCAGCTTGGTGAGCTTGTTGCACTATCTAATATAGTTGTTGCTGGTGCGGGCTGATTGAACACTTGAAACTATTTGACTTATGTTATACTGATAATCCTTTCTGCAATTGATAAACAATCTCGACTTTAAACATTCTTAAATACTGAACTTCCACAGTCCTCGACAATCATTGGAAAGTTCCAATGCTTCACAACCTTTGAGCTTTCAAAAATGTTCTCTTCATCTTGGTCCCAAATGGCATCTCCCTGATTCTAGGTTCCCCAGACAGAATGAAACATCTTTCTTACATCTGTCCTGTCTATCCTTTTTGAAGTATTTCGTGAATTTCATTTAAATATTTTAAGTTTTGCTCTGTTCAGATCCAACAAAAAATAGCTAATTATTTGCTAGGTTGAGGGAGAGAGACACGTAAAATTTCTAGAGAAAACAGCCCAGCCCAATTTAAACTTCCTGATATTTGCAACCTATGAATTCTTCATATTGTGTTGGTAAGTCGTTTTGCAGTTCCTCCTATGCTGCTTTATTTTTTGTGTGATAATCTTGGATAACAGAATATTCACCACTTGCGTTTTGCACAATCCACCGCTGCGCCCCCTGACAGTGGAGCAATTCGGTGATAGTCATTTTAATCAACCTGGTTGGACATGTTTTGACACACTTCTGTGGCCAGTGGGACTTGAACCTTTGGCACAGAGGTATGGGAGCACACTGCTGACTATAGAAGAGCATTAACAAATTATTTTTATTGTTGGACAGGGCAGCTTTGTAGAGATGGTGAAATACCGACTCAATACAAACAATTGCATTGTCTTCTAAATTTTCTTAGATTTTTGTTCCCACAAAGAAAATGAATACTATAGATAAAAGGAAAAGAACAGATTCAGCTGGATCCTAAAGACAGTATTTTTCTAATTGTTTTTGTATATTTGTGTTGGAGTTTAATTAGCCTCCTTCCCATAACAGCAGAAAATGTAAACATTGTAATCATAGCATGTACAATTATACTTGTTACATATTGGCTACAGGCACAATATGGACCCTTGTTACTGACCAGTTTACATGGAACCAATTTGTTACAAAATTTCACAGAAGTCTTAAATGGAACATAAATTGCATAAATTTGTACTTAGAATAACATCAGTTCTGATATATGCATGGAACATATGCTTGGCTAGGGTAGAAATTATAGTTTTAAGAAAATACTTCCATAGATTATATCATTTAACAGTTTGACTGGTATATGGCTGGAAACATTTGTACTGTATGAGTGAATATTATTCCATGTTAGGGAAAAAGCATTCAGTTTAGTATGTGACATAGTTTTGTTCTCCTGGGGCGAGGGAAATGTGTTATTCGGACAGAATCAAAAGTGGATTTCTTACTCGGTTGAAGGCAGAAAAGGTCAGCAAGTTCAGATACTCAAACCTATTTGTATTAATTACACAAGACAGCTTGAAGCATAGAAGTGTCATCCTGTTTAGAAGCATATTTAAATGAATTAAATTAGTTGTCTTCATCAAAACAGCTACATGTATTATCAAAGAAATTGAGCAAAGAAAGGTAGGGATTCTATGCCTCAGTTATACAGGGCAGTTGTGAGACCACATCGCATGTACTTTATTGTTTAGACTCTGTTTAATAAACAATATAAATGCATTGAAAACAGTTCACATGAGGTTTACTGGATTGACTCCTGAAATTAGCAGGTTGTGTTATGAAGAAAGATTGCACAGGTTGGGCTTGTTTTCACCAGAGTTCGACAAAGCAAGTACTGACTAGATTGAAGTTTATAAGATCCTGAATGATTGTGATAAGGTGGATGTGAGAAGGATGTTTACTTTATGGATGAGTCAAGAACTTGGTAACAATGTTTTAAAATTGGTGTTCTGAGGAAGGGTTACCAGGCCCGAAATGTTAACTCTAATTTTTCTTCACAGATGCTGCCAGACCTGCTGAGCTTTTCTTGGAACTTCTGGTTTTGTTTCTTATTTACAGCAACCACAGTTCTTTTGGTTTTAAAATTGGTGGTTTCATTTTTAGGATAGAGATGAGGGAAAATTAATTTCTGTCAAAGGCTTATCTAGTTATGGACCTGTACCTCAGAAGATACTGGAGGTGGTGTCAGTGAATATTTTTAAGGTAGAGGCAAATAGATTCTTGCTCGACAAGGTAATCACAGGCTATTGGGGATACATGGGAATGTGGAATTTGGAACACAGATAGATCAGCCATAGTCTTATTGGTGGAACAGGATTGAACTGCCAAATGGCCAACTTCTGCTCCTAATTCATATGTTTGTAGGCCCAGGTGGAGGCCAAACTCAAACAGCAGAAAAAGCATGTGAAAACTCTCATATCCCTTGCTCCTGTCTCTGCCTACATCATTTGCCCATCTGTGGCAAGGTATGCAAATCTAGTAATGAAACGTTTCGTCACCACAGGATTTATAAATCTGGAGTGGAAGAAAGTCGTCACCTATTCAAATATCTTTCCCTGCTTCGTAGGCAGTCCTTTGAGACAATCATGTTTTTTTTTCCCCAGAAGAGGCACACTACTCAAATTGACCAGTATGATTCATAGACAAACTGGTTCTCTTTGCTTATTAGGGTGCAGCTGTGAAAACGTTACCTATTGAAACACTCATATTGTACATAAATTTATTTCCCAGTATTTAAATTCCCCAGATTTAATGGCAGAATTTATCCTTCCCCACTGAATGACTGACTAATTTAGGAACATAATCATTATGTGTGGTAGGGGGTGTGGGGGGTGGGGGTGGGTGGGTAGGTATGGTGGGAGGATGACCAACTGCCCTGTATCTTCAGCCAGAAACTGAAAGGATCTGGAAATAAGGAACTCCAAGATCAGAAGGACTTGGAACAAGCCAAAGGGATGTCATTGCATTCTTTTGACTGGTGCTGTTGAACTGCTTTCCTGATATCTTTTCCTCTGCTTGTGTCATCCATATTTGTTTGTTTGCATATCTGTATGTATGTGTGTGTGGTGTTTTAAGAGGGGTTAGAGTTTTAGCTAGTGGTATTATATGTTGCTAATTCATATCTTTGCTTGCCTGTGATTAATATTTTATTTATTTGCAATAAGTAGAGCTCATGTTACAGAAAGCTTGTCAATGTTTGCTGTTAACCTCAGTCCATCAGGCACATAAACTGGGGAACTCTGTAATGTTATTAAATCTTTAACTTTTGTGATGATCCCTGGAGCAGTGCAGTTCAAGTGTACACTTTATCAAATGTGTTGTTACACATATATTCTCTGATGTGGTTTTTGAAAAATCTGCTCAAGGGATGTAACCATTGCTGGCTAGGTTCCAGTATTTATTGCCCATCCCTATTTGTCCAAGGACAGTTCAGAGTCAGCCACATTGCTGAGGGTCTGGTGTCACATGCAGGCCAGGTAAGGATGGTAGATTTCCTTCCCAAAAGCATATTAGCGAACCAGATGGATTTTTTTTTATATGACAATTGTTCTCCATCATACTAGCTTTTTGCTTCCAGATTTTTATTGAATTTAAATTTCAGTAATTGACATTATGGGATTCAGACTAATGTCTTCAGAAATTAGCCTGGGGTTGTGGACTATTGTGGGCTACTACTAAATTGCTGCCACTCCAGCAAGATGTGAATGAGAGTGGCGAGAGATCTGTTTACAGCCATTTCCATACATGTCATTATTATCTAATCTTGCCTCATTGATGTACAGTTTCCCATTCTTTGAGCCTTTGGATAGAAACTAGATGGTGATAATTCCTAACATAAAAGTCACAGTGAAAGCCAGACCTGGCAACTCCAGCTCGCTGCTTGCTCTTCCAGGACTCCATCTTGGACAACAGTCACCAACATCTTGGGGTAAGCTCCATCGGCAGGGTTAGCTGCATCCCCTGTCCATGGACGCTGGCGTAGGGCACACATCAACCACACTGCATGCTCATGGCACAACTGTAATATAGTTCAATACTTCAATGCTGTACTTCGGAGCACACTGGCACGTATCATTGTAATATTGCTACCAGGCCATTTTACATGCAGGGACAGTAATACAAGTCGTGGACTGGAATAGAGTGCATATTTTAGATTAGATTACATTAGATTAGATTACATTACAGTGTGGAAACAGGCCCTTCGGCCCAACAAGTCCACACCGACCTGCCGAAGCGTAACCCACCCATACCCCTACATTTACCCCTTAACTAACACTACGGGCAATTTAGCATGGCCAATTCACCTAACCTGCACATCTTTGGACTGTGGGAGGAAACCGGAGCACCCGGAGGAAACCCACGCAGACACGGGGAGAACGTGCAAACTCCACACAGTCAGTCGCCTGAGGCGGGAATTGAACCCGGGTCTCTGGCGCTGTGAGGCAGCAGTGCTAATCACTGTGCCACCGTGCCGCCCACTTGCATCTTGGGTCTTGTTGTTTGCTGTCTTAGTGCTCAATAAGTTTGCGTCTCCTTGGATCCTCACAGCTTCCCTGCCATGCCTTTTCATGTTTTTCTCTGTCACTTAGAGCTTAAAGTCTCTCTCAGTACTTCTGTTTTGCTTTGCTGTTTAGCGAGAAACTAAATCCAGGCTTCCTGTCATGGCTACAGCAGTCATCAATTCACGGGAGTGGACATATTGGTGTATGGTACAATGCTACATCAATCTCGTATCTACACCCTGTGCCAGTAAAGTCCATGGCAAACCTTCTGCATGTGCTTCAATCAAATGAGCATGACTCAAAATCTAAAGGGAGTAACCCTTCTTGAAACTAAGAGAACAACATTCAGTCAGTAGTTGTGGCATAGTGTCTGATGAAAGTCCAGAGGCCTGGACACATTAAGTCAGCTACTTTTGGTGACTGGTGTATGTCACTACAGTCCACAGAGTGGGCCACAGTCAGTCTTGCGAGTTTGGTGTAATCGGTCTGAGGATTCACGGTTATTCAGTTGGGGTGTTGCACTCTATCCACTCAACAGATGGAGCAGTTTGTCCAAATCGGCTCGGGATGTGGATCACATTCAGACCTGAGGGTCAGCTAAATAGGACTGGAGAGATTTGTCAGAATCACGAAGTGTTGTGGCTGAGAAGGGGGTCGTTCAATCTGTTGTGCCTATACTGACTGTTTAAGGGAGCATCATGATTTAGTGCCCATGTCTTGCCTCTTTCCCATACCCTTGCACATTTTTTCTATCTAAATAGTCATCTAGTGTCTGCCTGAATGCCTCAGTTGAACCTGTCTCTACCATATTTCCAGGCAGTGCATTTCAGACCTGAATCACTCCATGTGTACATCACATTTGCTTCTTTTGCAATTCGCTTTAAATGTATGCCATCTCATTCTTGATCCTTTTACAAGGATGAACAGATTCTCCCAAACTACTCCATGTAGCCCTCTCCTGATGTTAAAACTGCCAAAGATTTCCTCTTGGCATACTTCTTTCCAAGACCAACAGTCAAAACCTCTCTGATCTATCTTCATAACTAAAGTTTCTCAATACTGGAACGATTCTTCTAAATCTCTTCTGTATTGTTTGTCCAGTGCATTCACAGCTTTCCAAAAATGTGGCACCGAGAAATGTACACAATATTTCTGCTGAGCCCTAATAAGTGAGTTATCCAAGGTCAACATCACCTCCTTGCTCTTATACTATATACTTCTATTAGTAAAACCCATGATAATTGACTGCTCTCTCCATCTGTCCTGCCAGTTTCTGTGAACTCTGCACATGTGCATCAAGATCTTTCTGTTCCTGAAACCTCTTTACATCTTAATTTACATTGTGTGTCCATGTTTTCCTTACCAAAGTGTCTCATCCCATACTTCTCTGCATTGAACTTCATCTGCCACCTATCCATCCATGCCACCAACTTGTTTATATCCTTTCAAAGCTGTATATTGTTCTCACAGTTTACAGTACTTCAACGTTTCATATCATCTGCAGACTTTTAAATTGCCCCTTGGTCTCCAAATTCTAGATCATTACTGTATACCAAGAAAAGCAAGAATTCCAATATCAAACCCTGGTAAGCTCCACTGCAGGCTTTTCTCTAGCCTGAAAAATTTCAATTGGTCATTGCATTTTGGTTTCTGCCATCCAGTAAATTTTGTAACTACATGTACTTTGCTACTGTCCCTTTCATTCCATAAGCTCTAATTGTTTCACAAGTCTATTGCGTGGCATATTATTGAACATCATCTGGAATTCCACGTAACCATCTCAACAGCATTACCCTCATTAACCCTTTCTCTGCCTCTTTAATAAACTCTGGGCCATTGCTGTTATAGGAAAATTAGAGAAGTCAGTGGTGGGGATTGGAGCCAATATGCAGAGAGGAGAAAAATTGTGAACCAGGGAAACCCGATGTATGAGTTGGGTGGCCATGAGAAGAGTCAATGATACATTGGAGGACACTGGTTAGTCTTGGAGGGATGGAAGTTCAGAAGTGCTTACAACCACCCTGACTTTGATGGCAGGGGTTAGCATCACACAGTGCTATTGCTAAGCTGTAGGGTCGTGGGTCGGGCAGTAATGTTAGAAAATAAAGTAATTCAGATGTGAATAGAGGATCGTGTAAACTCATTACTGATGGGCATGATCAAGTACACTAGAAGAAAGAAACAGAGATTTTGGAGACTGCTTGCTTACCAGGCTGAGCTTGTGAGTAATTGCACCAAGCATGACCTAAATTGCCTTCCACACTCATATGAATCACAAATTGGCACTGGAAGTAGAAAATGGCTGCGACTGCCCCCAGAGTGGGTGGATTAAGTGTTTCTTTTCTGAGCAATTGCATTAGTCATGAACTTTCACATTACAGATTGAAGCACCTGTCCAGTTGTGTACAATATAAATCCTGGTAGCAAGCAATCTTGGCCATGTCATTAGTCAGTGTAGGTTGAAGATCGTCATATCTGTCAAGCAGAAGTAATCACATGCGACCTTAAAAGTGACGTCAGTGGGCCACTCACTGTTCACAAACAGTCCAAGATTTCATTGGTTGCACAAAGGCATGGAACGGACATGGTATCAGTAATCCTAGAGCCAGTAAAATCTCCTATTGTATTTATGTGACATGACTTGTACTGCATTTATCGGAATAAGGTTTCTGTGATAAGCATTCCATACAGGCATTCCATGGCCCCTTCTGATCAGAATCCTCCATGTCCACTGAATGAAGGAATATGCTAAACTGGATCATCGAAGATCGGCTGCAGAGCATTCTGAAAGGGGAGGGTGAACAACCAGTTGTCTTGGTGCATATAGGCACCAACGGTATAAGTAGAAAGCGAGATGACGTCCTGAAAGAAGAATTCAGGGAGCTCGGAGAGAAGTTAAAGAGGAGGACCTCCAAAGGTAGTGATCTCGAGATTACTATCAGTGCCATGTGCTAGCCAGTGTAGAAATGGAAAAAATAGGCAGGATGAACACGTGGATGGAGAGATGGTATAGGTGGGAGGGGTTCAGATTTGTTGGACATTGAGATTGGTTCTGGGGATGGTGGAACTATTGCAAAATGGATGGTCTACATCTGAACCAGACCGGAACCAATGTCCTTGGGAGAGGTTTTGCTACCGCTGTTGGGGAGGTTTTAAACTAATGTGGCAGGGGGCTGGAAACCAGAAGAGAAAACAAGTAGGCAGCGAGTTGGAGACTAGAGACTGTAAGAATCATGAAGATAGCATTAATAAAGGGAAGAGTAGGCAGAGAGCACATGAGCGCAAAAGAACTGGTGGCCTGAAATGCATCTACTTTAATGTAAGGCATGTAAGGTAGATGAACTTAGGGCTTGGATTGGTGCCTGGGCATATGACATTATTGCAATCACAGAGACTTGGTTGAAGGAAGGGCGTGATGATGGGCAACTAAATGTTCCAGGATATAGACAGGACAGGGAGGGAAGTAAAAGGTGGGGTGGAGTTGCATTGCTGGTCAGGGATGATATCACGGCTGGAGGTCTTGGGTAGTGAGTCATTATGGGTGGAACTGAGAAATAAGGGTGCAGTTACATTGTTGGGGCTGTATTACAGGCCTCCCAACAGTGAGCGTGAGGTAGAAGAACAAATAGATTATGGAAAGGTGTAGAGGCAATGGGGTAGTGATGATGGGAGATTTTAATTTTCCAACAATCACTTAGCGTCAGAGGTATGGATGAGGTAGAATTTGTAAGAATCGTGCAGGAGAGTTTTCTAGAGCAGTATGTCAATAGTCCAACGAGGGAAGGGGCCATATTGGACCTGGTACTGGGGAACGAGCCAGGACAGGTGGTAGATGTTGAGGTGCGGGATTTCTTTGGGAACAGTGACCACAATTCTGTAAGTTTTAGAATACTCTTAGATAAAGATGAGAGTGGTCCTAAGGGAAGAGTACTAAACTGGGCCAAGGCCAATTATATCAAAATTAGGCAGGAGCTCAGAAATGTGGATTGGACACAGCTATTTGAAGGGAAGTCCATGTTTGATATGTGGGAGGCTTTCAAAGATAATGCAGGATAGGCATGTCCCATTGAAGGCAAAGGATAGGAAGAGCAAGATTCGTGAACAGTGGATGACAGGAGAAATTGTATGACTAGCCAAGAGGAAAAAGGAAGCGTACATAAGGTGTAGGTAGCTAAGAACAGAACGGGCCCTGGAGGAATATCGGAAGAGTAGGACAAGTCTTAAACGAACAATCACGTGGGCTAAAAGGGGTCGTGAAATAGCTTTAGCAAGCAGAATTAAGGAGAATCCCAAATCATTTTATTCTTATATAAGAAGCAAGTGGGTAGCTAGAGAAAAGATTGGTCCACTAAAGGATAACGAAGGAAGGCTGCGTGTCGAACCTGAGAGAATGGGTGAGATTCTGAATGATTACTTTGCATCAGTGTTCACTGAAGAGAGGAACATGATCAATCTTGAGATAGAGATAGAAGTTTGATTAGTCTGGATCATGTTGACATAAGTAGGGAAGATGTGTTTGGTAGGCTAGAGGTTATTAAGGTGGACAAATCCCCAGAACCGGATGGGATCTATCCCAGGTTGCTGAGGGAGACGAGAGAGGAAATAGCTGGGGCCCTGTTTTAAAAAATTCTCAAGGTCAGGTTCGTAGGAGAGTAGTCTGACACAGAACAAACGATCAAGAGGCGAGTCTGCTAGAATATGAGCATTTTATTCCCCGCAGCGTCGCCACAACCAGGTCTCATCCTTACAACGGGTCTGGCTTATACTCACTCTACATGTTACCGGAACTGGGAGCCGTCAGTTCTCGTAGAGCGGTTGCCAACAACCCACGCTCGGCGGTTAAACGTAACCCCGGAGCAGACTCCCGGGTCTGGCTTATACTCACTCTACATGTTACCGGAACTGGGAGCCGTCAGTTCTCTTAGAGCGGTTGCCAACAACCCACGCTCGGCGGTTAAACGTAACCCCGGAGCAGACTCACCGAACTGGAGACTTTTCCAGCTGATGTACTCTTTTCCAGATATAAACATTCATGTGAACAGCAGAGCAAGGCTAAAAAACACATTCCATTCTGGTTACATACAGATAAGAAGATTCACACGGGGAGGTGTGTAATAAGATTCACACGGGACTAAGCAACACCTCCATTCCGGTTAGATTCACACATGTATTGGGACATAATTTTACACCACAGGCCCTGACAGATATCTTTGTAGAATCATTAAGTACAAGTGAGGTGCCAGAGGACTGGAGGGTTGCTCATGTTGTTCCCCCTGTACAAGAAAGGTAGTAGGGATATTCTGGGTAACTACAGACCAGTGAGCCTGACATCAGTGGTGGGAAAGTTGCTGGAGAGGGTACTGAGGGATAGGATTTATTTATATTTAGAAAAGAATGGGCTTATCAGTGTTAGGCAACATGGTTTTGTGTGGGGGAGATCATGCCTTACCAAGTCAATAGAGTTCTTCAAGGAAGTGACCAAGTTGATATATGAAGGAAGAACTGTTGGTGTCATATACTTGGACTTTAGTAAGGTGTTTGATAAGGTTCCCCATGGTAGACTAATGGAGAAAGTGAAGACACATGGTGTGCAGGGTGTTATAGCTAGGTGGATAAAGAACTGGTTGAGCAACAGAAGACAGAGAGTAGTAGTTGAAGGGAGTTTCTTGAAAGGGAGAAAGGTGACCATGGCTGATGACACCATTACATAAACCCATAACTGAGTGCAGGTACAAAGAAGAGGGCACTGTTGATATGATCAGCAAGTTTGCAGATGACACGAAGATTGGTGGAGTAGCAGAAAGCATAAGGGACTGTCAGAGAATACAGGAGGATATAGATAGACTGAAGAGTTGGGCGGAAAAGTGGCAGATGGAATTCAATCCAGACAAATGTGAGGTGATGCATTTAGGCAAGACTAATTCTAGAGCGAATTATAAAATGAACGGAAGAGCTTTGGGAAAAGTTGATGGGCAGAGAAATCTGGGAGTGCAGGTCCATTGTACCCTGAAGGTTGCTGCACAGGTGGATAGAGTGGTCAAGAAGGCATATAGTATGGTTGCCTTCATTGGACGGAGTATTCAGTATTAGAGCTGGCAAGTCGTGTTAAAATTGTACAAGACATTGGTTCGGCTGCATTTAGAATACTGTGTACAGTTCTCGTCGCCATATTACAAAAGGATGTGGACGCTTTGGAGAGGGTGCAGAGAGAAGCTTTACAAGGATGTTGCCTGGTATGGAAGGTGCTAGCTATGAAGAGAGGTTGAGTAGGTTAGGTTTGTTTTCATTAGAAAAAAGGAGATTGAGGGGGGACCTGATTGAGGTTTACAAAATCATGAAGGGTATAGACAGGCTGGATAGAGACAAGCTTTTTTCCAGGGTGAAGGATTTAATAACAAGAGGTCATGCTTTCAAGGTGAGAATTGACTGACAGGTTTAGACAGTACATTTGGATCGGCTCAGGTTTGGAGGCCGAAGCGTCTGTTCCTGGGCTGTAAATTTTCTTTACCCAGTAATGATAGAACAAAGAATAATCAGGGCTACTTTCTGCAAGCATGGCTGATGACACCATTACATAAACCCATAACTGAGTGCAGGTACAAAGAAACCCATTCTTTAACCAAGGCCATTGTGGAACAGACGAAAGGCCCAGTAAAGTTATGCTTCTGATGCTTGAACAGGTCTGGGGTGGGGGGAATGCCATGTAGTAAACACGTGGCTAAGGTCTCCACCTGAACCAATCAGGTACCAGTGTTCTAGCGAAGAGGATAAATAGGGTGGTCAGTAGGACTTTAAACTTCTGAATGGGGGGGGGAAGGGAAAGTGAAAGCGACAGGGAGTATGGAGTTAAATGGAAAGATAAGTAGCAGGATAGCATGTGTGCAGATGGATTTAAACTTGAGGGAGACTGGGAATGCAGCTAAAAGGAAGCATAACTTAGGACATCTTATGACTTCCAATATGTCTAATGATAAGAAAGTTAGCATTAAGGCACTTTACGAATGCTACGAGCATTCAGGTAACAAAGCAGATGAACTAATGGCACAGATTATCGTGAATGATTATGATGTGGTAGGCATCACAGAGACGTGGTTACAGGGGGGTCAGGAATAGCAGTCAAACATCCAAGGATTTTCAACTTATCGAAAAGACAGGGAGGTGGGCAGAGGGTGCGGGGTTGCCTTGTTAGTTAAGAACAAAATTAAATCTATGGCACTGAATGACATAGCGTCAGATGATGTTGAGTCTGTGTGGGTGGAATTGAGGAACCACAAAGGCAAAAAAACCATAATGGGAGTTATGTACAGTGGTCAGGACCAGGGACGCAACATAAACCGGGAAATAGAGAAGGCATGTCAGAAAGACAAGGTCACGGTGATCATGGGAGACTTCAATATGCAGGTGGACTGGGTAAATAATGTTGCCAATGGATCCAAAGAAAGGGAATTCATGGAATGCTTACAGGATGGCTTTTTGGAACAGCTTGTCATTGAGCCCACAAGGGAGCAGGCTATTCTGGACCTAGTGCGATGTAATGAACCAGACTTTATAAAAAAATCTTAAAGTAAGGGAACACTTAGGAAGCAGCGATCATAATATGATAGAGTTCAGTCTGCAGTTTGAAAGAGAGAAGGCAAAATCGGATGTAATGGTGTTACAGTTAAATAAAGGTAATTATGAAGGCATGAGAGAGGAACTGATGAAAATAGACTGGAAGCAGAGCCTAGCAGGGAAGACAGTTGAGCAAAAATGGCAGGAGTTTGTGGGTATAATTGACCACACTATACAGAGGTTCATCCCCAAGAAAAGAAAGATTATCCGGGAAGGGATTAGACAGCCATGGCTGACAAAGGAAGTCAGGAAATGTTTTAAAGAAAAAGAGATCCTATAAAGTGGCCAAGAGCACTGGGAAATCAGAAGATTGGGAAAGCTACAAAAACAAACAGAGGATAACAAAGAGAGAAATAAGGAAGGAGAGGATCAAATATGAATGTAGGCTAGTCGGTAATATTAGAAATGATAGTAAAAGTTTCTTTCAATACATAAGAAACAAACGACAGGCAAAATTAGATATTGGGCCACTTCAAACTGATGCTGGAAGCCTAGTGATGGGAGATAAGGAAATGGCAGGAGAACTTATTAAGTACTTTGCGTCAGTCTTCACAGTGGAAGACATGAGTAATATCCCAACAAATAAAGGGAGTCAGAGGGCTGAGTTGAGTATGTTGCCATTACAAAAGAGAAAGTGCTAGAAAAACTAAAAGGTCTTAAAATTGATAAATCTCCTGGCCCTGATGGGTTACATCCTAGAGTCTGAGGGAGGTGGCTGAGGAAATAGCGGAGGCGTTGGTTGAGATCTTTCAAAAGTCACTGGAGTCAGGGAAAGTCCCGGATGATTTGAAGATCACTGTTGTGATCTTGTTCAACACCCCCTTGTTCAAGAAAGGATCAAGACAAAAGATGGACTATCTCGACTTCCAAAAGGCCTTTGATAAGGTGCCACACGGGAGGCTGCTGAGCAAGGTGAGGGCCCATGGTGTTCGAGGTGAGCTACTGGTATGGATTGAGGATTGGCTGTCTGACAGAAGGCAGAGAGTTGGGATAAAAGGTTCTTTTTCAGAATGACAGCCGGCGACAAGCGGTGTCCCGCAGGGTTCAGTGTTGGGGCTGCAGCTGTTCATGCAATATATTAATGATCTGGATGAAGGGACTGGGGGCTTTCTAGCGAAGTTTGCCGATGATACGAAGTTAGGTGGACAGGCAGGTAGTACGGAGGAAGTGGGGAGGCTGCAGAAGGATCTAGACAGTTTGGGAGAGTGGTCCAGGAAATGGCTGATGGAATTCAATGTGAGTAAGTGCGAGGTCTTGCATTTTGGAAAAAAGAATAGAAGCATGGACTACTTTCTAAACAGTGAGAAAATTCATAAAGCCCAAGTACAAAGGGATCTGGGAGTGCTAGTCGAGGATTCTCTAAAGGTAAACGTGCAGGTTGAGTCCGTGATTAAGAAAGTGAATGCAATGTTGTCATTTATCTCAAGAGGGTTAGAATATGAAAGCACCGTTGTGCTACTGAGACTTTATAAAGCTCTGGTTGGAGGAAGAGCACCTCATCTTCCGCCTAGACGGTTGGAGGAAGAGCGCCTCATCTTCCGCCTCGGAACCTTCCAACCACAAGGGATGAACTCCGATTTCTCCAGTTTCCTCATTTCCCCTCCCCCCACCTTGTCTCAGTCAAATCCCTCGAACTCAGCACCGCCTTCCTAACCTGCAATCTTCTTCCTGACCTCTCCGCCCCCACCCCACTCCGGCCTATCACCCTCACCTTGACCTCCTTCCACCTATCGCATTTCCAACGCCCCTCCCCCAAGTTCCTCCTCCCTACCTTTTATCTTAGCCTGCTGGACACACTTTCCTCATTCCTGAAGAAGGGCTCATGCCCGAAACGTCGATTCTCCTGTTCCTTGGATGCTGCTTGACCTGCTGCTAAATGTCTTCAAGGCAGAGATTGATAAATTCTTGATGTCCCAAGGAATTAAGGGCTACGGGAAGAATGCGGGTAAGTGGAGTTGAAATGCCCATCAGCCATGATTGAATGGCGGAGTGGACTTGATGGGCCGAATGGCCTTACTTCCACTCCTATGTCTTATGGTCTTATAGTGAAGTCCAGACAGTATGCTGCATAATTCTAGCATGCTGTGCTCTGCACAATTGAAACCGGCAAAGAGTGGATGTGATGGACTCGAAAGAGCTGGGAGAGAATGAGCTGACTTTCAAGGAGGAAGCTGAGGACTTTGGGAGGGGGTATATTCTTAGTGCAACAAGGCAGGCAGGACTTAACTGATACTCAGTTCTAATAGACATGAGCTGGGTGCAGTGATCACTCATTGGTGAATTTGTTAGTGCTCAAAAGAAAATGATCCAGCTTGTGTTCGCAGAAGCAAATGCAGCTTCTCTTTGTTTTTTTGTTCACATTTGCTGTTGCTGAATAAAAGTAATGGTTTTCAACCGTTTGAGGGCTTTCCAGAATGTGATGATCCCACATTGAACAATGAAAAGATGTTAGGCTACACTGGGCATTGGAGAAAGAATAGAACTCCCTCAGACAGAGTTCTGAATTAGGATGATGCTAAGGTGTGATCAAATAGACTTTTTCAAATGTGCACTTGTATCTGCAATGCACTGTCAGTTGTCAATTTTGTATCCTGAGAAGGGTTTCATTTTCAACAACAAAAACAAATTGCTGGGAAGCTCGGCAGGTCTGGCAGCATCTGTGATGAGAAATCAGAGTTAACGTTTCTGATGCGGTGACAATTCCTCAGGATCCTTCTGAGGAAGGGTCAATGGACCTGAAACATTAACACTGATTTCTCTGTATAGATGCTGCCAGACCTGCTGAGCTTTTCCAGCAACTTCTGTTTTTATTTCTGATTTACAGCATCCACAGTCCTTTTAGGATTTTTTTGTTTCATTTTGTTACTTTCCCACAACATCCACAGTGAAGGACATATCCTGGTAGGCAGCACTTGACCATATGCACCTCTGGTCCTTAAAACTGGCATTAACACCAAAATGCTGGCAATTGCACATACTTTCGCCTGTTGCAAGTAGGAGAATGGGATGAACAGGGTGACAAAGAGCCCTGGTGCTTAGGTAATCTGACAAGTTTTGGGATATAACATGAGAAACCTCACTCGGGCTCACACTTTAAAATCACACGTTACAGTTAGTTGCTTTCTGGTAAACATTGAACCAAGATCTTAGTTCAGGATCTCATCTGAAAAGTGATAATGATATTACCATGAGTAATTCAGAATTCACCCAGAAAACTTGAAATAATATTATAGTCATTCATAAATTATATTTTCGTGCACAGAAATAGCAATGGTGAGCCTTGTTGCTCAATAGCCAACATTTCTATCTAATTAACTTTTTGATACTTCTGTTCAGGCAGATACATTTTATACAAAAATGTTTTCAAAATGGAAAATTCACCATGGATGGATCTTTTAGCGACTGAATAACGTAGGCTATAGTGAGAAACGTGCATCCTGATGTCAAGAACTACTTGCTGCATATTTTTTTAAAATGTCGCTGCATCCTTTAATTAAAGTGCCAGATGTCAAAATTGGAGAGTGATGATTGGCCAATTAAGGAGGGTTATTGCTTGTTAATAACCTTATTAACTGCACACATCATGTCATTAGCAGCTTATTATTCTATTACCAGCCCTAAGCAGATGATGCTGAGAATTCTCAACATGGAGAGCAAGTATCTAGTGACTTCAACTCGCTATTTGCTCTAAAGGGCCCCCACTTTGGACACCAGGTGCCAACATCTCTGTGGAGGAGAAAGTGAGGTCTGCAGATGCTGGAGATCAAAGTTGAAACTTTATTGCTGGAACAGCACAGCAGGTCAGGCAGCATCCAGGGAACAGGAGATTCGACGTTTCGGGCACAGGCCCTTCTTCAAGAATGAGCAGAGAGTGTTCAGCAGGAGAAGATAAAAGGTAGGGAGGAGGGACTTGGAGGAGGGGAGTTGGAAATGTGATAGGTGGAAAGAGGTCAAGGTGAGGGTGATAGGTCGGAGTAGGGTGGAGGCGGAGAGGTCAAGAAGAAGACTGCAGGTCAGGAAGGCGGTGCCGGGCTGGAAGGATCCGGCTGAGACAAGGTGGGGGGAGGGGGGATGAAGAAACTGGTGAAGTCCAAGTTCATCCCCTGCGGTTGGAGGGTTCCCAGTCGGAAGATAAGACGCTCCTCCTCCGACCGTCGGGTTGTTGTGGTTTGGCGGTGGATGAGTCCAATGACCTGCATATCCTCGGTGGAGTGGGAGGGGGAGTTGAAATGCTGTGCCACAGGTTGGTTGGGTTGGTTCGTCCGGGTGGCCCAGAGGTGCTCTCTGAATCTCTGTGTACTGTTCATGGGCAACACACCCCACACCCATAGAAATTGGTATCCAGCATATACTACTCTCTAAGGATCTTTGTGACACATCTCCAATCCATTCACTGGATGCTTCTGTACTTGAGTGGTGCACTTTGGGTGCAATGGCATTGTAATGCGCAAGGAAAAATTGCACTTAGACACTCATACAGCTCGCGGTTTGGACCAGGATCTATCTCCTGGCTGTTTACTTGCTCTCATATGCTCACTTAATCTGAGCCTATCTGGAAACTCCTTGCCGTTTTGTACCCATCCTTCAGCCAGAGATACTTGACTTGGCTTGTAGTACAGCAGTATTGCCTTGCCTAGTTGAGTAACAAGCCAGGCCTTTTGTCATGGTAACAAGCAATTCTCAGTCAAGTCAAGCGAGCTGGCTTTGGTCACAGTTCCTGGCACAGTAATCCAGCTACTGTCGCTGATGCCAATCAGCTGCTGGGGCTGGTCTTGATCCTGCAGAGAGGCAATGGCCTCGTGGTATTAACACACAGTATTAATCCAGAGACCCAGGTAATGTTCTGGGAACCTGGATTCGAATGGTGTAATTTGAACTCCGTAAAATCTGGAAATTGGTTTCATGGTCATCATGGTAATCTTAGTGGGCGGCACGGTGGCCCAGTGGTTAGCACTGCTGCCTCACAGCGCCTGTAGACCCGGGTTCAATTCCCGACTCAGGCGACTGACTGTGTGGAGTTTGCACATTCTCCCCGTGTCTGCGTGGGTTTCCTCCGGGTGCTCCGGTTTCCTCCCACAGTCCAAAGATGTGCGGGTCAGGTGAATTGGCCATGCTAAATTGCCCGTAGTGTTAGGTTAAAGGGGTGGATGTAGGGGTATGGGTGGGTTGCGCTTCGGCGGGTCGGTGTGGACTTGTTGGGCCGAAGGGCCTGTTTCCACACTGTAAGTAATCTAATCTAATTAGAAGTTTTGTCGATTTGTTGAGAATGGTTTGGCCTATATGTGACTCCAGAACCACAGCAATGTAGTTGACTCTTAACTGCCCTCTGGGCAATTAGAAATAGGCAATAATAACAAATGAATGAATAATAAAATAAAGAAAAAAGAATGTGGGGAGGTGTCCCAAACGAGTGAGTATGCAGCGCAAAGGTGTGCATGGATCATGCTGGCAAGGTTTGAGCAAGCAAGGGAAGAGGTGCAGGCAATAGTGAATGTTTAAAGCATGAGTGTTGGCAGGAACTGTTTCTAGTAGTGTGTGAGAGGTATCATAGAGAAAATGATGACACTTAATGCTGGCAGAGTGACAATCCTACATTGCTCTGTATTCCTCCATATGGCTGAGGGGGTGGGGCAACCTCAGACCAGGATGGCAAAGTCTTGTGCCATGATCTCTCTGGTCCTGGGGGAGGAAGACTACTTGTGCCTGCACAGGTCGCTACTTTCCAGTTGTCCCTTGTATTGCATGTTTCCGGCAAATGTCAGGAACCATACAGAGCAGGTCCAGACTAATAGTATGTATTGGGGTGCATAACGGTCTTTTAAAGATGTCACTGCCACCAGGGATACCTGTCAATTCCAAGATATCCTGGCAGTTACGGGTAGTTTTAGGAGGGGTGCATGGTAAGATGGGGCTGAGATGAGAGGGCAGGGTCGATAGTTAGAAATGAGTTTGGTAAGATACGATACGTAATCTTGCTAAGCCTCATGGCAAGAGACCCTCCAAGAAATTTAAAACTGTCAGTTAACCAAAAAGGCTAATGTTCAGACCCATTATCCAAAAAGTTCATATGTTGTCTATTTCTCCTTTTGATATGAATTTTTTTTTTTACACTTGTCTGCATTAAATTAATTTACCATTGTTTGTTTGGCCCTATCTTTTTGAATTCCACTACTTCTCCGGTCTGCTGCTGATTTAGTCTGCAAGTTTGGCTAGTTGCATTGAGGTTCTGGATCAAAGTTTTAATCTAAATTTGAAACCACAGTGAGCCTAATCCTGAGCCCAGGTGCACACCATTCTAACATTTGTAGATTTGGGTCCCACTACTGGATTTCAGCACCATAATCAAGGCCGACTTTCAATTGTAGTATTGAGGTATGCAGCACTGTCAAAGGCATCGTATTTTGGATGACATATTAAAACAAGTCAGCATCTGTCCCCTCTGGTGAATGTAAAGGATTCCATGTCACTATTTTGAAGAAGAGCAGCAGACTTATCTCTGCTGTCTTGGCCTCTGCTTACCCTCAATAAACCTGAAAAAGCAGATTATCTGTCATTCTCAGTCTGCTATTTGTGGGAGTTGACATAGAGGATGGATTAAAGAGTTCAAAATTGCCTGTTAGCACTGGATACAATTTGGAGAAAGGAACTATAATAGAGAAACAAAATAATCCAGTTGCTGGAAACCTGAAATAAAAGAAGAAAATGCTGGAGATACTCAAATTAGGCAGTCTGTGGAGAGAGAATCAGGCAGGTTTTGATGAAGGTCATCATTAACCTGAAATAAGCTTCTTTTGTTATCATCGTAAATGTTTGAATTATGTATTTAGTGGGCTCTGACCTGGCAATAATTCAGCACAGTGTTGCAACTGAGAGCAAATAACGTCATAATGTTGTGAGAGACTAGCATTTTAAGTGTATCTCCCAATGTTATAACCTGACTTAATATTTAGATCTCTGGGATCTTGTACAGAGTTCAACCCACCACCTTGTCTTCAAAACAAAATGCACTCCTTTGGAAATGACATGAGGAAAATTAATGAATACCTTCACAAAGAGAATTTCTAGCTCATCTATCGAGATAATTAAAAGCATGTGATATCCACTTCTGCTTAAAATTCAGACCACTCCTTTAGGGAACTGTTTTGTTCATATATTGTATTGAAAAATATTTTGGATGGTCTGCCTAATGGGTCGTGGAATTTTGTTGCAGTACTTAAAAGAGAAAGATGCCAGGAATATTGCATTATACATGAAGAACTGGCACAGGGCTGATGTATGTCTTATTTCCATAAAAACAATTGAACAAATAGCAAAGATGATACATACATTTTGGTCCTTTTACCTATAATTTTCAGTCTTTGTAATTCTTGTAACTGAGGGGACAGACTTGCAGCCTTAAGGTAATCAGTGTAAGTAAAAGTTACAGCAGCAGTGCTAATTATAAACAGATCTTCCAGTGTTTCTTGGTTTCCAAGAAACACTGAAACATCTGTTTATTATCAAAATATTATCCATAAGTGTCATACAGCTCAATGTGAATAATTGAACTGAAAATTCACTGGAGTATTAAAAGACATGGATAATAGTTCAAGTTTCTGGTTCACCTATATATTTCCACTCAGCCTTCACTGTCCCTTCCCTTGTCTCCAAAACCCCCCTTATCTCAGTATCAAAGATTAAATCTGCTCCTCGGCAAGTTCCCAACCTCAGTCAGTGCATCATGTCTACAGCAAGTAGCTCTCCAAAGTATGTCCACTTAACATAATATTATAAGTATAATATACAAGTTAAGAATGTGATGAGATGCTCCCCACTTCCCAGGATGAGTGTAGCTCCATTCAAGAAGTTCAACAATGTCAAAGACAAAGTAGCTACTTAATCCATTTCCCGTTTTCCACCTTAAATGTTCAAGCCTTCCATCCCTGGTTCATAATGGAAGCATAATGTGCCATTCAAAAGATGCACTGCAGCAACTTGCCAAAGTTCTGGAACAGCACCTTTTTCAATCTGAAATCTCTCTCACCTAGAAGAATGAGAGCAGCAGGTGCATGGGAACATCACCAAATGCAAGTTTCTTCTCTCTCTGCACATATTGGAACTATATCACCACCCCTTGAGGAACATTGGGTTAACATCCTGGAACTGCCTTTCTAATAGTACTGTTATCAACTTCATGTTTTCAAGAGCTACTTACCACTATCTTTTCCAGAGCACTTGGGTTGAATAATAAATACTAGCTTTGTCAGTGGTGCTCAGGAATGAGTAAGAAATTTGAAGATGATTCTTCATCTCTCCCTTTCCACCAAAAAAAGTGATCAATGCTCCTCAAACCCATTTGTTTGCTCCTTTCTTTGAATAATAGATTCAATTTTGTGGAACTGGATTAATTAACTCAGTAGTGCTTCAGCTGTTCATATCCTGCTCCTTGATTATATCATTACTCAATCTATTTAAAAATAGTATGAAATTGTTCTATGCAACTGAAAGAATTTTTGTAATTGCCAGTTTTGTTTTGGACTCCAGTTGTGTTATATGTTTTGACTCTGTGTGGTATGACCTTGTGTGCCAGGCTAATATGTGGTGCAATTATGCTGATTGCTCAGTGAAGGAAAATTTGGCACTGTTTACAAATCTGGCAGAAATGGTCTTGTTCTGCTTCTGCACATTTGTTGAATTATAACCTCATAAGAAGAACGTCTTCAGTATGTGATGTGTAAATACAGGCACTTTTTGAAATACAATCATGTCAACATCGAGTGATTTAATATGGAAAAGACTAAGTTCAATAAGTGACAATAGTACTGATTCTGCAGTTTTTTTGTACTTATGGCATCTCGGAGGGGACTGGTTATGCAGTGAATAAAATGATTACATTTTTATTTGCATTTCATGTTGAGAATTGCAAATATGGGATTGAATCATTCTATTTGCATGGGACTACAAAATATAAAGTGTATGGTCCCATCCCCCAGACTAGTGCAAGTACTGTAAATTTCAGCTCTTTCCCCAGTAAAGCACCCACAGTGATACCAGCAGCATACTTCTGACCATTAATCACAGCATAGCTTTTGTAAATCTGTTCTTTACCAAGTAGATGCTTCCATCAAAGGAACTATAGTCTATCAAAGAGAAAAGCCTATCACCACTTTCTCATGGCAACCAGATTTGGACAATAAATGGAATCTTGCCAGTGGCATGGAATTCTCAAGAAAAACATTTAAAACAGTACGATAGATAAATTCCAAATGCCAAAAATGCAAGTTGTGTTGGAGTGATTATACTGAAAAGTTACTGATGGAATGGTTGTGTATTTCAATAATTCTATGTTTTTATATTGGTAAGGCGATTTCAGTTCAGTTATTTGTTGCTGGAAATAATTTTGCAGTGTAAAATCATATAGGAAAGACACTGTTGTAATGCAATAAAAATTTCTAGATTAGGGACTTTTTGAGTTTTCTCACCTTACCTTCTAAGGGTGTGAAGCTAAATATAGAATGTTGACAGGCTAAGTGAGAACAGTGCAGCTAAACTCAATCCTCACCCAACACACACCCATTTGTAGATTGCAGCAAGGACTTTTTGGATCTCTGTTAGAATAAGAACCCTGACTGATTTCTTGTCCCACACCTCAGCACAAGGATGCAACCCCATTATCTCACCTTGCTGAAGAAATGGCCAAGTTAGTAGCAGTATGGGTTTCACCTCAATTTTGACTAATTGACAGGAAGTTCTTAAAAAGAGTTGACATAGGAGCAGGAGTAACCATACAGATCCTTAAGACTGCTCTGCCATTCACAGAGTCATAGAGATGTACAGCATGGAAACAGACCCTTCGGTTCAACCTGTCCATGCCGATCAGATATCCCAACCCAAACAAGTCCCATCTGCCATCACCCGGCACATATCCCTCCAAACCCTTCCTATTCATATACCCATCCAAATACCTCTTAAATGTTGCAATTTCAGGGTGATCATCTGCCTTTACCCTTTCTTTAGGAAAGGTGTGAACGTACTGGAGAGAATTCAGAAAAGATTCATGAAAATGCCTCCAGGAATGGGGAACTTCAGTTACGTATGTAGATTGAATAGATGTTTTGCTGGGAGAAGAGCTGTGTGAGGCTTTCATAAGTGTTTAAAATCATGGACAAATTAGATAAATTTCCCATTTATAGAAGGATTGAAAACAAGAGGACATGTTTTTAAGGTAATTGGCAAAAGAAACAATGACAGTATGAGGAGTGAAGATTTCAAGCCATGTGAGTTAGGCCACTGGTGAGTTATTAAGTATCATATATTTCTAAAAGTACGGTTTGTAGCTGGCATTTAACTGTTTTTATTGGGATAAGAATTAAAATAAGGTACGAAAGTATGTTTTTCCCAGTCCTGGACAGTAAGCATGCTCAATTAGAGAGTTTTGACTAGTTAACTGGTAAACTAATTCATTCTAGTTGTTGTACTGTAGATCCAAAAGATGTGAATACAAGTGGAGTCCAGATTTCAAACAGTGAGAGTTTAATTGATAGCAAGTTAACTGAAGTGGGGAAGAGGGATTTTTTTAATTTATGTCTTTACTCCAACTTCAGTACAATGGAGGGAGCAATTCATGAGTAACAGTAAGTCACTCTTTTTATATTAAATAGTCAGTATAAAATATGGCAGACAGCTTGTTTGAGTAGAGTATGCAATTTGTGGAATGTTGGAAGTCATGGATGCACCATGTGTCTTAAGTTGAACATATTTGCAAGAAGTATCACCATCCAAAATCGCTGGAATCACTGTTGTGCAACGGTGAGACAGGAGGCTATGTGGATAGTGCACTAACAGAGGTGATCACACCACAGCTGAGGGGAATGCAGGCATGTAAGGAATGGATGACTGCCAGGGAACCCAAAGAACCAAGCATTTTGTTTCGGGGACTCTTGCAGTATCACATTCACAAATCAGTTTTTCACTTTGCATACTGGTGTCAGTAATGGTTCCTAAGAAGAATGCAGTCATAGGCAGGTCAGTGTCACCACAGGCAGATCAGCTATACAAGGAGAAAGAAGCGTGGAAAACAGTGGGTGTTTCTGTCGTTATAAATGTGATTCCAGGATGTATGTTGCCTCCATTGTACCATGGTCAGGGATACCACAG
Source organism: Chiloscyllium plagiosum (assembly GCF_037043375.1). Taxonomy (NCBI): domain Eukaryota; kingdom Metazoa; phylum Chordata; class Chondrichthyes; order Orectolobiformes; family Hemiscylliidae; genus Chiloscyllium; species Chiloscyllium plagiosum. Next base: position 25,618,933 of record NW_028270148.1, on the reverse strand, counting down.
AGTGTCATATTTTTATTCACTCATGGGACATGGGTGTCATTTGCTGGACCAGCATTTATTGCCTGTCCCCATTTGCCCTTGTGAAGGTGATGGTAAGCTGCCTTTTTGATCCATTGCAGTCCATGTGCTGTCAGTAGACCCACAATATCGTTAGGGATGGAATTCCAGGTGTTTAACTCACTGATAGTAAAGGAAATGTGATATATTTTCAGGTCAGAATAATGAGTGGCTTGGAGGAGAACTTGCAGATGGTGATGGTTGCAGGGCATTCTTCAGAAGGTGAACAACCAGAGGTCATAAACAGTGTTAGCACCATGATGTAAATAAGGGGAATGAGATCCTGAAAACAGATTTCAAGAAACTAGGAAGGAAATAGAAAAGCAGGATCTCCAAATCAGTAATCTCAGGACTACTCCCAGTCTTATGAGCTTGTGAACAGAGAAACAGAAGAACTGAGCAATTGAACACGTTGCTGGAAATCTCGCTTAGGAAGGAAAGCGTCTGATTTCTGATGCATTGGGACTGGAATGGGACAAGATAGAAAGGTTGTATCTTGGCAGGTCTCAGACTAATATCCTCAGAGTTTTTTTAATTGGGAAGATTTTGGCAGGGGGGTGGGAAGCAAAGAGGGAGCTCAATTCCAGAGAAATACAGCTAGTAAAAGACAGAAGAAAAATAGTAGGCAAAAATAGAAGACCGATAAAATTTCAAATAGAATTAAATTAGAGAACAATATAATAATTGAAGGCACTCTATCTGAGCGCATATGCCATTCACAAAAGATTGATTATTTGATGCACAAGTTGAGGCGAATTGATATTATTTTCCATCAGAGATGTGGCTATGTGGTGACCAAGTTGGGAACTGAATATCTGCATTTAGGAGCAGTATTCAAAAAGGAAAATGATGGGATATCACCTCTAATAAGAGGTGACATAAGTGCATCAGTAAAAAATGATCTTTGATCGAATGATCAAGGTGTTGCATCCGTTTAGCTGGAATTAAGTCACAACAAGGAAAGCAAACTTTGGTGATAATTGTTTAGACAACTCCAAACTTTAGTACTAACATTGGTTACACTATAAATCAGGTTATGAGAGATGCATGTAACATTCGCAATGCAGAAGAATGGGTAACTTTCAGTTTGCAAATAAGCTGATTAACAAAGTCAGCACTAATGTTGTGGAGAAGAAACTCCTGTTGTTTATAAGAAATGGGTTTCTGAAAGAGTATGTTGAGGAGGCAACCAGGATTGGACTAATTTCAGTTCAGTGTTGTGTAATGGGAAAAGGCTAATTGCTACACTTGGAAAGAAAGCTTTTGGGGAATAGATAATCTAATATGATAGAATGTTATATGGAGTATGACTGCAACATAGTTCACATCATTGTTCATTCTGAGAATAGGGTCTTATTCCTGAGCAAAGGAAACTGTGAAGATAGAAACTATGAAGGTCAAGTTGGCTGTGGTGTATTGAAAAAAGCCAACTGAAAAACTTGCCGGAAGACCATGGCTGGTATTAAAGAAATACTACAAGGCCTGCTAAAGCTGCACATTCTTCTCAGGCACAAACACCCAAAGGGAAAAGTGATCAACCATGGTTAATAAAAGAAATTAGAGATAGCAAAATGTCAAGGGAAGCTGCCTTTAAGAATGCCAGAAATAGTGGTAAGCTTGAGAATTTAGAACAATTTAGGACCCAACAAAGGAGGACAATATGAATACAAACTAATGAGGATTGTAAAGGTGGGCTGTATAAAATTTTTTATTGATAAATGTGGCCCATTACAGGTGAAGACAGGAGAATTTAGAATGGAGAACAGGAAACTTGCACAGAAACTAAACAGTTACTTTGCATCAGTCTTCACAGAAGAGATATGAATGAATGATTTATTTATTATCACTTGCATTTATTGTAAATAATACAAGAAAAATACAGGTATAGAAAACCTCACATAAATCCCAGGTCATCAAGAAGCTTGTGAAACTGGAGCTAAAAAAGATTATTATTAATAAACTATGAATACCTGAAAACTGAACCAGATTGAGGGTGATAAATCTCCTGACCTAGATGAGCTTTAACCCAAAGTGTTTAAGGAAGTAGCAGTAGAAATAATGCCTGTAATGATGGTGATCTTTGTGATTCTGTGGACTATAGCAAGGTTCTTGCTGACTGGAAAGTAGCAAATGTAATTGAGCTTTTTAAGAATTGAGGGAGAGTGAAACATTGCAAACTTTATTAGCTTGACATCCACTGTGGGAGAAATGTTATCATGTGTTGTAAACGATATGATAACTGAACGCTAGAAAAGGGTAGCAAAATTGGGCAGAGTAACCTAGATTTCTAAAAGGAAAATCATGTTTAAAAACTTGGAGTTTTTTGTCTAAGAATGTTACTTGCAATATAGACAATGGAGGAACAGTGAATGTGATGTATTTTCTGAAGAATTTTTAAAAAACGTTCTATCCAAGGAAGGAGTTGAGTTAATAAAATGGTAGCATAGGAGATTGGGGGGAATATGTTAGTGTGGATTGGTTAATGGATAAGAAACGAAGAAATAAATGGATGACAGGTTGTTACCAGTAAGGTACTGCAGGAATCAGTGCTAGGTTCACAACAACTCATGATGATTTGGGTATGTGGGATAATTGTAATATTTCCAAATTTGTTGGTGGCACCAAACTGAACAGAAATATAAGTAATGAGCTTGGTGCTGGGAGGCTTCATGAGGATTTGGGCAGGCTAAGTACATAGGCTAGAACATTGCAGATGGATTATGATGTAAATTAGTGTGAACTTCAGTGGAAGAAACAGAAGAGCAGAGTACTCATTAAGTGGTGAGAGGTTAGGAATTGTGGGTATACAAGTGATCTTGGTATTCTTGTCCATGAGTCACTAAAAGTTAAGCAGGTACAGCAAGCAATTAGAAAGGCAAACAATATGTTGCCATTAATTTGAAGAGGATTTGAATGCAGAAGGAAAAATGTCTTACTGCAGTTGGACAGAACATTGATGCAACTTGACTTGGATTGTTGTCGATAGTTTTGGTCTCCTGGTCTGAGGAAGGATATACCTGCCATTGAAGGAGTGCACTTGAAGTTTACCACATTAATCACTAGAATAGTGGGATTGTCTTATGATGAGTGAGTGAGGAAACTGGGTCTGGATTCTCTAGAGTTTTGAAGAATGAGAAGTGGTCTCCTTGAAATTTACGAAATTCTCATAGACCATGACAGGGTGGTTGTAGATTTTTCCCTTGACTGGTGACTAGGGAACCAAGGGATGTAATCTCTGGATAATGAGCAGGCCATTTAAGACCGGGCTGAGGGTACAAGCTCTTCACTCAGTGGGAGGTTAATCTTTGAAGTTATCTACCCCAGAGGACTGTGGCAGCTCAACTATTAAGAAGGTTGAAGACCAAAATGGGTAGATTTGTAGAGACTAATTGCATTCGGGGACATGCAGAAAAATGGCATTGAGGATATGATTTACCATGAAACGTGTACTACCGTGTTTGATAAAGTCCCAATAAGAAATTATTGTACAAAATTAAAGCGCATGGGATTGGGGAAGTGTATTGAGATGGATAGAAAACTAGTTGGCAGCAAGGAAACAATGAGTAGAAATTCATGGGTCTTTTTCACATTGGCAGGCAGTAATTAGTGAGGTGCCACAGGGATCGGTGCTGCGACCCCAGTTATTCACAATATATATTAATGATTTGGATGAGGGAACAAAATGTAACATAGAACGTTACAGCGCAGTACAGGCCCTTCGGCCCTCAACGTTGCGCCAACCTGTCATACCAGTCTGAAGCCCATCTAACCTACACTATTCCACGTACGTCCATCTGCTTGTCCAGTGACGACTTAAATGCACTTAAAGTTGGTGAATCTACTACTGTTGCAGGCAAAGCATTCCATACCCATATACTACTCTGAGTAAAGAAACTACCTCTGACATCTGTCCTACATCTATCACCCCTCAATTTAAAGCTATGCCCCCTCGAGCTCGCCGTCACCATACTTGGAAAAAGGCTCTCCCTGTCCACCCTATCTAACCCTCTGATTATCTTCTATGTCTCTATTAAGTCATCTCTCAACTTTTTTCTCTCCAATGAAAACAGCCTCAAGTCCCTTAGCCTTTCCTTGTAAGACTTTCCCTCCATACCAGGCAACATCCTAGTAAATCTCCTCTGTACCCTTTCCAAAGCTTCCACATCCATCTTATAATGCAGTGACCAGAACTGTACACAGTAGTCCAAGTGCGGCCACACTAGAGTTTTGTACAGTTGCAGCATAACCTCATGGTTCCGGAACTCGATCCCTCTATTATTAAAAGCTAAAACACTGTATACCTTCTTAACAACCCTGTCAACCTGGGTGGCAACTTTCAAGGATCTGTGTACCTGGACACCGAGATCTCTCTGCTTATCTACACTACCAAGAATCTTACCATTAGCCCAGTACTTTGCATTCCGGTTACTCCGACCAAAGTGAATCACCTCACACTTGTCTGCATTAAACTCCACTTGCCACCTCTAAACCGAGCTCTGCATCCTATTTATGTCTCTCTGCAACCTACTACATCCTTCATCACTATCCACAACTCCACCAACCTTAGTGTCATCCACAAATTTACTAACCCACCCTTCTAAGCCCTCATCCAGGTCATTTATAAAAATGATGAACAGCAGTGGACCTAACACCGACCCTTGCGGTACGCCGCTAGTAACTGGACGCCAAGATGAACATGTTCCATCAACTACAACCCTCTGTTTTCTTTCAGCAAGCCGATTACTGATCCAAACTGCTATGTCTCCCACAATCCCATTCCTCCACATTTTGTATGATACTGTGGGGAACCTTATCGAACGCCTTGCTGAAATCCATATACACCACATCAACCAGTTTACTCTCATCTACCTGTTTGGTCACCTTCTCAAAGAACTCAATAAGGTTTGTGAGGCACGATCTACCCTTCACAAAACCGTGCTGACTATCCCTAATCAAATTATTCTTTCCTAGATGATTATAAATCCTATCTCTTCTAACCTTTTCCAACAACTGAAGTAAGGCTCACTTGTCTATAATTACCATGGTTGACCCATTCCCCTGCTGGATTAGTTTAAACCCTCCCCAATAGCCTTAGCGAATTTCCCCCCCCAGGATATTGGTACCCTTCTGGTTCAAATGAAGACCATGCTGCTTGTCGATGTCCCACCTACCCCAGAAAGAGCCTCAATTATCCAAGAATCCAAAACCCTCCCTCCTGCACCATCCCTGTAGCCACGTGTTCAACTCCTCTCTCTCCCCCTGTTCCTCGCCTCACTAGCACGCGGCATGGGCAACAAATCAGAGACAACAACTCTGTTCGTCCTAGCTCTAAGCTTCCATCCTCGCTCCCTGAATTTCTGCCTTAAATCTCCATCTCTCTTCCTACCTATGTTGTTGGTGCCTATGTGGGCCATGACTTGGGGCTGCTCCCCCTCCCCTTTAAAGATCCCAAAAACACGGTCAGAGGCATCACGAACCCTGGCACCTGGGAGGCAACACACCAACCGTGAGTCTCCCTCGTCCCCACAGAACCTCCTATCCGTCCCCCTAACTATGGAGTCCCCAATGACTACTGCTCTGCTCCTCTTCCCCCTTCCCTTCTGAGCAGCAGGGACAGACTCTGTGGCAGAGCCCTGTGCCCTCCTGCTTTCCCCTGGTAAGTTCTCTTCTCTTCTCTTCTCTCTCTCCCCCCCCCCCCCCCCCCCCAACAGTATCCAAAACATGTCAAAAGTTTGCAGATGATATCAAGTTGGGTGGGAGGGTAAACTGTGTTGAGGATGCAGAGATGCTTCAGCATGACCTGGATAGGTTGGGTGAGTGGGCACATCAATGGCAAATGCAGTATAGTTTGCATAAGTGCTAGGTCATTCAAACTGGAAGCAAAAACAAGAAGGTAGGTTACTACCTGAATGGCTGTGAATTGGGAGAGGGGAGTGTGCATAAGGCTTGGGCACCAGTTGCAGAAGGTAGGTATGCATATGTAGCAGGCAGTAAAGAAGGCAAATGGTGTGTTGGTCTTCATTGCGGGAGGTTTTGAATACAGGAGCAGGGATGTGTTGTTACAGTTATACTGGGCCTTGGTGAGGCCACACCTAGAATAGTGTATGCAGTTTTGGTCTCCTTTTCTGAGGAACGATGCTGTTGTTCTCGAAGGAGTGCAGCAAAGGTTTACGAGACTGATTCCAGGGATGGCGGGATTGATGTATGAGGAGAGATTAACTAGGTTAGGATTGCTTTCACTGGAGTTCAGGAGGGAGGACCTCATGGAGAGTAGTTTTAACAGGGCTAGACAGGGTAGATGCAGGGAGGATGTTCCCAATGGTGGATGCATCCAGGACCAGGGGTCACAGTCTGAGGATTCGGAGTGGACCATTTAGAATGGAGATGAGACATTTCTTCAACCATAAAGTGGTGGGTCTGTGGAACTCATTGCCACAGGAAATAGTTGATGCCAAAACATTGAATGTATTCAAGGGGCGGCTAAATATGGAACTTGGGGCAAATGAGACCAAATGTTATAGGGAGAAAGCAGGATTAGGCTACTGAGTTAGACAATTGGCCATGATCGAGATGAATGGTGGAGCAGGCTTGAAGGGTCAATTGCCCTCCTCCTGCTCCTATCTTCAATGTTTCTGTCATCTGCAATGGTAAGGTGGGATCGTTAGGCTGAATGCCTTACTCTTGTTCCCATGATGGAAAGCTTTTTCACTCAGCTTTAGTTAGAATCTGCAATGAGAATGAGGCAGGTTCAATCAATGCTTTTGAAATGGAATTGAATTATTATCTGAAAAGAAAGAAAAAGTTGCCATTCTGCTTTCTCTCTGTATCCCTGTCAAAAGTGAGTAACTCCTTTGGAGAGTCAGTCCAAATGCCAAACGTTGTAACAATACCGCAGTTCTATAAACTCCTCCATTTTCTCATATTTCCTATTTTCCTAGAATATTACCATACCACACAGTGCATTTCCCAATTGAGTTATCAGTAATGTCAATTTCCCAATAATAACAATTTGAGGCAAACTAACTATCCTTGCTGAAGAGAGAAAATAATCATGATGGATACAGATGTTAACATTAGAAGGAACACCAACGAGTATTTAGGAATAAATAACTTCGAAGTGAAGTTTTGAACTCTTGACTTGTTTTTAAAATCCTATGTTCCTCAATGTATACAGAATGGATTTGCACAAGATTTTCTTTGGAAGTGATGAACAAAACGTATAACTTTCCCTTTGCCAAACCTTCTTATCTTCTAAAAGAAAACATTCAACACAGCACTGCTGGATTTCTCATTTTGTATTCAAGTAAAGATATTTTCCAATGGCTTTGTTTTAAATTGATATAAACTGTGCTAAATGCCAGAGCCTAAACTTATTCCAAACCTGAACCATCTTGGAAACATGAGTAACTTATAATTTCCCAGTCACTACATCTGGCTATATTTTCAGAACCTTTGTTAGAACCTGACCACTTTGGGTGGGAATTATTTTCTGTTAACACACATTGCATTTGCTGATTTTTCCTTAATAATGAAAGTAAACTGATAGAATGAAGATGGAATAATACAAAATTTAATAAAGTGGAGAAATTTCATACTCAAGGGTTGTTGTGGAGGCAACATATTAATAAATTGTTTGTGCTGAGATTGTTTCCTGTTTTGCAGAATGTATCAGGTTAATTAACTTGATGTCTGATTGTTTAGCAAAATCAGTTATGTTGTTCACGATGCTTTATTTAATTTGGACAGTAAATGCTTTGTGATTGAACTTGAGGGATGTTCTTTTCCAGTCTCATGACAATTGCCACTTAAACTGTACACAATAGATTGGTCACACCATTTTCTTGTCTTCAAATGGGTGTATTGTTTGAATTTTTTTAAGCAAAGAAATTTGACTTGGTATGGTTTGGACTGAATGCATTTTGGATGATGGTAATTGTTGTCTGATTTGGTCAGCATTAACTCTCAAGAGTTAGAATCCAATGAATCCTGAACACAGTTTGCTGAGATTCAAAAATGCTTTTGAGTTCAATCCAACCCCTTTTACTGGCTTGGTTTCAGATTTGACTCAGCTGTGTTTTTTTTCCAAACCAGTGTGTGATTATGAAACAATAGAGTAGTGCAGAACTTTTGGATTCACATTCGGTAGTATGTTTTACAGATGGCAAGACATATATATCTTTGCGATCATCAGCACTGGTGGGAGGGTTACAAAGTGGCTGAGTGCTTCATGTCTGTTTACTTGATGGTTATACCAAAAATGGAAAGAAGCAAATTCCTCCAAATTAATTTGTGCAAAACACTTCTAAGTTGGGTTTTTTTTAAATGATTATTGTTGAAAATAATTCTGCAATTCTGCTTTCGGCTTGACTAGATTTATCTTTTTTTGTTTCTAGTCCCATCATCTTGTTTTAAATTTATTCCATTTTCCCTTTACTTACTTTCCTTTCACCCATCACAGATCTATATTTTCCTTTTGTTCTTTACTCCTTCTTATTCTCTCTCCGAGCCTATTTGCTCAACCACATTAATTCACTAGCTTCTACCAGTTCAGCCTAAAATGTGAACTCTGTTCCTCTGATCACACATGTTGCCTGACTTGTTGAATATTTTCAATCTTTTCTGTTTTATTCTAGATTGATCTGTATCCACAAAAAAAAACAACAAAAATATCCTACTTGATATTGTTGTTTCTTTTCTTGGATCAAGAAATTCTGTTGAATTATTTCAGTCCATTGACCAGATTCCTTTAACCAAATGTCTGAACATAAACTTGGTGTTTGATAATCAATTTGCTAATCAACTGGTTATCACAATGTACAATGACATTGTAGATATTGAAAGGTTGCATGAGGAAACAACCAGAATGATTAAGTGGAACATGGGATTTGATCATGAAATGTGTTTGTGTAAACTGGGCATTTTGAGGAGCGAAAAGACAGTTGAGAAGTGGAATGATTGTTTTCAGATATGATTGTTTTTAGATTTAGAATTCCAAAGGGATTAGATAATGTACACCCTGATAAATGTTCATGAAAATGGCAATATAGCTCAACAGTGTAAGTCTTTTTAACTTGAAGTAAAATATAAAATTCTGGAATTGAATGCATAATTAGAGGTATTCATTCAATTTGAAGAAGTGTACGTAAGATTTCTGGTTACAGTGGGGAAGGGACGTAAACTCAAACTAAAATCCATTGCGATGTCAAGTGGTAGTTCTGAGACCTTTTCAAAGCATTTCACAAAACTTTGCATTATAAAGAATTCCTCTTCACATTGAGGATACTCTCCAAAGTTTTGTGTGGTAATACCACTGTGCTAAATGGAATAGATTTTAAACAGACCAACTCAAAACTGGGCATCCATGAAGTTCTGACAGCAGGAGTATAGTATTCGACCACACTCTGTAACCACCTGATCCAGCATATTTCTAAATCATAAAGCCAGAGAATCAATCTGACTCAGTAAAGTGCGTTACAGCAACTTAAGGCACCACTATAAGTGAATTGTCAATCTGTTGAAGTCACAACACAACAATTTGCATACAAACAGTGGAAGCAGCATGCGGCAGATAGAACTAAGTGAAACAACAACCACTGGATCAAATATTATGGTTCATGTCAGGAGCAGCACCAGGTATAAGATATGAAAATAAGATATCAAGTGAAGCTAGCAAACAAGACTTCTTGCATGCCAACAGCATAAACAGCAAGTAATAGATTAGACTAGATTCCCTATAGTGTGGAAACAGGCCCTTCAGCCCAACAAATCCACAATGACCCTCTGAAGAGTAACCCATCCAGACCCATTTCCCTCGGACGAGTACACCTAACACTATGGGCAATTTAGCATGGCCAGTTCACCTGACCTGTACAGCTTTGTGACTGTGGGAGGAAACCTGAGCACCCAGAGGAAACCTGAGCACCCGGAGGAAACCCGTGCAGACACTGGGAGAATGTGCAAACTCCACACAGTCGCCCAAGGCTAGAATCAAACCTGGGTCCCTGGCGCTGTGAGGCGGCAGTGCTAACCACTGTGCCACCGCAAAGTTAGAGCTAAGCGATCCCACAACAAAGGATCAGATCTAAACTCTGGAGACCAGCCACATCCAGTTTTGAATGGTGGTGTGCAATTAAATATCTCATTGGAGGAGGAGGCTCCACAAATGTCCTCATTCTCAATTATGGAAGAGCCCAACACATCATGCAAAAGGATAGGCGAAAGCACTCAAAGGAAGCCAGAAGTACCAGGTGGATGATCCATCTGACCACCTCTAGTGGCCCCCAACATTACAGATACCAGTCTTCAGCCAAGTCAGTTCACTCCCTTTGATATCAAGAAATGGTTGAGGGCATTGGATACTGCAGAGGCTATGGGTTCTAACAACATTCCAGTAATAGTACTTAAAACTGTGCCCCAGAACTGCAGATTCACCAAGAAATTCCTTGTTGCCTCCGATTTACATGCTCAGTCTTCAACTGACTGAGAGCTAAGAGAATTTGAGAACCAAGAAAGCAAACCTGAGGAAAACAAAATAGTGTTTTATCGGGCAACAGTGATCCCTATGCACCTTTAGACTTTAGAAACTTGGACAATCTATGACAGATACTCAAAGCACTGGAGAGGTCCCATCAGTGGTGCCTTCACAAGTTTCTCAAAATCCAGTGGCAAAAAAGTCAATCCAATAGCAGCCTCCTCGCCCAAGTCAATGTACTAATCATTCAAAACTAGCTCCATTGGGAAGGATACAATACAGCTGGTCTACTCTGAATTCTATCAAGTCAGGAGACTCCCAGGAGGGCATCCTTAAAGAAATCAATCATACCTGCCAACCTAGAGGAGATGTTGGCTATTGTGATTTATACATAATTCAATAAAATTTATGTTTATGCTTTGATGTTTGAATCAGCGATATGTGGGTGTTTTCTATGTCTGAAGAGTTTAATGATTAACTTGTAATTATTTCTGGAGCCATGATAATTTATTTTAAAACAACTTGATGGAGAGTTAGCTTTCATAATTAATGAGTTTTGTGTATATTAGGAGGGGTTACAAATAAAAAAAGTGAACAATTATACACCCAAGTTTCAGTTAGAAATTTCTGGGCACTTATTTAGGATTGGGGGAAATGCCCATAGCTGTAGAAGTCCTTGGATGAAGCTGAATCTATTCAGCAGTGCTCCTGAAAAGGGAGATTTGTTAAAATAGATTACCTTAGAGTGGGTAGTTTAGTAATCATCCCAGCCAGAAGTGTTTGGATACAATTCAGAAGTGGTTATTTGAAACTGTGTGTGAAAACAGGAAGAAGCTATCGGATTTTCTCGACTGTGGGTTAATGTCATAGCTAAATTAAAGCTATCAAGATCTTTGAAATTCTTTTCTAGTGCAAGTACTGTATAAGATGTGCTTTTGGGTAATGTGTAGGGGTATTTTTGTGATCTGCAAGAGAGTGTTTTATGATTAATAGGATTTTTTGTAACATTTATTGCAAACTCTCTTGCGTTATGTGTAAATAATTTGGACTTTTTCTATTTTGTCCTAATTTATGTTGTGAATAAACTTCTGCTAGTTCTTAAAACCAAATCTTCACAGTGCAAGCTTATGTTTCAATGAGAAACCATCTGATTATAACCAAAACACAATGAAATTTGATCCATCAAGCCAAATTTCATTGTGGGATCTGACTTGTCCAATAATGACATCAGCTGGAATCATAGCGATCTGATTGGCAACTAGATGCAGCTCAATTGAAAAGACACTGGACATATCACAAGACATTGGAACATGCAAATCTAAAATCTCTGCTCTCCAATCCTCCAAGCACCACCTGACTCTCCTGTGATATAGTTTCCAGTTTGAGGTATTGGACGTATCAAGCTATTTCTGAACACATCGAGCTGGCGTAGAACCAAATCATCCTTAATGCCAAGCCGCTTCCCAAGAAGATTCAATCAACTGATATTAGACAGATATCTTGTCTTTCAGCAGATAACGGAGTAACTTGAGATATAAAATATAGAACATAGAAAAATACAGCACAGTACAGGCCCTTTGGCCCTCGATGTTGCGCCGATCCAAGCCCACCTAACCTACACTAGCCCACTATTCTCCATATGCCTATCCAATGCCCGTTTAAATGCCCATAAAGGGGAGAGTCCACCACTGCTACTGGCAGGGCATTCCATGGACTCTCGACTCGCTGAGTAAAGAACCTACCCCTAACATCTGTCCTATACCTACCCCCCTTTAATTTAAAGCTATGCCCCCTCATAATAGCTGACTCCATACGTGGAAAAAGGTTCTCATGGTTAACCCTACCTAAACCCCTAATCATCTTGTACACCTCTATCAGGTCACCCCAAACCTTCTTTTCTCCAATGAAAACAGCCCCAAGTGCCTCAGCCTTTCCTCATACGATCTTCCTACCATACCAGGCAACATCCTGGTAAACCTCCTCTGCACCCGTTCCAGTGCCTCCACATCCTTCCTATAGTATGGCGACCAAAACTGCACACAATACTCCAGATGCGGCCGTACCAGAGTCTTATACAACAGCAACATGATCTCAGGACTCCGGAACTCAATTCCTCTACCAATAAAAGCCAGTACGCCATATGCCTTCTTCACCGCACTATTTACTTGGGTGGCAACTTTCAGAGATCTGTGTACATGGACACCAAGATCCCTCTGCTCATCCACACTACCAAGTATCCAACCATTAGCCCAGTACCCCGTCTTTTTGTTACTCTTACCAAAGTGAATCACCTCACACTTACCCACATTGAACTCCATTTGCCACCTTTCTGCCCAGCTCTGCAGCTTATTTATATCCCGCTGTAACCTGACACATCCTTCCTCATTGTCAACAACTCCACTGACTTTCGTATCATCCGCAAACTTGCTCACCCAACCTTCTAGCCCCTCCACCAGGTCATTTATAAAAATGACAAACAGCAATGGTCCCAAAACAGATCCTTGCGGAACACCGCTAGTAACTGCACTCCAAGATGAACCTTTGCTATCAACTACTACTCTGTCTTCTTCCAGTCAGCCAATTCCTAATCCAAACCTCCAACTCACCCTGAATGCCATACCTCCGTATTTTTTGCAGTAGCCTACCATGGGGAACCTTATCAAACGCCTTACTAAAATCCATATACACTGTTTTACCCTCGTCCACCTCCTTAGTCACCTTCTCAAAGAATTCAATAAGGTTTGTGAGGCACGACCTGCCCTTCACAAAACCATGCTGACTATCCTTGATCACATTATTCCTATCCAGATGTTCATAAATCCTATCCCTTACAATTGTCTCTAAGACTTTGCCCACAACAGAAGTGAGACTCACCGGCCTATAGTTAGTAGGGTTATCCCTACTCCCCTTCTTGAACAAGGGAACCACATTTGCTATCCTCCAGTCTACTGGCACTATTCCTGGAGACAACGAGGACATAAAAATCAAGGCCAATGGCTCTGCAATCTCCTCCCTTGCTTCCCAGAGAATCCTAGGATAAATGCCATCAGGCCCAGGGGACTTATCTATTTTCACCCTTTCCAGAATTTCCAACACCTCTTCCCTACATACCTCAAAGCCGTCCATTCTAATTAATTGTGACTCAATATTCACATCGGCAACAATGTCCTGTTCCTGAGTGAATACTGACGAAAAGTATTCATTCAGTGTCTCCCCAATCTCTTCAGCCTCCACACGCAACTTCCCAGTACTATCCTTGACTGGACCTATTCCTACCCTAGTCATTCTTTTATTCCTGACATACCTATAGAAAGCCTTAGGGTTTTCCCTAATCCTACCAACTAAGGACTTTTCATGTCCCCTCCTTGCTGCTCTTAGCTCTCTCTTCAGATCCTTCCTGGCTACCTTATAACTCTCAATCGCCCCAATTGAACCTTCATGCCTCATCTTTACATAGGCCGCCCTCTTCCATTTAACAAGGGATTCCAATTCCTTATTAAACCACGGCTCCCTCACACGACCCTTTCCTCCCTGCCTGACAGGTACATACTTATCAAGGACACTCAATAGTTGCTCCTTGAACAAGCTCCACATATCAATTGTGCCCATGCCGTGAAGCCTACTTTTCCAAGCCACGCATCCTAGGTCGTGCCTCACCGCATCATAATTTCCCTGCCCCCAGCTATAACTCTTGCCCTGCAGTGCACACTTATCCCTCTCCATCACTAGAATAAAAGTCACCGAATTGTGGTCACTGTCCCCAAAGTGCTCACCTACCTCCAATTCTAACACCTGACCTGGTTCGTTACCCAGAACCAAATCCAGTATGGCCTCACCTCTTGTTGCGCTTCTTTGAGAAATGTAACAAGGAAAAGAATGCTGTTAGAATAAAGTTTATTTTGCAAGAACAATAAAGCACACAATGTGTTTTCCACATGGCACAGTTCAATATCTGTTTGACAAAAGAAGGTATGGTTAGACATGCGAATATCCTTACAGTTGAAGATTCGAACCATGATTCTTCAGATGTCGTCTTACCAGCAGCGTTATTTTAACTTTCAAAAGTCTCTTACTTGGTTATCAATGCCAAGTCAGAAGTTTGATGCCAAAAAAAGGTTGAATGTTAAAGAAATATATTATCTATGGGGTGACGCATATGTAAATCTGCCTGCCAATTAGATTTTGCCCTTTGCTCTCCTTGGTTGCAATGTGATTGGGTGGTTGTGAAATCGTTTAAGATAACAGTTCTTTTCTGTTATCTTGTTCTGTTGATCAAATGAACCAGTATATAGAATTAGTCAAGTGTTCAGCTTCTTGTGTTATTTCACATGTTGATTCATTGTACAGCTGCATTATTACAACTTTTATTGCTCTCTGATAGAAATTTTCTCAATTCATGTTTTCTTAAAATTTAAATATATTCAGAAGAATACTTGTCACTGACATAGTAGCATTCACTGAAACTTGACTCAAGCCAAAACAGAACTGAATCCCCAACATCCCAGTTATAAGGCTATTTGTAGAAAGAGTGGATAAACAAAGCAGGTATAGTAGTCTTTGAATGAGATGTGGTTCCTGAATTAGATCTATATGGTTAGAGGTGCAAAACAGGAAGGGAGTGACTTTGTTGGAAGGTGACAAGGAAGGTGACCTTACTGGGTATTTATTATATCCCTGCAAATAGGAGGAAGGAAGTAGAAGAGAGCATTTCTATGTAGATTATCAAAATCTGCAGGACAAGTTGTTAAGATAGTTGGCGATTTCAATAAACCAGGAGCATATTGGGAAAAAGGGAGAGTGCGGGATATGGAAGAGGAGAAATTCCTACATTTCCAGTCCTACCAGGAAGGGAACTGTGCTGGATCTGGTCCAGGAAATGAGGCAGGACAAGTGGAGAATGTTAGAGTGGGCATATAATAAGATTCGGTCTTGAGTTAGAAAAGGATAAAAATCAATTCCGGTTAGAGATCCCAGACTAGAAAAGGTCAGATTTTAGGGGTCCAGAATGTTGAATTGGAAAAAGTTGATTGATTCTACCAAAGTGGATGAATAATGGGAGAATTTCAAAATAGAGGTGAATAAGGTGCAAGTTAGGAACATACCATGAGAAATAAATATGGGGTATGCAAAGCTAGAGTAACTTGGACAACTAAGGATATTGGTGAGAAAATAAGGAAGGAAAAGATTGATTTGATGCATACTAGGAATGAGAGATTTTAGATACAAGGCAAGATTAGAGAAATTGGGCTTATTCTCCTTGGAGGAGAGAAGATTGAGAAGTGACCTTTATTGAGGCATTCAAAATTATGAACAATTTTACGTCACGTTCCTCCTTTTGATAGGGTAAAAATAGGATATTCTGTTTCTACTAATTGGTATGTCAGCAAGAGATCTCTGAGTGAGATGAGGAGAAATTTCTTCACTCAGAACATTGTTAAGATTTGGAATGCACTGCATGGGAGAGTCGTAGAGGTGGATTTAATACGAGTTTTCAGAAGAGAGTTGGGTATATATTTGTAAGAATCCATTTTAGAGGGTGATGGAGATATTGCTGGAGAATGCAATGAGCACTTTTGGGAACAGGTACCAACACGCTGGGTCAAATGGCCTCATTCTGTACTGTAACAGTCTATGATTCTGTGATTTCTTGGGGAGTAGTTCAGAAACTCGAGAGCAGGTTATCTGTTTTCTGAGTTAAAAGCATCACACAGCACAGAAGGAGGTTATATGACCCAACATGCTTGTACTGGTTGAATGAGATTTCCAAGTAGTTGCACTCCTTCCTCTTTCAAGCAGCTCATTAATGTTTTCCTTTTCAAGTATATATCCAATTTCCTTTTGAAAGTTACTCTTGAATCTGCATCTACCACCTTCTCAGGAATTGGAATACAGGTCAGCACATAGGCGTAACTTTAGATGATGCAGTACAAGCTATGTTTTGCTTTGAAGGTAATGAATGAGGATGCAAAACCAGAACAGATATCTGTAGTAATGTTTTTTAACGCCACAAGTTCCGTTATCTCATGCATCTGCTCTGTGGGTTTGCTGGTGTGATGTACCAGGTGTTTAGTAGAAACTTGGTACTGAAACGGTAGTGCATGGGTTGCTACCTTCTCGCTTAACAGTTTCCTAAATCAGACCACATTAGAGCTTTTCAACCAACTTCCTTATCTTGCAGCTGGTTATGTTTTTTGTGCCATTTTTATTGAGTTATGAAGTCCTGTTAATATACAAACCATGTTAATACCATATAAATAATTAGTTGTGATTGAAACACAATGTTGAGTTTTAAAAATTTTTTTAAGCCATCTTCTTCCCTTTAACTCTCAATGTGAGATATGCTTCTTAGTATGTTCTTCAGTCCAAACTTGCAATGTAGGTGAAGTAGCAACCAGTAACTTAAATGTATTTTCTGTCTTCCTTTCAAACATAAGGATTTGAGGAAAATATCTGGACAGCTCTTCTGTGTGACCTCTTTCAGATGTTTTTGGTTCACAACTTCAGTTTTTTTTTAATGTGGGTGTTGCTGACAGTCAATAGTTATTGCCCATCCTTGGTTGTCCTTGAAAAGGTGGGGGTGAGCTGCTTTCTTGAAACACTGCAGTCCATTTGGTCTATGTGCACCCATAGTGCCATTAAGAAGGGAATTCCAGGATTTTGATTCAGCAGCACTGGAGGAATAGTGATGTATTTCCAGTCAGGTTGATGATTAGCTTGCAGGAGAATTTGCAGGTAGTGATGTTTCTATATGTTGTGTGTCTAAGGAGTCTCAGTGAATTGTTACAGGGCATCTTGTAGATGGTACATACTGTTCCTACTGAGTATCTGTAGTGGAAGAATGCGTATTCATGATGTATCTACCTGAATTGTACATTTCATAGCCTCCAGTTCTTTTGCCCAAAAGATCTTTGTACATGCACTAAAGTCATAGATCTATCAACTAAAGGGAATAACTATTCTTTATCCTCCTCCTTCTAAACCTGTTGCAATTTGCACACCTTTGTCATACCTCTCCTTAATTTCCTTAGCTGCACTGAGAAGTAACGTAATTTCTCCAACCTAGAGATTGGAATTAAAATTGCTCATCCTTGGAATCATTCTGGTGAATCAGTGCATCCTCTCAAAGACATTTATATATTTCCTCAAGAGCTGAATTCCAGAGGTGAGATGAGAATGACCGCCCTTGACATTAAGGCTGCATTCAATTGATGTGACATTAACGATCCTAGCAAAACTGGGATTAGTGTGTATCAGGTAGCAAACTCTCTGGTGGTTGGAGTCATATGTGGCACATAGAAAATTGGTTGTGGTTGTTGGAGGTCAGTCACCTCAGCTCTAGGATATCTTTGTAGGAGGTCCTCAGGACAGTGTTCCAGTCCCAAGCTGCTTCACCAATGACCTTCCCTTTATTAGAAGGGCAGATGTTCACCATTAATTGCACAATGTTCAGCACCATTCGCGACTTCTCTAATATTGAAGCAGTTCATGTGCAGATGCAACAAGACCTGGACAACATCCAGTCTTGGGCTGACATGTGGCAAGCAACATTTGTGCCAGACAAATGCCAGGCAATGGCTATCTCTAATAACAGACAATCTAACCACTGCATTTATCATTCAGTGCTGTCGCCATTACTAAATCCCCCATTATCAACTTCCTGGGTGTTATCATTGATCAGACATTCAACTAGAATTGCCACATAAGCAAAGTGGCTGTAAAAGCATGTCAGAAAGTAGGAATACTGTGACGAGTAACTCACAACCTGATTCCCCAAACCCTGTCCATCATTACAAGGCACAAATCAGGAGTGTGATGAAATTCTGTCTACTTTCCTGGATGGGTACACTCCAACAACATTGAAGATGTTTGACACATCCAGGACAAAGCTACCTGCTTAATTTGGACTGCATCGACTCCCTTCACCACCTATGCTCACAAGCAGCAATGTGTAGTACCTACAATATGCACTGGAAGAATTCTTCAAGGCTCCTTAGTACCCCCCATAAATCCACAATCACTTCCATCGAGAAGAAAAATGGTAGAAGATACATGGGAACACCACCACTTGAAACTTTGTCTCCAAGCCACTCACCATTCTGACTTGGAAATGTATCACTGTTCCTTCACTATTGCTGGGTCAAAGTCCTGGAATCCCATCCCTCAAGGCATTGTGAGTCAACGTAAAGCAGATGGTCTGCAGTGGGCAAAAAAGGCAACTCACCAGCACCTTCTCGTGGGCAACTGGGGACAGGCAATAAAAGTCCAGGTTCCCTCACCAAGACAAACCAAACATCTTTAGTGAGGAGCTGTCTTATGCCCTTCATTGGTTGCTTGCTAAGTTCTACCTGTTTCACAACAGCAATATATTAAATTGACTTTTACCCATTTGAGGAGAAAGTGAGGTCTGCAGATGCTGGAGATCAGAGCTGGAAATATGTTGCTGGAAAAGCGCAGCAGGTCAGGCAGCATCCAGGGAACAGGAGAATCGACGTTTCGGGCATAAGCCCTTCTTCAGGAATGGGGAAAGTTTGTCCAGCAGGCTAAGATAAAAGGTAGGGAGGAGGGACTTGGGGGAGGGGCGTCAGAAATGTGATAGGTGGAAAGAGGTCAAGGTGAGGGTGATAGGTCAGACTATTTCTATTTCTATCTCAGGCGACCGAATCAACACTGACATCTACTACAAACCGACCGACTCACACAGCTACCTGGACTACACCTCCTCCCATCCTGCCCCCTGTAAAAACGCCATCCCATTCTCCCAATTCCTTCGACTCCACCGCATCTGCTCCCAGGAGGACCAGTTCCAAAAACGCACAACCCAGATGGCCTCCTTCTTCAAGGACCGCAATTTCCCCCCCGACGTGGTCGACGATGCCCTCCACCGCATCTCTTCCACTTCCCGCTCCTCCGCCCTTGAACCCCGCCCCTCCAACCGCCACCAGGTCAGAACCCCACTGGTCCTCACCTACCACCCCACCAATCTCCATGTACAGCGCATCATCCGCCGTCATTTCCGCTACCTCCAAACGGACCCCACCACCAAGGATATATTTCCCTCCCCTCCCCTATCAGCATTCCGTAAAGACCACTCCCTCCGTGACTCCCTCGTCAGATCCACACCCCCCACCAACCCAACCTCCACTCCCGGCACCTTCCCCTGCAACCGCAGGAGGTGCAAGACATGCGCCCACACCTCCCCCCTCACCTCCCTCCAAGGCCCCAAAGGAAACTTCCATATCCGTCACAGATTCACCTGCACCTCCACTCATATCATCTATTGCATCCTCTGCACCCGATGTGGCCTCCTCTATATTGGGGAGACAGGCCGACTACTTGCGGAGCGTTTCAGAGAACAACTCTGGGACACCCGGACCAACCAACCCAACCACCCTGTAGCTCAACATTTCAGTTCCCCCTCCCACTCCACCAAGGATATGCAGGTCTTTGGACTCCTCCATCGTCAGACCACAACAAAACGACGGTTGGAGGAAGAACGCCTCATCTTCCGGCTAGGAACCCTCCAACCACAAGGGATGAACTCGGATTTCACCAGTTTCCTCATTTCCCCTCCCCCCACCCTGTCTCAGTCAAATCCATCAAATTCAGCACCGCCTTCCTAACCTGCAATCTTCTTCCCGACCTCTCCGCCCCCACCCCAGTCTGACCTATCACCCTCACCTTGACCTCTTTCCACCTATCACATTTCCGACGCCCCTCCCCCAAGTCCCTCCTCCCTACCTTTTATCTTAGCCTGCTGGACAAACTTTCCCCATTCCTGAAGAAGGGCTTATGCCTGAAACGTCGATTCTCCTGTTCCCTGGATGCTGCCTGACCTGCTGCGCTTTTCCAGCAACACATTTCCAGCTTTTACCCATTTGAGCATTGTACATTCAGGTTGTTCTACTGTAATGTGACAGTTGTGTTCCTCTGCAACCTCACACTATAGAAAATCGCACTGTTGAAGATTACTAATAGAAAATCTCTATATCCGTTCAGTCAAAAGTTCCTGTTAGTTTGGCTGCAATTCAAAAGAACAGCAAAAGGCAATTCACCCCAAGTAGGATAGACAATCGAATGAACAGGAAGGTCTAGGAGAGAGTATATATTTCCTTCAAAGATAGGAAAGCAGGTGTGAAAAAAGATCATGAAAAGACCAATATGCTTTTGATATGTGGCCGTATTGAATATAAAAACAGTTTGTACAAACTGTCAGGCTGCAAGTGAAACATCCCATGCAGTTCTTCGAGTGTTATACTGTGGGAAATATATAGTAAAGATTTGCTAGGATGCTATAATTTATGGTTTTATTGACAAAGCAAAATTTCAAACACAATGATTTTTAAATAAAAAGGAACATTTAAACCAAGATATAATTTGCAAGATTGTTTCCATGTGATGAATTAGCAAAATCAAAATATTAAATCAAAATCTTCACAAGCCAAAAGGTAAATAGATACATGGGATATATGCACAGAAACAGGCCATTTGGCCCGACAAATCCAAGGGTTGTGCTGCACTGAGCCATCTCTTCCTTTTCTCGTCTAAACGCTACATCATAGTCATCTATTCCCTTTTCAGTTGCTTGTCTGACTTCCCCTTAAATGAATCAATACTGTTCACGTCAGCACTCCCTGTGGTAGCACACGTCACCCATTTGGATTTAAAAACAAAAGCTTTTTATGAATTCTCTATTGGATTTCTTGGTGACTGTCTCATATTGACATCTAGAGCTATAGTTTCCACATTCAGTCA
Source organism: Chiloscyllium plagiosum (assembly GCF_037043375.1). Taxonomy (NCBI): domain Eukaryota; kingdom Metazoa; phylum Chordata; class Chondrichthyes; order Orectolobiformes; family Hemiscylliidae; genus Chiloscyllium; species Chiloscyllium plagiosum. Next base: position 25,597,653 of record NW_028270148.1, on the reverse strand, counting down.
AAATCTTCCATAATTTTTAAGGACCCCTATAAGGTCACCCCTCACTTTTTTGTTCCAGAGAAAAGAGACCCATAAGACAATAAAATGTCGGAGCAGAATTAGACCATTCAGCCCATCAAGGCTGCTCCACCATTCAGTTGGGGCTGATATTTCTTTCACCCCTATTCTCCTGCCTCATCCCATAACATTTGATCCCCTTACTAATCAAGAATCTACCTGTCTGTCTTAAAGACATTCAGTGACTTGGCCTCCATAGCCTTCTGTGGCAGAGTTCTACAGATTTATTACCAGCTCTCAATCTCTCTTTTTAAAAATATATGTACGCGTATATTTTTATCATCCTTGTAATTTTTTTTCTGTTTTCTGACCTGTGCCTTTATAACCCTTTTTATGGTACGGTGACTCGGAGTGCATGTTGCATTGTTAGCATGGTTTAACCAAGAGTTCAGCATGGATTCATCATAACTTCCCAACTTTTCAATTCTAGATGTATAGTCTTAAAGCTTTTTGCTGCTTTGTTTAAAGAGTGGTGTTGCTGAATTATGGTGCAACTTTCAAGTGATTGGTGTGTATGTCCCGAGAGATCCGTTTTTTCCTCTGCTTTACCTCTGTACTTGCTAAGTAGTAAGTGACTTCATTATTCTTTGTGTCAAAATATATTATTTCAGATTCATGTGTTGTGCTTTATTTGCCCATTCTGTATAATTTGACCTTCTGTAATTTGTTGCAGTCCTCCTCAGAGTTGACTATTTACGTCACGTCCCTCCTTGCAACCCAAAAGATTTTGTCAACAACCACGTTCCATGTAAATTTTGTTGCTACCCGGACTTCTGTGGTTCATGCAAGGTAGCAACTTCCAGAAGCAGAGGTCAATTTTCTCCTCCCAAGAGGCTGACTTGGCCATGTGACCATGCAGCTTAGAAGGCCATTGGTCAACAGAAATTGAGATTTAGATTCCATTGTTTAAATTGTTAATTCAAGTTATGAGCATTGGTTGAACAAAATGATAAGGATTACTAGAATTTGGAGTATTTTACCAGTTGCAGGTGAAAATGTAATAAATTTAAAGGGGACTTTTGACAATAAATAACATAAAAAGTTAGGAGAAAAGTTGAAGAGATGGGTTCAAGTTGATAATGTCAGTTGAACAATTTACGCTGCCACAAATATAATAAGCAGCTGGCCTCCTTCCATACTGTAATCTTTCTGACTTCTATTCTAAAATCTGTCTTGTGATGTTGATGTCACAACATTAGGGCTGGCATCTAATGTCTATCATGCCTGTCCTTGAAATGTGGTGATGAGCTTCTACATTGCTTGAACTGTGGCAATAATCCATGTTGATTGTCTCACATGATATATATCAGCCCTCTATCAACCAAGAATTAAACTCTGCAGGATCCTAATTTTTTTTTCAGCAATGTGCCAATATAAAAAAAATCTCTGTTTGAAAGACCAACCAACCATTTTCTTAGTGTCTCTTTAGAAATGTACAAATTAAGGGGGATTCAATCAAGATATAGTGAAAGGAACTCAGAGATAGAAAGCAATTTCAAGTGAAGAAAGTCTCCAGTGGGTAAAGCTGTAGTTGTAATTAATGTAATTTTCATTCTCTAGTCACATGCAGAATAATAGAATGTTCAATCGCTTGTGTATAGTCTTTTCGGAAGCTCCAACAAATAGTTACGTCATACATCAGAGAAACATAGAATTTAATTCTTGGTAATCCAACCTACATCTGATATATTTGGCAGTGAATTCTTTTAAAAGCACCTTTATGTTAGTGGTTCTGGTATACATCTTCATTATGTTAAGTTTGAATAAAATCTCTTGTTAATGCAGTTATGGTGTTGCCAATTTTTTAAAGCTCAAGACAGAAAAAAACCTGACAATACCTCAAACTTTGAGTTTGTGTTCATAGAAACATGGAAAATAAGTGCTGGCGTAGGCCACTCAGCCCTTGGAACCTGCACCACCATTCATGGCTGATCATGCAATCTCAGTGTCCCACTCCAGCTTTCTCTGCATACTACTTTATCCCTTTTGCCTCAAGGGCCAGCTTCCGATTGAATATATCTAACAAATTGATCCCAGTAGCTGTCTATGTTAGACAATTCCATGGGTTCACAACTCTGAGTGAAAAAATTCTTCCTCATCTTATTCCTGAATGGCTTACCCCTTATTCTTAGACTGTGACCACTAGATGGTACATACACATGCATGTGAGACATTTTCAGAACCAGCACACCAATGTGGCAGTTGCTGTTATGCAAAATTTCTTGAATCTACATTGTGCAGTATGCCTTTAGTAGGGTTGCCAGTTCTGGAGGCTTTCCTGGAAACTTGGCCATGTGACTTTCTAACCAAGTGACACCCATGATGTTTTATTAACTAAATGATGACTTGATAGCAGAGACCATTACCTAGAGACCTAGAAAACAGGAGCAGGCATGGTCCATTCGATCTTTTGAGCTTGTACTGTTATTCTGATTATGGCTGATCAGCCAACTTGGTATTCTGTTCCTGCTTTCTCTCCATACCTTTTGATCCCTTTAGTTTCTAAGAACTATATCTAAACTCCTTGAAAAATTCAATGTTTTAGCCTCAACTGCTTCTGTGGCCGAGAATTCCGAAGGCATGTCGCTGTCTGGGTAAAGAAATTACTCCTCATCTCAATCCTAAATGGCCTACCAATACAGAGGAACCTCGATTATGCAAATATCAATTGTCTGAATATCGGATTATCCGAAGGAGATCCCGATAGAAACATTACATCAAAGACATGTTTTCAACACTGATCGCGTCTTTTGATTACAGTGATTAATAGTGAACTCAGCTACCTGAAATACTGTCGAGAACAGTCCTGGACTGATGGGAGCCCAGGTACCATTTCCAAATGACTGATCACCTTCCCTCTCTCTCCCCCCACACTTTCCCTGGAGTTCTACACAGGCGTATACCCTAAACCCTCCTTTCCCAGATAATCTCTCCAACGTTGTCCTGTACAGGGCAAAGGTGGAACCTGTCAAGAAGGTGTGTGTGTTGTGGACACTCTTCCCCTCAAAAGGCAGAAGCAGCAGTATTGTTGATGTCCAGTGCGGCTGCCCTGGAGAGGGGGTGAGGGTGCATTGGGGGTGGGGGGGGCAGCAGGCAGGGGGCAGGGTTGGGTGGTGTTGGACAGGGTTGGGGGGGAGCAGAGGGCGGATGTTGAATGGGTTTGGGAATGTGGGCGTGGAGGCGGTGGTGGGCAGGGGAATGGTGTTGGACGGGGTTGGGGGCAGGTGGGGGCGGATGGGTGGCAGTGTTGGATGGGTTGGCGGTGGGCAGGTGGGGTGTGGGGGTTGGGGGGACGGGTGAGGGGGCGGTGTTGGATGGAAGGTGTACTGGAGGGGGTGGGTTTGGGGGCAGACTGGGGGCGGGGTTTGGAGGGCCTGGCGCTCATGTGCACTGTGCTATTGCCTCGTCTCCTGAATGGGGAGTGGACTTAACCGCAAACTCCGAGCCTCAGTGAAAAGGCATTGACTCAATTAACCAAATAATCAATTATCCGAACAAAATAGTACCTGCCCGTTTTGTTCTGTTAATCGAGATTTCTCTGTATAAAAAAAACTGTGACCCCTGGTTATTATATGTGCCCTGGTCATCTGGAATATTCTTCCTGCGTTTATCCTGTCTAATCCTGTTAGAACTTTGTAGTTTCTGTGAGATTTCCTGTACAATTGCAATACAGCATCCCTGCTCCTGTACTTGGTTTGACAAGATAAATGCTGAGAGGGTTTATCCAATCCCAGCGAATACAGTGAAAATTAGATTCCTTAGTGTGGAAACAGGCCATTTGGTCCAATACATCCATACCGACTCTCCGAAGAGTAACCCACCTAGACCCATTTCCCTTGGACTAGCGCACCTAACACTATGGGTAATTTAGCATAGCCAATTCACCTGGCCTGCACATCTTTGTGACTGTGGGAGGAAACAGGAGCACCTGGAGGAAACCCATGCAAACACAGGGAGGATGTGCAAACTTCACATAGTCACCTGAGAGAGTTCCCTGGTGCACCTGAGAGAGCTCCCTGGTAACCACTGAGCCACTGCATTGCTGATCGAATTTCTCTGTATTGTGTGTTGCAAATGCAAAATTCAGATCTCACTGCAGTACAGGAATGTGGTGACATCAGTTATTTTGTACTCCAGGTGTTTTGATGACTTGTGGAAGTCTGCCGTGTCAAACATTTACTCGTCTGCACTACAGTGTGGGCATTTGCCTCCAGCAGGTACATTTTCTGATGCCACAGTAATTCACTTAGCTCCCATGATGTGAGACTTGGGTAATGTAGTATTGAAAGATTCAACATTTATTGCAGCTTTTGCTTTGTACATAATTACAGTAGCAGACACTTCAGTCTAATATTAAGCTGTTCAGTTATGAATAGTAGCACACTTTGATCAGCATGTCATCCTTCATGTGATCCAGTAAAGGAGGTGTCTGAGACCTTCCTCAGGTTTCAGTGATGATATTGTGAGCATGTCTCCTAAAGCCACATTGCACATGAACTGTGAGACATGACACACTGCGATCCATTGATGATAGAAGATTAAATAGCACAGTTTATCTGGTGTTGGATCTGTGTGTCAATCATGGCCTTTTGAGAGAAGTGGTTATTAAGATATAGGAAGTGCTCAACATGTTTACAGTGTTTTTTTGAAGATATGTTTTCCCTGTACTGTATATTAGTATTGATTCTTCACACTTGTAGAGGAACACTTGGCTGGAAAGGTTGTTTCCTTTCCCTTTTTTGAAGGTGGCCACTGTCAGGTAATATTCAGGCTACATAAATGTCAATCAATAAATCATGTCTGTATGTTATCAAAGTCTCTGGGTCTGCTTTTTAAAAAATATATCCTGTATTGTTATCACGATAATTGAACACCAAATCACCATGACCTGGATCTGCTACTTAAAATTTAATTTTCTTTTTAACTGTTACCTGTCACCATATAGCATGAACATAACTGTGGAAGATAGGCAGACAGTCAGCAGATACGACCCCGTCCACAGCATGCTGCTTGGACCTATTTCTGGCCAGCCTGGTCAGACCTATGATCAGACCCATGAGGAGGTCCTCTGATCACCCATGCCCTCTCCGGACCAGATGTCCAAAGATCAGGAGCATAGGGATGAAGTGCAAACAAAAACACAAGAAAATTGGGTGTGCTTTATTTTGGTTTTGATATGCAGAAGTGCTATCACACACAACTGAGCAAACCACACACCCACCCCGCCCCCACCCCACCAAATAGTGATTTTTTTGTGTGTTTTTTTTAAAACAAGTAACTGGCACCAGTAAAACATCTGTTTAGTCACTTTGATATTTACAAGCAAAACCCTTTAAGGACAACTGGGTCTGCTTTTTTTTTAAATACCCAGAAGTGTTGTTATGCACAACTAAAAGACTTTCCCATCTCCAAAATTGCTGGGTTTTTTTCTGTTTTTCACTTTAACTACCACCAATAATCACCCATGTAGCCAGTTACATATTTTAAAGCAAAGCCCGTTAAGGGCAACTGGGTCTATGTTTTTAAAGATTTAACCTCGTTTTGTTTCAACCTGTTCAGAGTTGTTACTACCCACCTCTGGAGTAGGTGGTATTTGAATCTGGGCCTTCTGGAAAAGAGGTAGGTGTTGTCCCACTGTGCAACAGGAGGGCCTATTGGGTCTACTTTTTTTTGACAGTTGCTCAAGACTGGAATCGAACCCAGCTCCCTGGTGCCACAAGGCAGGAGCATTAACCACTGAGCCGAGTTCCGAGTTCTTATAGTCCTCAGGGCTGGCTCTCAAGCTTTTAATGGGTGGAGTTTCCTGTCCAGAAGTTGGTGAGGAGGTTGCTGATGATGGCATGTCTGTCAAAACAGTTGCATTTGTGGAAGGTTCCTGCTATCTTCTCCCCAGTTTTAACTGTACATGCTTTGAGTCCCACCCCTTTTTTTTAAGGATTACTCCTAGAATCCATGGAGAGCCATAACCAAAGTTCCTTATTTGATATCTCCCAGTTTAAAATCCATATGATCTTTGCCCATTGGGACCTTTATTTTGGTGTTCTTGCTTCAATTAAATCTCGCCACCATGTTTGGGAAAGTCAGGCTAACCCTGGTCCGAAGCCATCAGCCCATCAATTCATATAGGGACTACTCCTATGATTATATGCAGCATTGTCTTATAGTTGAAGAGGAAAAATGCAAGCTTCATGTCAAAAGAACCTGTAGTTTGCTTTCTCATGCTCCTTTTGAATACCTGAAATGCTGCTCAGCCAAACCATTTGCTAGGGTGCCATTCAGATGTTGCCTCACTCCATTTATCTTCATAAACTCCCCACTTGTAAATGGGGTCCCATTGTTTGTTCCAAGCACATTGAGTATACCATATGTACTAAAGCATTGGTGGAGTTTTAAGATGTAATAGAGGCCATTTGATGCATGTTGATTCATTTTGAATTAGCGTTGATAAGGATTAAGAACATAAAGCCCATAAGTGGTTCTGTAAACTCTGCATATACTTACACCCAGAATTTCCCTGGCCATTCCCAGGGTAACATGAGGCTGCTTGTGGGGCATTCTGGTTTTCCTGGCAGGTTTTGCATCACTTGACCAGTTTGAGATATCTGTGTCCTTGCGAGCATTTTCATTTTAGAAATTCCAGGGTGGCCATTGTGCAATTCTGGAAGTATTGATCGCTGGCGTGGATGTGAGACAGCCACCCAAGCTTCCCACAGATAATGCCATCTTCTGTGCTCAACTGTTGATATTTTGAAGTATAGGGTTTCAGCTGTTCTGTAGTACTTGTGGTCCACCATTTACGATGATATGGCATAGTTTCAGCAACGTACAGTCCTTTCGGGTCAGGTCTGGATTTGCTTGGTAGATAATGGTACAGTGTCCATGAAGTTTGAAGTGATGGTGACCTCATCCATTTTCAGAGATGAAGATAGGCTGGTCAATAGTGTCAAGAGCCTCATTCCTAATGAAGGGCTTTTGTCGAAACATCAACTCTCCCGCTCCTCAGATGCTGCCTAACCTGTTGTGCTTTTCCAGCACCACACTCTTGACTCTAATCTCCAGCATCCACAGTCCTCACTTTTGCCTGGTCAGTAGTGTCAGGCAGCTCAAGGCATTTGCATTAGTTGTTTGTCTCACTGGTTGATATTTCAAGGTATGTTTACTCATAGGTACCAAATAGCAGTGTCCAGCACAAGATCTGAGCTGAAGTGATAGGAGGAATTGCCTTTCCTTCTTTGAAGAGGCCCGGCAGAGGTTTATGATCAGTTCCTATGGTGAAATGCTGACCATGGATATGCTGGTGGAACTTTTTCACTGTGAATACCTTCTTTCCCGATCTGGGCGTACTTACTTTCTTTCTGGCTCTACCAAGGTTAATGATGCAAATGTGATTTGATGCTTGTTCCCAACATCCCAATGGTGCTATAATACCACCCCTATCTCATGGGGAGAGCACTTTACAGTTGCCTTTAAAATAAGTAAAAGTTAGGATCTAGTTTATATTAAATATTTTGAGGGGTCTGGTCCAGTCAGTAACAAGTAACACCGTGTGGTCTTGGGGGTCATAATGGGTTCATATATTTGTTGACAGTAGTTGTTTGATGATTGCAAAGACTTCCACTTGTGGTATTTGCCACAACCATTTATGATTTTTTTTAGCAGGACATGGAGTGATGCAAGCTATAGCCTGGATATGAATTTCACATAGTAATTTATGAGACCTAGAAGAGACTTTATTCTGTTGTGTTCCTTAGACACAGCTATTTTTATGGCCTTCACCTTCTCTTCAATAGTGTGTAATCCATCCTTGTCAACCCTGTACCCAAAGGTTTGCCACCTCTTTTACCCAGAACACCCATTTTTCCCTTTTTAGTGTTACAAAGTTGAAAGAGTGCATGGTGACTTTCAGAGAGGTGCCTTGTCTGAGCTCAGCTCGGAGATTGTGACATCACTTGTGACAGTGATTAGTTGACAGGTGCTGAGAATTAATAATGTGTAACAAGCAGCTTCGAGTTGTGTTTTGATGTTAAGGGAACCAGATTTGAATTTAACCATTAATTTAAATTATGCCCAGGATACCATAAGGTCTAGATTAGAGTGGTGCTGGAAAAGCACAGCAGGTCAGGCAGCATCCAAGAAGCAGGAAATTGACGTTTTGGGCAAAAGCCTTTACATCGATTTTCCTGCTCCTCTGATGCTAACTGGCCTGCTGTGCTTTTCCAGCACCACTCTAATCTAGACTCTAGTTTCCAGCATCTGCAGTCCTCACTTTTGCCCAGGATACCATAAACCAATTGAATTTGAATTTATTGTATTGACAACATCAGACTGATGAGAGGGTACAATGTTGGATGTATAAAAAAAGGCAGGCATTTTGAAAATTCGTCAGAGCTAACTGCCTATCAAACTGACGAAATAAACATCTTGCTCTCAAAAGAAATCTCAGAATGCATCATTTATGAAAGGTACCAAGAAATTTTATACAAAGATACTCGCAGTAAAAAGTAAGAAGTTGACGCAGAGAAGACAGCAGAATCAGAAGGACAGAAGGATACAGCAGATTTGGAAGACCAGAAGGAAGACAGCATAAGAGACTGTATGGACTTTAAGAGATCAAGTTGATTTAATGTTGAATAATTGTGTTATCGGAGCAGCATTTTAATAGAATTGGGGTCAGATAGTGATTAGTTAAGGTAACGGGGCTCAGATTTGTTAATAGTTTTTGTTTAGTGTTCACTCTGAGCTCAGACAACGCATCTCTCTGAAAGTCACTATACACTCTTTCAACTTTGTAACACTAAAAAGAGAAAAATGGGTGCTCCAGGTAAAAGAGGTAGCGAACTTTGAGTACAGGGTTGAAGTCTCTTCTCGGTCTCATAAATTACTATGTGAAATTCATACCAAATCTGTAGCTGGCACCACTCCATGTCCTGCTAAAACTAAAATCAGAAATGATTAGAAATCAGAAGTCATTGTTTGGGTTAGAAAATTTTTTTTTAATCCTTAAAATCAGAGGTTCTCTTTCAGTCACTCATGCTTGTGGCAGATTGAGGCGAGGCAAGCTTTTCCAGGGTGTTAGTTTTAATTAGCAGAGGGTTCCACTTCCATGTTGTAACATTAGGAACGCCAGCCATAGAAAAATGTGCAAACCTCCTCCATGCGCTCCAAATATTCTTTTGCAGTAGCTCCTGAGGTTAAAACATAATCCATAAAGACTGTCACTCTGGGCACCGTTTGGAGGATGTTCACCATCACCCTTTAAAAATGGCACAATCCAAAGACATACCAAAAGGCTAGCGAGTGTACCCATGCAGTCCTTGGTTAATATTTATACTGACGTACTTCCTGGATGATCCCTCAAACTCCAGTTGGTGGTAGGTGTGGTTCATATCCAACCTGGAAAATAAGTGACCCATAGCCAGCTTTGCATGCAAGTCTTCTATTCATGGCATTGGGCATCTGTCTAAGTGGGAAGCAGTTTTGACTATCAATTTATAATCCCCACAGAGATGAACAGAGTTGTCAGGTTTTAAGAGTGGGATTAGTGGTGTGGCCCATTCAGCAAATTGTGCTGGACACATGATACCTAGTTCCTGTAGGCATTCCCATTCAGCTTCTACTTTGGCACATAGAGGGATTACAAGTAGGAGACTGGTTGTACTTGAAGGATTTAGATTGGACCTCTGGTTCTGCATAAATCTTGGCACTTGTGGCTTTTATCCTGCCAAGAGTTATGGACCAGACTGGAACCCCCGCTCAAAATATTTTGAGAAAGTAGCTGAGATCCTAACTTTTTTTTATTTTACAGGCAAATGTATTTCAGTTGCAATTCGACTGGTCAAACTACTCAATGTTCAGCAAAACACAATTTATCCAAACCCTATAGTCAAAATATAACACAAGAAAGAAGAACTTTAGAATAATTTAACTCTGTTAGAAAACTTAACAGAATAATATATAGAGCAACAATAATTAATGTTCCAATATAGTAACATCCCTTAAGCATACCCCTTGGCAAAAAGGCAAATTTAGAAAGCACATTTTGTCGCATGAAACACCCACAGTTGGAAGAGAAACCTCAGCTTCTAGCTGTAAACATGAGAGAGGAAAATATAGCATCTACTTCTTCAAGACTCCAGCAGCATTCGCTGAAACTAAAAGCTTAAATAAACACTAGAAATTCTGGTCTGTGAGAGTTAGCCACACCTGTCCAGGCTGCTTCTATTGTTCCAACGTTTTTTTAACAAAACCCCAAGGTCTCTCAAGCTGTTTACATTACCACAGACCTCTTTGTACCTCTTATTCGATCTCTCTCTTAAAAGAAACTAGGACAAAATACATCTCTTAAAGACACAGTATTGTCACACCAAAGCCTCTTGGAACACTTTGGGCTACTTCCCAGTGACTTCAGGTAGCTTGGGCCAGTCACTTTCTGTGGACTCACTTTCAAAATGGCTGACCTAACTTCTGCATTGGTGACTGTGGGCGCAGGTGCATCTGAGACATGAAGTCAAAGTTTGAGGCATACAAGTTGAGCAAACCTGACCTATACAAGAAATCCAGGTACAACCTTATAAAGTCATCAGCAATGCTAAGTGGCAATAGTTAAGCTTAAGACTTGGACCAAACACATGGACACCAGTCATTTGTGGCAAAGCTTACATAACACAACGGGCTGCAAAGTGAAGTTGATCACAATCATGGGCAACAGTACATCCCTACTGGATGACCTCAAGCATTCTACACTCTCTTTGAACAGGACGTCAGTGAGACAATGTCGCCTATTAAAACAGCCTCTGATGCATTTGTACCCACAGTCACCATTGCAGATGTTAGATTGGCCTTCTTGAGAGTGATCCCATGGAAAGCGACTGGCTGTGTACTCAGATCCTGTGCGGATCAGCTGGCAAGTGTATTCACAGACATCTTTAACCTCTCTTTACTATGATCTGAAGTCCCCATTTGCTTCAAAAAGATCACCATCATCCTAATGCAAAAGAAAAATCATGCAGCATCCCTCGATGACTACCGCCTAGTGGCTCTGACCCCCATAATTATGAAGTGCTTTAAGAGGTTAGTCATGGCTTACGTCAACTCTACCCTACCATCAATTGCCTTGATCCTTTGCAATTCACCTCCTATTTCAAGAGAGCCATAGCAGGCACCATCTCCCTGGCTGTACACTCATCCTTGGAACATCTGAATAACAAGGATACCTATGTTAAGATTCTATTTATTGACTACGATTCCACTTTCAGCACCATAATTCCAAACAAACATTTCTTAGCTCCAAGACCTAGGCCTCTGCGCGCCCCCTCTGTAACTGAATCCTTGACTTCCTGACCCATAGATTGCAATCAGTAAGAATAGGTGACAACACCAGTGTCCCACAAGGCGCTGTACTGGGCCCCCTTCTATATTCCTTATACACTTAGGACTGTATGGCCAAGCTCCACACCAACTCCTACAAGTTTGCTGACGACCACTCTATTGTAAATTGAATCGCAGACAACAATGTGACAGAATACAGGAAAGTGACTGAGTCCTTAGCAGCATGGTATAAAGACGATAATATCTCTATCAGCATTAGCAAAATGAAGGAGCTGGTCATTGGCTTTAGGAAGTGGAGTGGAGGGCATTCTCCTGCCATCTGCATCACTGGTGCTGTGGTGAGAATGTTGGTTGAGAACATCAAGGTCCTGGGAGTGAGGATCACCAACAATCTGTCCTGGTCCAAGCAAGTTGACGTAACGGTTGAGAAAGCACAACAATGCCTCTACTTCAGGAGGCTAAGGAAATTTGACATGTCCACAAGGACTCTTACCAATTTTTATAGATGCCTGATAGAAAGCATCCTATCCAAATGCATTACAGTGTGGTATGGCCACTGCTCTTTCCAAGACTGCAAGAAATTACAGAGAGCTGTGAACACAGACCAGTCCATTACACAAACCCCATGTAATAGCTATCTGTTGATTCTATATTTCCCACTACCTCAGGAAAGCATCCAGCATAATCAAAGACTCTCCCACCCTGGTTATACGATCTTGCACCTTCTTCTGTTGGCGAGAAGATAAAAGTTTGAACTTACAAAGTGGTTGAACAGCTTTTTCCCTGCTGTTATCAGCCTTTTGAATGGATATCTGTAATGTTAATTCTGATCTCTCTCTGTCTCTTCTCTGTAGCTGTAACATTGTATTCTGCACTCTGTTCTGTTACCCTGATGCATTTTGTATGGAACAATCTGCCTGTATATTACGCAAAACATTTTCACTCGGTACATGTGACAATCAATCAATCATCAGTACCCATTTAAAGATCTGTTGTCAATCAGGTGGATTTTCTGCTGCCAATCCCTTCTGGACAGGTGGAATCTGGCCCTTTGCCCATGCATAATTTGGATTGCAGTTATATGTAAGGGCTTCCCAATGTAAGTGGCCAGTCTAGCCTGGGTGTCTTGCAGGCTTAAAGCTGCCCCATCAAAGTTTCTTATAGTCTTTCTTCCTAACTATAGGTACAGTGGCACTTATGTCAACCTCCATGTCTAGGGGATGGCCATGTATCTGAGACTTTATCTTAATTGGGGCCACTCTGGGAGTAGTGATGCAATTTAGCTATATCAATTCCTCATTCTTGGGCTGATTTATTTGCAAGACTGTGTTTTAATGTGGGTGTATCTTCGGCCTGGTGATAGATGATTCACTTTTGTAGCCTTGTCTGGAGTTCACTGTATGTGAACTCTAACACAACAAGTGCATCACAGATGTTTATGCTCCTCACTATATTGTGAAGAGACTTCCCGTCCAGTCCTGGAGCCTTAAGGGCTCTGACTCCAATTGCTGTTCCTTGGCAACACAGGGAAGCCGTGAGTATTATCCGCTGGGGACTTGGTTCTGAAATATGCGTGTTGCCTAAGACTGAGGACAGTAATGTTTATGCACATCTGAAGCAGCCAAGTTCCTTTTTCCGCATTTTCAGGGGAGAAGGCCAGTTCTACAGCTTTATTAAGGTCCAGGTTTGGTTTAGTGAGTCACTTCATTTAAGTCACAATATTGTTAATTTCACAAACCAAGTGATCCCTTAACATTTCCTGATTTGCTGACCTGTACTCAGTGTTCTGCCAATTTCTGCAGTTTCATCAAGAATTCAGTAACATTCCCCAGGAAGTTTATTTGCCATGTTAAACCTGAAACACTGCAATACAACAGATGACATGGTGTCATAGTGATCTGCTATCATATCTATCAGTCCATCGAGATCTTGATTCTGGATCTTCTGCACAGGTTAAACACTTTATGATGCTGGAAGTCAAGGGTTCTACAAGTGGTCAGGAGAATTACATTTTTTGTTGGTGATCCCTTCGATCCCATTTGCCTGAAAAAAATTTGCACACCTGCATCATAAGATTGCAGTTTCCAAACATCAGCATTTTTAATATTTTCCCTTTGTGGTCTTACTGGGTGTGTTGAAAGGCATTGTGCAGTTTAGTGCCCTTTTGTCTGCTTGTCAGAAGTATCATGCTGCTCTACTTGGCTCTACATTAGCTGAACAGAAGGAGGTGCCCTTTTGCTAGTTTCTAGATTACTCCCAAACAGGCTTATGAATATGTGTAGCAATGTTCATTTTTTCTTTGACTTAATACCATCCTAAACGTATCTGCAAATGCCAGTGCTCTTTGTTATTTTTAGTGGATTGAAACTGAAGTTTGAGAGAAGAAATCAGTGGATTTATAATTATATTCATGTCTGTAGTTTGCTTTGCATATATTCTTTCCTTTGACTGGACCCATTAAATGCAGTCTCGTGTGATACTACCTGTTCATTTAAGTCACTGTAGTGTGGTGAAAGGTGTGTGACAAGGGAATATCATTTTTCTATCTTGATGTTAAACTGGTGACATGTGGTCATTAGTCTTTTTTTGAAAGGAATTTTAAACCAGCAAGCCCCTTCTGGAGTAGTGATATTGTTATATTCCAGGGGTTTACCACCAGACAAAGAAATAATTTAAGGTGCTAGCTTGCTTTTATATTCAGAATAATAGAGGATTAATTTTATTTTGTATAATCCAGAGATTGGAAAGTTTTGACCATTTCAGAAGAGACCTGACTGGAGTCAGAAGTAAGTTTGGTCACTCCTAGAAACAAATTAATTATTCACAGCTGCTAAGGAAATAAGGTATCATGATCGAGTATAATTTGTGGAACTTTCAGACTATGAGCGTTTGGTTAAAAATCTACATTGATTTTTCAAAGCTGAGCAAGTCCAATTACTCAGTTATGTGAGAATTTGAGGAAAAGGCTTCACAGCTCTCGTGACAGGAACTGGGGGGGGGGGGGAAATAAAGCAGTAAGTCAAACATAAAGGTTGGCCAGAGAAGGGAAATTTCACTGATTTTCGATTAGCTGTAAAGTGATGATGTTGGAAATAGGATTTTGTGTTTTGAAATCTTTAGAACTGTTATGTTTAGACAGCTTGGTTTGTTTTATTTTAGTCTGATCTCTTCTGTGTGACCATCTTCTCTTTTATTGTTAAAATTGATTCTACAACCTTGTATGTTTATGTCTCAATGAAAGGCTGCTAAGTTAACTTCAGGCCAGAAATCATTCTGGGATCTGTCTTGTCGAGTCATAACTTCAGCTGGTATAATAACAATGGACTGTAGTTAAGCCTATTGATGGTAGATTGAGAGCAGAGCCTGAGTCGAAAATGTGTTGAAAAAATATACTTGTATTTTATCATGAATTATTGAATCCTTTAAGTGAATTAAGCAATTTTAAAAAATCTTTTACTTGTATATCTAAGTGAAAAGGACTTCATTTTCCCCCCAAATTAGCTGATTAATTCATGTTAATTTCATGATGTCACATAGCAATTAGCAACATCAGTCGTTCATAAAAACACTTGTATTTACAGTGCCAGTGATTTTAATTGTGTGTGAATGTTGTTATAAGCAAAATTTATGATAAGGTTGCAAAATTAAGAAATATTGTTCTTGTGCAGTATTTTGTAAAATAACTTATGTTGGCAATTGGGAATTTTACCACTTAGTGTTACAATGGTTTAAGAACCGTTGGTCTAATTTTTTAAACAGTTTTGATATTTGGTTGCAAGTGTGGCTAGTAATTAGTAACTAATGCCATATTCTGAAACATATCTCCGGTATCTCTTTACCCACATGCTAGACCCTGTCATGGCATGGACTTTTAGAACAGCCAACCCATTTTCACTTAATTATGATCCCTATTGTCAATTTGTCTTTTTCCTGTCATGCAATCATCCATCCCTTTGTCTGCCTAAATGTTGATTGCTTTCTTGCACTCTTCTTCTTTATCTGGTCATGTTTACCTGCAGCCCTTCCTCTTTTTGACTGTAACTCTGTGACTTTATCTAATGATTAGCACACCTGCCTCAAAATACTAGGGACCCAGGTTCAATTCCAAACTTGGATGACTGTGTGGAGTTTGCACAGCCTCCTTGGGTGCTCTGGTTTCCTCCCACAGTCCAATACTCCAAAGATGTGCAGAGTTAAGTGAATTGGCCATGCTAAATTGCCCCATAGTGTCCAGAGAATTGCAGGCCAGAAGTAGCCATAGTAAATATGAAGTTATGAGGATAGGGCAGGGGCTTGGGTTGGGTGGGATGTTCATTTGAAAGTCATTGCAAACTCAATTGGTCAAATGGCCTCTTTCTGCACTGCGGGGATTCTATGATACCATGATCTCCTGCGCCCCTTTCTTTGAAACTATTATAAAATTTAGTGTCTGATTTTGAATATTCAAAATTGTTGTTATGATATTCTTCTTGGATTATTTTAGTTTAGATAAATCTGGAGATTGGAAAGTTTTTGGGTACTTAAAAAGAGGTTTGACGAGAGTTGGAAGGACTTCAGTCACTAATGGGAACAAGAAGAATGTTCACAGCAATAAAGAAAATAAGTGACCTCAGTGATAGAATCCTAACATTGTTTTCGACTCCCAGGGACTAGAATTCATTATTTTGTCATAAGTAACAATTTATTTGGAAACATAGCATCCCACAGTTAAGAAACGTGTTCATAATATTTTAAATGGTAAAAGACACTTTTCCTCAAGAAGATTAATTTTCATTTCTCTTTTTTGTAAACAGCACTAGCTACTGTTGAAGATTTCCAGATCCGACCACATGCCCTTTATGTGCACTCTTACAAAGCCCCAACTTTCTGTGACTACTGTGGAGAAATGTTATGGGGATTAGTACGACAGGGCTTGAAATGTGAAGGTGAGTCTCTATTTCTGATGTCTGGTTGTCAAGATGTGTCTAAACATACAGAAGTCCAATCAATTTTTTTGTTTAAATTTCGCATTTAGAAGTCTAATTTGCTTTTGGAAAATATGTGAGTAACCACCTGATATTAAGTATTCTGTCCATTAAGGTAGTGACCCATAAAGACCAGGAAAATCTCTAGCTCAAATGCTATACTAATTTAATCAGAGCTGTGATAATTGTTGGGATACTACAATTGACATCTGTTTCCTGCTATAAAGGGACTGTTGACCAGAACCCAAGGTCTCATGGGATGCAAAGACAAAAATAATAGAATGCTCATATAGAAGTGCTGCATTCAGGGCAATAAGCCATTTTCTGGTTTTTTGAGCTTTGTTGGGCGCGGGGAAGTATGTTTGATGCATTTGAGGATGACAGCAATTTTGGAAGCAGAGTCCGAGGTTAGCGCTGCTTTCTATTTAGTTTTCCATGGCAACAGTGATCTAAAGACTCCCAGAAATGAAGTTCACATTGTATGGCATAATGGACCAAAAAGACAACCGCTTAGAACAGATTAATATTGATGATGCCCCAATCTTAATCTGTTGTTGGGGTGGTTTGAGTTTTCAAGAATGTGTACAGCAAAGTATAAGCTCAGCCTGAGCTAGTTGAAGGAAGTGTTGCAGTGCCACAATGTATACAACTGTATGTGTTACATGTTGGTGAATTGCAGTTGATGTCATCATGTACCTACCTATCCCACCCCTCACCACCATTTTAAGAACCTCTGCACTAAGCTTTATAATAATATTTAAAGTCATCTATGGTATAGTGCTGCTGTTTTGGAAGTGTTGGTCTTTGCACAATCTGTCTTCACAGCTGACTGTATAAGGTACCACATCACTATTCAGAGGCAAGAGTTGTCCTGGATAATTTAAATTGATTTTCTGGTCATTTATCTTATTGCAGAATTTTGTTACAAACGCATTGTATGCTGCGTTTTGCCACAGTACAACTGTGCATGTATAGCGTGCTGTGAATTACTTTGGAACAATCTGACCTTGTGATAGGTGCGAGGTAAATCTACGTTTTTATTTCCCCTGAAGTGATGATTTTCAATTCGCCCTTGAGTAAAAAAACTGCCAAGTTTATAAGCGCTTCTCAAAGTCATTTTATAATGTATATTAGTTGCAGTACCTTAGCTTGAAAAGGTTAAAGACATTTTTACAAAACGCAAGATGCAATCAAACTATTTGTTTGATTAACTTTTCAGGGCTTTTTATTTTGCTTTTGTTCTTAGTTTCATCATCTTGTGCAATCTCTCAAATTCTTGTTTATGTGGCTGGCAGTAACTGAGAGAACATGGGAGAAATATTGAACAATAATACATCCCTTAGATGGAAAACATTTACAGACATTGACTTCAGACAATTATGCACCAATCTGATCCCCCAGCTGAAGTCCAAAAATCAGTTTGCTGATACACTTCACGAAATCTGAGACATGTAGAATAGCCAATACCATAACTGTCATGATATCTATTTAGCATGGAACAAAGGAGTACTTAATTCACATTTGTACAAAGCCAGAAAACTCAAACGTTAAACAACCTTTTTTAAAAAAAATGATAAATTTCTGTAAATAGTTACGTTTGTGAGAATTTTAGTTCTAATACACTTTTTTTTCTTTCGAACCTTAACATGGTGCGCAAAATATTTTTTGTTGTTAAGACACTTGATGGTGGCAGTGATTTAAAAATGAGCCTACAGAAGTTCTTTCTTTCTAAAATTGTGAAGTATTAACTTGTTCCAATTTACGTTCATTAACTGCTTTAGTCGAACAATGATTTTAACTCCAAAAATCTATAACTGACTTTGTAAGCAAATATTGAGGATCACCATGGTCATCGATGGTGCAAATGGTCTCCTAAGAGCTAAACATGAACAAGGTGGACAATAGTGCCATCTTCTGGTAAAGTCTGAGCCACATTTTAATTCTCAAATGTAGTGTAGATAGAGTCATAAAGATCTGTAAAGCACGGAAACAGACCTTTCGGTCCAACTCGTCCATGCCAACCAGATATCCTAACCTAATCTAGTCCCATTTGCCAACGCTTAGCCCATATCCATCAACCCTTCCTATTCATATACCCATCCAGATACCTTTTAAATGTTGTAATTGTACCAGCCTCCACCATTTTCTATGACAGCAGAAGATCTAAATATATTAATTTAATATGTCTGCAGAGAGTTTGAAAATTTAGGCCTTTTATCAAAAGTCCACTGAGTTAATGGATAAATTAATCCTTTTAACGAACCTGTTCTTACAGAAAAGTTAGAGCATTCCTAATTTGTTAAACCTTTGTACAGATGTAAACAGATGATTTCTGTAGCAGAACTTATGTTTCTTTTATGAATTTAGTACTAAAGAGATTGACAGGGCAGTCATTGTTTTCACTCAAGTGCCTTGTGTGTATGTATATACCTCATTCTTTCTGCAAACTACAATTTTTTTTCATGTGGTGATCCCATGGTTTATGAACCAAGTAGCTCTAGAATACCTTAGTTCAAGTAATTTGCACCCATTTTCCATTCTTGGGTTTCCTTGAGAACTGTTAATTTTCTAAATTGCAGAGCTCAATGCAGAAGCCCCACAACCAGATAGGTGGCAATTTTGTATCAGGCTGTCAACCAGAAATAGTAGGATTGTTAGCTGGGGAATGACCTCAGGTCAGATGAATGTTTGACTCAAAGCTGACTAGGAAGCACCATTGGGAAAATTAGTTCTTATTTCACAAAAAAAAGCAATTTATGAAAATAGTGTTGATGCCTTAAACTGCATCATTACAATGCATTTAAAATAATTTTTTAAACTGAATTGCTTTATAGCGTCTCTTTGGACTTTGCTTTCTGGAGTAGGGACATTCTCAAGATATTGCATTGCCTTTATCTGTTAGATCCAGGTACAAATATTTATATCCAGTTAGTTCCATCTTATGTAAGGGCCCTCTTGTGGAACAGTGGTAGTGTCCCTACCCCGGACCTAGAGGCTTGAGTCCAAGTCCTACCTGCTCCAGAGATGTGTAATAATATCTCTAAACAGGTTGATTAGGGAAAAAAACAGGTTCCATCTTATTTGATAGGGCTCTTGTAGCACAGTGATATCCTATCTCTGAGCCAGGAGGCCCACATTCAAGTTCCATCTGCTCTGGAGGTATATCACGACATGTCTGAGCAGGTTGCTTAGAAAATATCTCCCATCTTATTTAAATAGGCGTTCTTGAGATCAGTGGTGGTGTCCCTCCCTGTGAGCCAGGAGACTCAGGTTCAACTCCCACCTACTCCAGAGGTGTGTAATAATATCCCTGAACTGGCTGATATAGAAAATATCTACCTTATTTGTAGAACTGTTAGATTTCAGTATCGATTGTCTATTCAAACCATATATTATGATGACCTTCTGACCCCATGTATATGAACTGCCATTTGTGAATTTTTGACGACATGGTTTTCAACATTCAGAAAAATGTTGGTTAATTATTTATTTTAATAATTTGATAAACTTTGATAAACTCAAGAAACAGTGTAGAAACTTTGTTGTCCTCTGTTTAATTTAAGGATTATTATTTAGTTAATTAAAGTTCACTTGCAGGTATCGCAGTAGCTGGAAGTCAATTAAATGTATTGCTGTCCAGTTCACGGAAAGTCAATGTGAACTAGAGAGTACTACTGTAGGGGAATCTTGTTCACATATTGCATTTATTTACTTTTAAGACGGTTCTTCTGCTTGCTGATTTTCAAATAATTAATTTCATGACACATCCACAATACTTAGTTGGCTTGAGGATAAGGCAACTTTACGGTTGATTCCAGTGGTATAGTGGTTATCTTTCCTCCTTTGAAACTTGGGTTCTAATCCAGCTCAGATTTAAGAGGTTAAATTCTCATCTCGCTGACAGTAAGGGTTCTCATTAAAAGAAATTTTCGTGTAGCTCTCATCCCAAAAAGCATGCATAAATCTATATCACCAGAACTAATTTGACTGTCTCATTCTGTCGGCATAAAAGTTTGACTAGCATAGAAATGAATAATGTCACATTACTGTAACAGGTAAACGTATTACATAAGAAACACACAAAAAAGTGAGTTAGCAAGGTTGAATACCATGGGACTAACGGAACATTTCTATGGATATGAAGTTGTTTGAGGGACAGAAAGCAGAAAATTCATAATGAATGGTTGTTTTTCAGACTTTGGTTTGAAGGGGGAAGTGGAAAGTATGCACTGATTGCCTCCCAAGGGGTTGGATCCATGCTGTTTTTGGTATGCATTAATAACCTGGACTTGAACATGCATACCAAAATTTTGCAGTTTGCATATGGCTTAAAGCCAGAGTGGGGGTTGTTGTAATTCGTTAGAATTTTCATTCTTTCAAAGAATAGGTGTAATGCACCCTTTCTGCATTGTATCATTTAGTGCTTCCAAAGTTTACTTTCTATGGGGACTGAAAGCTTTGTTATTGTGTTGATATTTGAGTGCATTATCCAATATGTGGACCCGATTGTAATAGCACCCATATGGGTTATTTGTTTTTTTTTCTGCTTTTAAGCTAGAATTTTAAAAATGGAAAATAAGGATTTTAATATAATGTTACAAGGGTCGGTTTCTTTCAGAAGGCATCATAGATTTCATTTGTTTAGGATTTGAAGTTGTATTGAAATTATTTCCAACTATTGATTGATGATTGACATAACCTTGCTATCAATTTTGTTTATATTTTCTTTTCTCCTATCCAATGCTCTTATGAATGAGTATCTTTCTTTCTGTCCATAGTAACTGCAGTATAGTGAGCTTGTTTGTACCTGCTTCAATAGTAGTTATCCAAATTTCAAACAGGACACCTCTTGCTGACAATTAGGAGAGATGACAAGGTGCATTACTCCTGATTCTTAATTAGCCATCTTTCTTAGCTTAACTGCAACTTTCAGCAGGTTAACCACAGCATCCAACCGGTTCGATGTCCAACTGGGTAGAACAACCAATAATTGGTTCCATTCTTGTCCATCAATTCATTCTCAGAGAATATGTGTAATGGATTCTTTTCCCAATTTTCCTGTCCTAGCACTGGAGTTCCCCAAAGTTCTACCTATCCTTTGGCTCTCTTATATTTCATATCTACATGGTACCCCTCAACAATATCATCAGGTTCAGCATGTAAAACAGCAGCACTTTCACCATCACCATCTTGAGCCTGTTTATACACTGATTGGACTGCACAACAAAATCCAATATGGGATGAACAATTATTTCTGAGGGCAATTAGGTATTGGGAAGGGCAAAGTCATTGTTCTTGGTCCCTGTACAATCCCATTTCCTGTTCATTGTTTCCATCTCTAGTGACTGCCTTAAGTTAACCAATACGGTTCACAACCTTAGTGTTGTGTTGACAGTTCTGCAACGATGCACAGATTGCCTATTTTTTGACATCTATAATATGACTTGATTTCCAACCTGCCTCAGTTCATCTGCTGCCTAAACCCCCACCTATGCCTATTGACAGGACTGATACATGAAGAGAACTGGATAAATTAGGATTCTCTGCCACAGAAAGCGGTTGAAGCCAAAACAGTCAATGTTTTCAAGAAGAAGTTAAATCTGATTCTTGCAGCTAATGAGTTTAAAGGATACGGGGAGAAAGCAGGAACAGGGTACTGTGTTTGATGATCAGCAATGATTGTAGCAGAGCAGACTCAAAAGGGCCAAATGGCCTACTCCAACTGTTTTCTTTGATTTTTATGTCAAATTTATGATCCACTGTTCCATTGAACTCTAGCCTTATCTCTCATTTCACGCTAACAGGTGTTTAAAGCCCTCCTGTTAATACATTGTAACTTGCTCATTGACAAAGCATTGTCTTTTTGCTGACCATCAATGGCTTCCTGACTGACATTTCAGTTTTAACATACTTATCTTTATTTTCAAATTCTTCCAAAGCCTTTCCCCTTCCTTCTCTCCAGCCCTGCAAACTTTTGAGATCCTTGAAACCTCTGAAACAGAATTTATTTAAACACTACAGTTAAAACACCAACAAATGAAAATTGAATTTAGAATAACTTAACTATTGGAAAAGTTAACTGACCCGATACAGTAACTTAATTCAGGAACTGTTCCAATCCAGTAACATCCCATAAAGACACCCCTTGGCAGAAAGGTAAATTGAAACACAGATTCTTACAAGCAGGAGGGAGCAATATCCAAAGAGATTTCAGAGAGAAAGTCAGTCAGGAGTCATTTACTAAAGCTTGCAACCTTCCTGGACTCGAGCATCTTGTGACTGCCACAGCTAAACCAAACTAGAAAAAAACCTGAACTGGGAGAACTGGCCACTTCACTGCCATTGTTAAACCAGGCTCTTCCTAAACCCCTCGGTACCTCAGCCTTTACGATCTCCCTTAAAAAAAAAACCCAAGGACAAAATAACCTTATTAAAGTGACATTATCTTTTGCAGATTCTTGCTGCAGCAGATACTCATGGCTGTGTAATAAAATGGTCTTTCTGTGCTGGGACTAGTATTAATGATGTAAACTGCTTTCTCCCTGAGCTGCTGTGTAATAACAATGGAAATATGGTATACTGGTGTCAGCTTTGTATGATTGTTCAGGCTGATGAAAGTAACCAAGGGTCCTTGTTGTTAATATTATTAACATTTTTCTTGGCTTTGTCTAGCAGCAAATGTCATATCAAGGGTTATGGGAAATAACAAGAAAGTGAGGTTGAGAATTATCTGATCTCATTCAATGGTGGAGTAGACTTGATGGGCTTAATGACCCTATTCCTATTCCTTTGTCTTATGGTCTTATATTGGAGGTTCCTCTGAAAATTCTTGAAGCTGCACTGCTACTGCATTTTCCCCTATAACCACCGGAAATAGGTGATTCAGGAGAATGCCCTTTAGGAGTTATTCTGCTTTGGACAAAGAGAAATAAGTTGATTGTTTCCACAACATGATTTATCTCTCTTCTTGAAGGTGGTTAGAATTGTTGCATTCTTACAGTGCAGAAATGTTGAAGACTTGTTTCTCACAAATCCATGGAATGAGTGCATCGAGTCCATATAAGCAAAAGGAGCTATTTATTGCATTCATTGACCTGGCCTAAGCAGTCTTTTAAATTCATTGAAATAAATTTAATTTGTCTCTTTAGGTATTCTATCAGAACTATAATTATAATCTACATTGTGTTTTAGGTTACATTTAGGTTACATTGTTGAATGGATTGTGGAATAATGATTCCAAATGAGTTAGTTTTACTGAAATATGGTGAAACTTTGATCCAGAATTCCCCTTCGTGTGTATCTAACCAACTACTTTGTACAATAAAGGCAGTCCACATTTTTGCCCGCATTTTGATACATTGCCCAGGTAGAAAGAAAAATGAGCATCCATCTTAACTATTTATTGTCTAGTTTACATTATTGAATATGTTGTGAAAAATTACAGGAAGGTGATTATTTTTAACATATGCTATAAGTTTTAAAAGCTTTGTGACTTAATTCACAATAAAGTGGATAAATTATTAGCATAAGTAGGTAGAAATGGTGATGATAAAGTTGTGATTGTAGAGACGTGGCTGCAGGGTGATCAATTAACGTCTCGGTGTGTTAATGATATCGGAAGGGCAGAGAAAAGGGGAAAGGAAGTTGGGTAACATGGTTAGGGGAGTAAACAATGCAGTAGTGAGGAAGGATATTGGCTTTGAAAATCATGTTGTAGAATCTGTATGTGTGGTGCTAAGAGACAGCAAGAGCAGAAAATATTGATATGGGTTGTCGATAGCCCCCCCCCCAAGCAGTGGTGGAGATGTAACGGAAAGCATTAAACAAATCAGAGATGCATACAATAAGAGTGAAATATCTGAATCTAAATAAAGGTAATTATGAGGCTTGAATTGGTAAGGATAAATTTAGGAACTTTACTAAAAGGTTAATGGTAGATAGGCTAATATTTAAAGAACTTGTGTATGAATTCCAGACAAGAATGAATAATTGTTGTAACAGAGGTAAAAAAGGAAAGGTGTTTCAACCATGACTTACAAAAGAAATTAGGGATAGTATTAGATCCGAAGAAGAGACATACTAAATTAACAGAAAAATCAGCAAGTATAACAATTGGAAACATTTTAGAATTCAGCAAAAGAGAACAAAAATTTTGAGCAAGGCAAAGAAGTAGAGAATGAGATTAACATTGAAAAACTGACCATAAAAGCTTCTATAAATATATGAAGAGAAAAAGATTAGTAAAGACAAATGTAGGTCACTTACAGTTAGAAGCCAGGGAAATTATAACAGGGGATAAAGAAAGGGTTCTGTCTTCACTGACCAGGGCACAAATAACTTCGCAGAAATGTTAAGGAACCAGTGGTCGAGTGAGAGGGCAGAATTGAAAAAAATTGATATCAGTAAGAAAGTAAGGAAATTAATGGGGTTAAAGGCTGACATCGCCAGGACTTGATTATTTACATCCAGCAAAGTTCAGGAAATGACCCTGGAAATATTAGATGTATTGGTGGTCATCGTCCAAAGTTCTGAAGGCTCTGGAGAAGGGAGAGAAAGACAAAAAGCAATTACAGATGAGTTAGCCTAACATCAGTAACGTCAGAAAAATACCAAAGTCAGTTATAAAACACATGAAAACACAACATTTGAAAAGCATTAATAGGATTGGACAAAGCCAAGTATGACTTTATTACAAGAAAATAATGCTTACCAAATCTATTATTTTAGGATGCAGCAAGTAGAATGAATAAAGGAGAACAAGTGGATGTGGTGTGTTTGGATTTTCATATGGGCTTTGATAAGTTCTGTGTAGCAGGTGAGTGAGCAAAATTAAAACAGAATGGGGGTAATGTAATGGCACGGATTGAAAATTGGCTCACAGACAGGAAAGGGAGAGTTGGAATAAATCCATCTTTCTCTGAGTAGCAGTTGGGTACCTCAAGAAACAGTACTGCATCACAGCCATTCATAATAAATATAAATAACCTGGATGGGGGAACCAAGTACAATATTTCTAAGTTTGGTTGTGATACAAAACCGAACTGAGAGTTGTTAGGAGGATGCAAGGAGGCTTCAAGGTGATTGTGATAAGTAGGGTGAGTGGACAAACACCTGGCAGATGCAGTAGTGTTGCTAAACTGAAATTATAAACTTCAGTGTGAAAAATAGAGGGGCAGAATATTATTTAAATATGATATATTAGGAAATGCAGATGTATAACAGGATCTAGGTGTCCTTGTACAACAGTCAATGGCTTCAGTTATATAGCGGCTTGGTGAGACCACACCTGGAATGTTGCAAGCAGTTTTAGTCTCCCTACCTAAGAAAGGATATTCTTACTTTGCAAATTATCAGCCTAGTGAACTTTCTGTGCACTCCATCTATGAGAGGACTCCTATGACGAGAGACTGGTTTGACTGGGCCTGTATTCATTAGAGTGCAGAAAGATGAGAAGGGATCTATAGAATTTTATTTGTTTCAAACAGACCTAAACAGTCTGGGTGCAGGGAGGATGTTTTCCCTGGTTGGGGTGTCTGGAACAAGGGATCTCAGACTAGGGGGTAGGTCATTTAGGACTGAGATGAGGAAAAAGAAGTTCTTCACGCAAAAGGATAGTGAACCTGTAGAACTCTACATAGAAGGCTGTGGAGGCCAAGTCACTGACTATATTCAAAAGACATATTCCAAAATTTCAAAGGCATCAAGGAGTACAAGGAGAAAATAAGAATGTGGCATTGAGATAGAGGATCAACTGTGATCGCATTGAATGGCAGACCGATCTCATAGGGCTGAATGGCTTACTCCTGCTGCTAGTTTCAGTGTTTTGTTTTTATGTTAAGTAGCTGCTCAAGAGCCAGGCTATCGCTCTTGTTGCTTTTCTGCCTTTCTCCCCCAAGAAACAGACAGGCCTCCAAAATGTTTTCTATATGAACTGTTCTGTACTACCATTGATGAATTTATTAGTTAGGTAAAGAAGTGGAAATAAAGAAGTGTTTTATGTAATTCAAGATAATCATTATCTGGCCAAATAAAACGTGGGGCGGGTTTTACAACCCCCTGCTTGGGGGTTTGAAGGCAGGAAAGGGTATCTCAAAATGCACTGCGTGGCATTCCTTGGGAATGCTGTGGGGAGGGGAATTGCCTCCAGTAAGCATGGCGGAACCACAAACGAGGTGCTTTCAATTTCTCAACACCTGCCTGTATAGCGTGGGCATAGGCGTGACTAGTGTAGGTAAAATAGCAGTGGGATGCGACTCTTAAGTGGCTATCAATATGACCCACAGGCTCAAGGGTGGGTGTGTCCTCCCACTCGAAGGCAGGTGTTGGGAAATTGGAGGCACCTCCTTTTATGGTGCCTCTGTGCCCATTGGAGACAATTCCCCTCTCCATAGCCTTCCCAAGTTTTCCCTTTACTCACTCCTTCTCGCCACTCATAGCTCCATAATCAGGGCTTCACAGCTTATACCTGACACATTCCCCCACACTTAGCTTGATGTTTGGCTCTGGTGGTGATCTCCATTGGAAACTGCCTAAGCAGTCGTCACAACTCTTACCTGGAATTGCTGGGTCTACAAAACTGAATGTCATCTAATTAGCCATTGGTCTCCTGAGGTTAAACTTCTTGTAGCTGTAGAAAATAGGGTCTCAAAGCAATGTAGGAAGACCAAATTCATGTTGGCTGTGTTCAGCAAGAGAATGCACTTCTTGAGTCACTAAATCTGCCTGTTATTTATCCATCTGCTCTGTTCTGACTCCACAGATTTACTAATATTATCTGTACAAGATATGTACCTTCTTCAAGTGATGTGAGTTATGCAAATAGATGAATACTCTGATTCTTTGGAACTGGTTTTCTCATTTTCAACTTGGTGGCCTTCCTGTACAAAGGAAAGTGGGACTACATTGAGAGTACAGTGAACAATGTTTCCTGTTGCAGTTTAATGTTACTTTTCACTTGTTTAGTTTCAAACTCATTGGACACTGTAGATTTTGCAATTAGGACTACATTAAACTGTCCAGGAATGTCAATGTCATTTTGGTCTGTAAGTCTTCAAGCTTGTGATGCTTTTTTTTCATTAATTTTTGCCCATCCCTTGTTGTCTTGGAGAAATTTGTGGTGAGTCGCACTTGTGAACCATTGCATTTCAATTCCCCATTGCTGGGAGAGAGGCAGTCCCAGCAGTTTGAAACAGCTACAGTAAAGAAACAGTGATGTATTTCCATGTAAAGATTGTGAATGGCTTGGAGAGGAACTTGGAGATGATGGTGTTCCCATGTATCTGCTGCTTTTGATATCTGTTGTAGTGGTTGTAGGTTTGGAAGGTCTCTTCTAAGCAGTTTCAGAGAACACCTCTGGGACACCCGGACCAACCAACCCAACCACCCTGTAGCTCAACATTTCAATTCCCCCTCCCACTCCACCAAGGATATGCAGGTCTTTGGACTCCTCCATCGTCAGACCACAGCAAAACGACGGTTGGAGGAAGAACGCCTCATCTTCCGGCTAGGAACCCTCCAACCACAAGGGATGAACTCGGAATTCACCAGTTTCCTCATTTCCCCTCCCCCCAGCCTGTCTCAGTCAAATCCATCAAATTCAGCACTGCCTTCCTAACCTGCAATCTTCTTCCCGACCTCTCCGCCCCCACCCCAGTCTGACCTATCACCCTCACCTTGACCTCTTTCCACCTATCACATTTCCGACGCCCCTCCCCCAAGTCCCTCCTCCCTATCTTTTATCTTAGCCTGCTGGACCAACTTTCCTCATTCCTGAAGAAGGGCTAATGCCCGAAACGTCGATTCTCCTGTTCCCTAGATGCTGCCTGACCTGCTGCGCTTTTCCAGCAACACATTTCCATCTCTGATCTCCAGCATCTGCAGACCTCACTTTCTCCTCTTCTAAGGAGCCTTGGTGAATTTCTGTGGTGCATTTTGTAGACTGTATGCTGCTCCTGCTGTGCACAGGTAATGGAATGAATATTTGTAGATATGGTGCCAATCAAATGGAGTTGATCAAACAGTTCTAGTGCCACACAACACTTCACGATATCCACAGTGTGAAGAAGGAACTTCTGTGGTCACTGTGTGGCGGCCACTCTTATTGATACTATAATTGACAGGCTGGTTGGTAAGAATGACTCAAGTATGTCTTTCCCCCTCCCCTTTTTGGTTCCTTCATCATCTGCTATGTTCCAGCTCAGCAGTTATGTCAATAAGGACTCGACAAACCTGGTTAGTCATGGTGCAGCCAAACCACTCTTGATTGTACACGTTGAAGTTCCCCACCCAGAGCATGTTCTGCACTCTTGGCATCCTCAGAGCTTCCTTCAAGTGGTAGTCAACATGGACAACTGCAGAGTGATTCACCATACTCATCAATTCATCTGCCATAAGTGAAACAGGTTTTCCACAATTATCTTTTTTGTCCCATTAATTCCTCCAAGTTCCACATCTAAATTCTTCCAGTGTGTGCTGCCATGACATGATTTCTTGGATCAAATGCCACTGCCAGTATGAGAGAGTGAGTGCTGCTCGTGTAACACATGCCACAAATACATGCTTCTTGATGAGACCGATGTCTGCAAGTTTATTCACAACATTCGCTAATTACATTGCTGTAATAGCACGGATTTGTACATAGTTTGGATTCTCTACTTTCTGATACTGTATATTTCATACACAGATGACTAATTGAACACACACAACGACGCCATTGCACTGAAGGTGACTCAAGGTGAGACAGGTAGCTTAATATTGGAATATCACATGGTGTGGTGTCATGTAGGTACACTGTCAATCTAATCTAATCTAATACTGTGTTATTTATATGGATAATATTGCCTGCAAGTTGATTGGTTGGTTGTTTAGTTCATCACCATACTGTACATGTGTGTTGATGGATAACTCATTTATATGTCGATGTGCATTGAATGAAGTTGTGCAGTTGAAGTATGGTGTGCTGGAGGAGAGGAATTAATTCTTAAAGTCCTCTTGTTGCACTTGTTAAAATTTGCCTAGTTTGAGAACACGATTTGCAATGCTACAAAAGTCACCAAGAGCAATTTCATAAAACCTGTGTTCCATTTTTTGTTTGTGCGGTTTCCTTTATACTTTCAGAACTTGGTGTGTCCTTATGCACCACTTAGTACTTGCTGCCCTCTAGTGGGTAACCACTCCAGAAAATGAAGAATGTACAGGCACCAGCAATGTTCTTGGTTTAAAACTATTCTTGCATTCTTCCTTGGCTGCTAGCATAATTACGTTTTTGTACTGGTATTTACACAGTCAGCAGTGTCTCCATTTGCTTTGGCTCACACTCCGGTACAACTGAGGTCTGTATCCATATAAAATTAGCTCAAACGTCTTTTAAAGTGCAAACAAATGTCAAATTGTACATTTTGGCGTAAGTCCAGTGTAGGCTGAGCAGGTGCCAATTGGGAACCTCCTATTTCTCTAAAATTAAGGAGTTTCGCTTCTTTATACTTTTTAAAAATTATGCAATGTATACTGAGTTTTTCTTATTGAGTCAAATTATACAACTTAACATGCATCTTTTTGCATTACTGATTCATTTCAAAATGGCAAACATCTTGCAACCCAATTAATTTTGGAATTTTGAACAATCAGAGCTATGTTTTAAAAAATTTACATCTCCATGCAGTTTATATCACCTTATAATAAAGACTGTCTATCAAGTGTGTAACACTGTGTAGTTGCATTCTCCTGCCAGTGGAGGTATTGCAAGACCACTCCTAGTTTAAGTATATATTACATAATAGAAAGTTTCCAAAAGCTCTTTTTACTGTTAATGTGTATAGGGGCATAAAAATCAAATAAAATAGTACACAGAATTGAGGTTCATTGATCGAATGAATAACTTATTTCAAAAGATGAATTGAATGATATGTACACATCCTAATCTAATTATCTCCTCCAGTTTAACTCCACAGTCCAAAGACCACATCTGATCTTGACTTCACACATACAATGCTATCAATAG
The DNA here is from genome assembly GCF_037043375.1 of Chiloscyllium plagiosum. NCBI lineage: Eukaryota > Metazoa > Chordata > Chondrichthyes > Orectolobiformes > Hemiscylliidae > Chiloscyllium > Chiloscyllium plagiosum. The sequence goes on along the minus strand of NW_028270148.1, from coordinate 25,567,305 downwards.
ATTATTAATAGTTTGCAGTCCTGCAATAATTTAAAGACCAATTATGTTTGCCTTAATTATTTTGTTTATTGATAGAGTATTGTGATTGTAAAAATAGTTTACCAGTTGTATTGGTAGAAATGGGATTGTAACAGTTCTCACAACTCCAATCACTGCTGCATTTCTAGATTACTGCCATAAGTGACTGACCATCCTCCTCCCTTAATGGGGAAAGTTGAAGAACATCATTAGGCGGCACGGTAGCACAGTGGTTAGCACTGCTGCTTCACAGCACCAGAGACCCGGGTTCAATTCCTGCCTCAGGCGACTCTCTGTGTGGAGTTTGCACATTCTCCCCGTGTCTGCGTGGGTTTCCTCCGGGTGCTCCGGTTTCCTCCCACAATCCAAAAAATGTCCAGGTTAGGTGAATTGGCCATGCTAAATTGCCCGTAGTGTTAGGTGAAGGGGTAAATGTAGGAGAATGGGTCTGGGTTGGTTACGCTTCGGCGGGTCGATGTGGACTTGTTGGGCCGAAGGGCCTGTTTTCACACTGTAAGTAATCTAATCTAATCTAGGTGCCAGGAGACCCCTTGACTCCTCAGCAATATCAGCAAGGGCCTGAAAGTTCTTAATGTGACACAGATTTTGTTCAGTTGCATTGGTACAAAGATTTTTAACAATGATGGGCAGCACCCAATCCCAGGATTCTCAGCTCATTTATATTTCGGGACATTTTCACTGCCATGAGGTAGGGGTGCAGGCAGCTGGACCACACATAGCACTTCACCCTTTCTGGCATTTAAAAATCCCATCCCCATAATATTTTTGTAGAGCCTGACCTTTTTCGTAAGTAAATATTTAAGGTCTCTTAGAGGAATCATGAATCACAGGGGTACCAGTATCAAGTCATAAATGACAAATAAAAGGCATTCAGCTGTTCCACTGAAATACACTGTTATATGGCCAATAACAGAAGTTTATCACTTCAAACTTAATCTGATGTCATGACTTAGATCGGAGCATGTAAACTGATTTCTTTCTTTGTCCCACTCCTCCATTGGCCACATTAAAGTTTGAATTGAAAAGGAAGGTGTTACTGGCAATTATGTATGAGATTTTACATGGCTTTTTATTGGAAACAAGACAGCAAGTTCCTACTATAAGCTCTATATTTATTAACCAATAGCAAAAAAAACTTGCTCAAGGAAATATGCAAAGATGATTAAAAGTTTTAAAATATGCAAATAGTTCCAACCACCCTCCTTATAAAATAATGCACGTGTATGTGATGTTTTTATAATCATCATTACATTAGAATCATTAGGATCAGGAGTATCCCTCAACTAATTTCATTTGACTTCAACCTGATGGATCTACCTCACCCAAAGAAGGAAAGCCGGTATGGGTTACCTACTTCCTCGTAGTCTAAGGTACTAATGATTTTTACCTGAATTATAGCTTTCCCTCATATATGGCCCAGGTGAAACTCGTCAGAAAATATTCCTCCATCATAGGCATTAGGAGTTGGGAAAAACAAGTAACCATTACATTTGAGGAAAATAAACTTATTCACAGTGTCCCAGTACTGTAACTGAAGATGCATCTTCCTGAATCATTTTTGGCTGGGTGAATTTACTGTTTCTGGTCAAAGTAATATAAATTCAAAATTTCCCTTGAAGAAGTCTTTGTTTGTAGTGATAAGGCCTTCCAGTGGATTTTCATATCTCTCAACTTTCATGTTAGGAATTTCAGAGAAGGGAGAGAGGGAAAAGGCTGTTTGCTTTGTGGCAAGTTTTCTCAGTGTGCTAAATCAATTTGATTTTTTTGCACCCATAAATGGAGTCAGGAGATCACTTTCTACAAGTGTTCCAAATTCACTGTCTTCATCCAAACAGCTTTTTCCCTACACATGCAAATATTAGCGACCGTCTTTTACTTTGCCCAATGTTCTTTTCAAAAAGTGTTTACAATACATATATATGTCCCATCATTGATATTATCATTTAACATCATAGATTCATGCAGCACAGAAAAGGCCCTTCAGCTCACTGAGGCTGCACTGGTGTAACTATTGATAAAACTGCACTAATCTCAATTTCCTGCAGTTATAGAGTCATAGAGATGTACAGCATGGAAACAGACTCTTTGGTCCAACTCATCAACGCCAACCAGATATCCTAAATTAATCTAGTCCCATTTGCCTGCACTTGACCCATATCCGTCCGAACCCTGCCTATTCATATACTCGTCCAGATGCCTTTTAAATGTTGTAATTGTACTCGCCTCCACATGTCCTCTGGCAGCTCATTCTATACACACACCACTCTCTCTGTGTGAAAGACTTGCCCCTTAGGTCTCTTTTATATCTTTCCCCTCTCATCTTAAACTTACACCCTCTAGTTCTGAACTCCCTCACCCCAGGGAAAGATCTTGTCTATTTACCCTATCCATGCCCCTCATGATTTTATAAACCTCTATAAGGTCACCACTCACCTTCGATGCTCCAGGGAAAACAGCCCCAGCTATTCAGCCCCTCCTGACAGCTCAAACCCTCTAACCCTGGCAACATCCTTGTAAATTATTTCTGAACCCTGTCAAGTTTCACAACATCTTTCCTATAGGAGGGATGTTTTCTCAGAGGATTTGTTTTAGTTATTAATTCAATTGATTGCTTCAGAAGCATTTCTTAGATTTGCTAAATTTGGTAATGGCTTGTTGATTTTCAGTACACAATAAGTACTGGAAGAGTGTGCATGAAGGATGCGTGGGCAGCCATGGAAGTATGACAGATGAGGACTTGAGGGCCTCACATTCGTTATCAGAACTGGGCTGATGGCCCAATAATTGAAGGTAAGCATTCCAACCTGTTACTCATCCTTTTCCCTCTTCAGTCTATCCCCAGGGAAGATGAGAGTTTGACTCCATCCTGCCCCAAAATATGGCAGCCTGGGGCCTCCATAACAGACTTTGCCAGACTCCCAATACTTATCTCCATTACAAAAATCTAGTTCCAGATCTTTGTTGTTTTGGGACTGAGATAACTCCATTCCCACAAAGCATTTCCAAATATGCTTGAAAGGCACTGAAAGTAAAATTACACTTATACTTGTCAACTAACTGAACTGCTTAAGGGAGTGAATGAGTAGCTGGGTCATGCAGAACATAAAATTCCTGGATCCTAATTATTAGGTTGATCCCAACCATGGCAGAAGAGGAGTGCATCAATGATATGTAGTGTGCTGTTTCTGGAGAGAGAAATGGGAGCAGTTTTCTTTCACAGTTGCTGTTTGCTGGAAGGCTGTATCTGAAGACGTTGTAGGATAACTGTACTTCAGTGATCCAGTTCCATGATCGTGACACTTCAGGCCTTTACATGCAGACTGGTCATATTCGTGAGGTGGAAGGGATGCAGCCATGCTGGTCTTTCTGATTTGGACAGACATCGTGCTAATTTTCAAGTTTGTTTTTACCTTAACTTAGCTGTTACTTTTTGCTAAAATTGTGCGAAATTAGATAAACTGGGAATTAATGAGTTCAAGTTTAAAGTTAGTTGAAGACTTAGTTCATCATAGAACATCAGTTTCACTTTCAAGATCTTATGTTGAATCAGAGTCACGTAGCACATAAGAGGCCCTTTGGCCCACCAAGTCTGTACTGACTTATCTACACTAATCCCACCTTCAACACTTAGCTCACAGTCTTGAATATTGTTGCATTTATGACGAGTAATCATTTATGTACTTTCTCAAAGTTGTAAGGTTTCAAGCCGGCTTTTACTACTCTCCCAGGTAATGCATTTTAGAATGTGAATTACATTGTTGTAAAACTCTCCATTTGTTGAAAGTTAAAATTTCTATCATTCCAGTTATGAGACTACTGGACAAGCTTGATCTTTATTACAATCTGTCTTGTTAGACCATAATCTTTTAATGAATAGAATATGCAGAAGAACCATGAATAATAAAAAGCGTCAAGATTCTAGGGTTGAATTGAAATACTAAACTAAATCTCTATTTTGCAGAAATATAAACAAAAATGACTAAATAGGTATACTGAACAAGTAAATAATTTTTCTAAACCACTTACACTATATATGCAATTCTGGCATTACTAATTAATATGGTGTGAAAATGACTTAACAGGCACATTACGGGTTAAACATCCCACAGACTGTTCTTCAAATGGTTAATGCCATCAAAACAACTCCCACCCTAGTAGTTGAGACACTGTGGAACAATATTAAAACTCTGTCTTCCATGCAAGAAATTCGCAGTCCTTCACTTTTGAAGGGCGAACCTTCGAACACTTCAAAGCCTCTCTGACTTGGCCTGCCTCAATGGCTGCTCATGCTTCAGTAGTATAATCTCTTCTTCCTGAACTGAGTTACCCAAAGCTTCCAAGACTGCCCCCAATCATCCAGATACCAGCAGAGTTTCAGCTTTTATTAAACTGCTTGCTCCACAAAGCTGTTGTAGAATTCTTTAAATTCCAACCTTTCTCACTTCCATCAAGCAAATACTGCTTCTTGGCTTCCTGCACTCCATACACAGTTGCACTGAGCTGTCAATGACTTCCAGATCTTCCAGAATTGTTTCCCCACAAAATGGAAACATCATTCTCCGGAACTTCTCCTTCGCCCTCACTGCCTGGAACCTGCAAACAGCAACACTTGTGCTGTTTAGCCACTTCCCCCTGTTTCTGTATTTAGCCAGCTTCAAACTACAACTAACTTCCTCTTTAGCAATTATCTGGATAAGTTGAAAGCAGAGGACCACTTAAGGTCCACTGTTTCCATGATGGCATTGATTGCTCTGAGCTACCTTTAAACTGGCCTTTAGATTATCAACCAAGTTTCGAGCAACAGAGACCTAATGGGCCACTAAACCATTAGGTTTAGTGGCCCTAACCATAGTAGGGATCTCCTCTCTGCTGGGTTGGCGGAATCTGTGGTTGGTGCTTTGCCTGCGCCCATGCCCCAAGTCAACAGCAGCATTTTGACCCTAATTCCCAAAGATTTTTGGACTCTCATTCATTCGGCAATCACCAACACACTTGAGTAAATCCAAACCAAATCTAGAGAGGGAGAGCCAAATATATTTAGAGTTAGAGTTGAATGGCAGAACAGTTCAAGGAAACGATTGGCCTAGGTTGCTATTATTTATGTCCTTACAATCCAAACTAATAGCTGTAATCAAAGTTGTGACTGAGGCTAGTTGGTTTCAGAAGCTCATCCCATGCTGACTACATTATGGGTTTGGATTATTTTCTTCTTGATGAAATGTTTTTTGTGCTTGAATGTTTAGCAACAGCAATATTATTCCCTGTATGAGATCAAGTTTTCAGGAACCTGAGGTGGTGTCAAATGGTGGAGAACTGGGTCTTTTTTTTTAATCTTTGCTGTATGCTGCTCTTGGAAGCAATATCTTGCAGCTTTGCTGTAAATTCTAATGTGTGATGAGTGAACCACATGATGCCCTTGTAACTGCGGAAACCAAGATTTGTTATAGTCATAAAGGGCCTCAACATTTTATAAGCTTGGGTGCACAAGTCTGATGTTCTTTGCTAATATTAGGAGAGATAGGCAGGGTATCATAGAATCATACAGCGTGGAAATGAGCCCTTGGTCCAACTTGCCCGTGTCGACCAGGTTTCCCAAAGTAAACTAGTTCCATTTGCCAAACCTTTCCTATACATGTATCTGTCCAAATGTCTTTTAAATATTGTAACTGTACCTGCAACTACTACTTCCTCAGGCAGTTCAATCCATATACAAGCCACCCTCTGTGTGAAAAAACTTCTCCTCAGGTCCCTTTTAATCTTTCCCCCTCACCTTAAAATTATGCCCTCTAGTTTTGAACACCCCTACCTGAGGGAAAAGACCTTTGCTATTCACCTTACCTATGCCTTTCGTGATTTTATAAGCTTCTGTAAAGTCACCCCTCAACTTGCGCTCCAGGGAAGAACAATCCCACGCTATACAGACAAGGCGGTTAAGAGGGTGTTCGGCACACATGCCTTCATTGCTCAGACCTTTAAGGATGGGAGTTGGGATATTGTATTGAGGTTGTACAGTACATTGGTTGAGCCTCTTCTGGAGTACTCTGTCCAGATCTGTTCGCCCTGTTGTAGAAAAGAGATTATTAAACTGGAGAGGGTTCAGAAGTGATTTACTAGGAGTGTTTGAATTCTAAGGAGAGGCAGGATAGGCTGGGACTTTTTTCTTTTGGAGCATAGGAGGTTGAGAGGTGTTCTTGTGGAGGATTAGAAAATCATGAAGGGTAGGTGAATCTAGGTGGTGTTTTCCAAGGATGGGGGATTTCAAGATTTAGGGGCATATATTTGAAATGAGAGGAGAAAGATTTAGATTAGACATGAGAGGCAATTTTTTTACAGTGTCTCGAATCAACTTTCAGAGGAGTGGTTGATGTGGGTACAGTTGCGTTTAAAAGTCATTTGGATAAGAACATGAATAAGAAATGTTTGGAGGCATATGGGCCAAGCACAGGCAGGTGGGACGAGTTTAATTTGAAGTTATGGCATTCTTGGACTGGTTGGACCAAAGGATCAATTTCTGCGCTACTCTATCCAGCTTTTTCTTACAACTCAAGCACTCCAATCCTGGTAACATCTTCGTAAATCTCTTCTGCACACCTTCCAATTTAATCATATCCTTCCTGTGTTAGGGTGACCAGAATTGTACAAATTACTCCAAAAGTGCCCTCACCAAGATCTTGTACAGCCACAACATGACATCCCAACTCTTATGCTCAATGCTCTGACCAATTAAGGCAGGCGTGCCAAATGTCATTTTCACTGCCTTGTCTGACTGTTATGCCACTTTAGAGGAACCATATACCTGCACCCCTAGGTCTCTGTGTTTGACAACACTCCCAGAGCCCTACCATTTACTGTGTAATTTCTTCCTTTTATTTGTCTTAACAAAATACAACACATTACATTTGTCTAAATTAAACTCCACTCCTCGGCTCATTGGTCCAGCTGATCAAGAACCTGTTGTACTCTTAGATAACCTCCTTCACTATCAATTCTGGTGTCATCTGCAAACTTACTAACTATGCTTCCTATATTCTCATTCAAATTGTTTATATGAATAACAAACAATAGTGAACCCAACCCTGATCCCTATAGAACACCGCTGGTCACAGGCCTCCAGTCCGAAAAGCAACCATCCTCCTTCACCCTCTTGTCTCCTACCATCAAGCCAATTTTGTATCCACTTAGCTAGCTCTCCCTGGGTCCAAACCAACAGATACCATCCAGAGGTAAAGGCATCAGTTCCATACTGTTAGATATGTCAGTAAAAATGTTTCATAAAATGGTTTAGAAATTGCCAGGCAGTCTGCTGGGTCACATGGGTTCTTTGAAAATGCAACTGAAGTTTTATGCAACTGATGTAAATTCAAAGCTATGTGAAATTGCTTCCTGGATGGTTCCAAATCCTATTGATTCCAAGCATACTGACGCCAGATTGGATATTTGACATCTGTTGCGACATTCAACTCTTGAGTACTTCAGAATACTCACTCTGGACTGATGCAAAAGTGGCTGCACCACGTATGATATGATAGAGCTGCCCAAACTTGCACTTTGTCAGAGCTTCATTGTGATGGGGTTGAGGAAGAGTTTCATCTTAGATGCTGCAGCATAATCCCTGATTTCCAAGTTTGGCTTTGGCTTTCATAAGTAAGCTAAGTAATTTATTGTTCTGAAGAAGAGTCACACTGGACTCCATGTTAATTCTGTTTCCCTCTCCATAGCTGCTGCCAGACCTGCTGTTTTTCTCCAACATTTTCTGAATTTACTTTTTTTCCCTAAATATCCATGTCTAATTCTGTTCAGGATGTGGTCTCAACTATCACAAACGATGTGCCTTCAAAATCCCAAATAACTGCAGTGGAGTGAGGAAGAGGCGCCTGTCCAATGTCTCTTTGCCTGGGCTCTCTGTTCCAAGGCCCGCACCATCGGATTCAGTCTCAGAGGAGGTGAGCATTCAATGACATGCCAATAGCATGGGGTTTACTTTGTCAAATTTGTCTAAACATGTGAGAGTTAGTTTATCCAGCCATGTTAAATGCATATTAGAATTGTTTATTTTTTACATCAGATGTGTGCACTTCGAAAAAGAGATATTTTTGCACTGCTCTGAGAACTGTAGTGTAACGTTAAAATTTTATATTCTTTGAAAGAAGCTTTTTCTTTCCAAGCCCAAAGTTTGTCTTGAATTGACTCACTTGTTAAGAGTTTCAAACTACTTTTTTTTGGGGGGAAGAGAGTGGATTTCATGAGAAAATATTTTTTTTAAAAAGTGTGTAGAAGGAAAACTTCCACCAGTGAAGAAAGCCTGGGAGAGGAACTGAGGAAGGGAAGGGTCAGCTGAAGCTTCATCCTTTTGAAATTATAGTTCAAAGATAAGGACAACCATTTCAACTGGAATCCTTTAATTTATCTAAGGTGACAGGAACCAGATTTTGTGCAAGAAGTCAGGGACGGTTTATTGTTTCCATAACCTTTGGAGCATTTTGTACTTGCTTCTGGGATAACCTTTATGTGAGAATGAAGGTTATGATCCCATGCCCTTCCACCAAGAATGTGTAATGTAAGAGTTAATATAACAGATGCTGAAAAGATGCAGTAGGCAAGAGCGTGAATGTTCTGAAGAAAGCAACCCAAGCTTATCCAGTCTTTCTTCACAGCTGAATCACATCTTTACAGCTCCATACCAGGCAATGGTCTAATGAAATTTCTCTGCACCCCCTCCAGATCAATCACATACTTCTTATGGTGTGGTGACCAGAACAGCACACAGTACTCCATCTATGACCGAACCAAAGTTTTGTACAGCTCAAATGTGACCTCCAGGCCCTAATAAGTTATGCTACAACTGTCAAAAGTCAAGCATCTTCTTAACTACCATCTCCACCTCTCCTGCCACTTTCAGGGAGCTGTGGACAAGTATCTCAAGTTCCCTCTCTTCCTCTGATTTTCCTGGTCTCTTGCCATTCATGTGTTCTCAGTTCTTCCAAAGTGCATCCCCTCACACTTATTGGGGTTAAATTCCATCTGCCACTGATCAACCCATTTGACCGATCTGTTTATATCCTCCTAGAGTCTAACACTTCCACACTCAGCTATCCGGTCAGTCTTTGTGTCATTCATAGACTTAATAATCTCTGCCCCTTCTCCCTGTACACATTGTCATCTACATAATTTATGAATATCACAGTATGGGACTCAGGACTGATCCCGATGGTATGTCACTGCATTATGGACTCAGTCACACAAACAACCTTTTACCATCATTCTCTGTCTCCTGTCACTAAGCTAATCTTGGATCCAACTTGCCAAGTTATCCTGGATTTCATGAGTTTTTATCTTTATCAGTTTCCCTTGTGAGACTTTGTTGAAATACATATAAATTATATCAATAGCACTACCCTCATCCAAACATTTGGTCACCTCCTTGAAATGTTCCACAGAGTTGTTAGGCATAATCTTCCTCTGACAAAGCTTTGCTGACTATCCTTCATGAAACCTTGCCCCTATAAATGGAAATTAATTTTCTCCTTCACTATTTGCTCCAATAGTTTCCCTACTACTGATGTTCGACTCACGGGCCTATAGTTCCCTGGTCTATCTCTTCCATCCTTGCACAGATCTTGCTTAGTATTCTTCTGCAAACTGCTCAACCTGCTTCTCTGTCACTACACATCTTAAAACTTAATACATCATTAAATTGTTCCACTGTTGATGAAAAGTTATCAGTCTGAGATATTTAACTCTGTTTCTCTCTTCATAACGCTGCCTGACCTGCCGCGTCTTTCTGTTTTTGTTTTTTATTCCCATCCCCAAACTTGCATCTATTGAAGCATTTAGATTTTTTCTTCATGACAGTCTCATTTTCAATAGAAAAATAGTGACTTGTTGCGTGTCCAAGAATGCTGACTATATAATTTAACCTGATAATCCAGTACAATCCAAAGAAATGCACCATTGCAGGGTACTATCTTTCAGGTGAGACATTAAATGATAATTTCCCTGTCCTTCTGTGAGAATGTGAATGAGCTTATGGCATTTCTCAAAGAAAAATGGGATAATTAGCCTTGTGTAAGACCATAACACACACGAACAAAAATTAGACCATTCAGCCCATTGATTCTGCTCTGCCATTCAATCATCGCTGATAAGTCTTTCATCCCCATTCTCCAACCTTCTCCCATAACCCTTGATCCTCAAGCGTCTTGGACATTGTCCTTATTCTTCAGCAAAACAACCATACACAGATTCATCCTGTTAATTACCTCCCTGCTGCTTGTAGGACCTTGCTTTACACTGTGAGGCGCACTGGTGCCTCACAGCGCCAGAGACCCGGGTTCAATTCCCGCCTCAGGCGACTGACTGTGTGGAGTTTGCATGTTCTCCCCGTGTCTGCGTGGGTTTCCTACGGGTGCTCCGGTTTCCTCCCACCATCCAAAGATGTGCAGGGTCAGGTGAATTGGCCATACTAAATTGCCTGTAGTGTTAGGTAAGGGGTAAATGTAGGGGTATGGGTGGGTTTCACTTCGGCGGGTTGGTGTGGACTTGTTGGGCCGAAGGGCCTGTTTCCACACTGTAATCTAATCTAAATCTAAAACTCTGTTGAAAGTCATATTTATGTACATTTACAGGAACAAGCATTTCATTGGCAATACGCTGATTTGAGACATCCCAAGATCATGTTAACTGTTGGAAAAAGTTGTTACTGATCCAAAGCTGATTACTTTTAGGACAGGAACTGCTGTTGTCAAAGTCACAGCTGATATTCTGTGTGATGGTGACAAAGTTAAATTTTCCTCATTCTTCTCAACTAGTCTACAGCATTGACACTATTGACCATATTGTCATCCTCCTATGCGTTTATGCAGGTGAGGAGGACTTCTCTCACCATGGTTCAGTACTTCATTATCTAAATATAATCAGGCAATCATTTGCAATGTCATTTCCTCCTGGTCCCATATTACGGTTTCTGTTATTCCCCAAGCATATATGCTTGCCCCCTTCCTATTTCTCATTTACTGCTGTGCTTTAGAGGCATCATCTGATGAACATTTGGTGTCACATAAAGCTGACATGACCCAGCTCCATTTTACAGCGACCTTTCTTGATTTCTCAGCTGATGCAAATTATCAGACTATTTATTATCACAGGAACACTGGATGAGGAGAAATTTAGAAAGAATATTTTTAAACCTGAAACTGTTGTTTGCAGTCACTATTCCAAATTCCATTCACTAAATGCAGGCTCAAACCCTCATCCTTGGCAACCGTTTGAGATTAAGTTAATCTGTTGCAATCTTTGTGTTACATGTAACCCAAACTTATAGTTATGCTATCTTCAAGACTACATTTTTCCATGTGCCTAACATTGCATCTTATTTTGGTTTCTATTGAAATCAGTAAAATAGGCTATGAAAGGGAAAACTGATCTGATTTTGTCACTTTCTTGCCTGGTGTGTAAGATTGCAATTCCCCACTGCAGAGTTTCTTTATGCATATGCCAACATTATTTAAACCGGGCAGTTTACTTGCCACAGATGGCATTCCCAGCTGCACAGCATCTAATGTATGCCACAGAATATTTTGATGCAGTCTATACTTATCCCTATAAAGCCTTCAATCACATTCCAAACCAGATATTTATCCTGCTCTTTTTTTAAGAGGAGTTAATTGACGTAGTATTAATTACGTTTGAGTGTTCCACATATTTACTCATCTATTGGTTTTTTTTTTCCCCCCTAATCTCTGTGCTTCACTTGAAACTTTTTAATTTTGGTACTTTTGCCCTTGATGTATGACTCCAATGTAAGTTGGGTAGTACATTTGTATCTGCATTATTCATGACACTTTGATTTATGTCTTTGAAATAGCATTTTTGTGCTTTTTGAAAATATCATCCAGCTTGGGTTTTTTTAAGTCTGTTTTCATTTTTGAAAACTCTGTGACCCAGGACCAATCTTGGAAGTCTACTCGGAAGCCTTTCCAACGTGCTTATCATTTTGGAGATGATGTCGTCAAAATTCCAATAGTAACCTTATTGCAAGTTCTAGAAGAATTCTGATGAGTGATTTGTTGAAGACTTGTATACCTTGAGTCAAACTACAATGATGCATCTTCTAAAGATGTTAATATTCTTTAAGGGCTTTGCTAAATGAAATAATTTGATATTGAAGAGCTTACTTTTCTGTCTCATGACACAAAATCCTAGACTACTCTTTCATAAAGTCATAGAACTGTACAGCATGGAGACAGACCCTTTGGTCCAAATAGTCCATGCTGACCAGATATCTTAATCTAATCTAGTCCCATTTGGCCCATATCCCTCTAAACCCTTTCTATTCATATACTCATGCAGCCTTTTAAATGCTGCAATTATATCAGCTTCCACTACTTCCTCTGGTAGTTCATTTTATACATGCACAACCCTCTGCATGAAAATGTTGCCCCTTAGGTACCTTTTATATTTTTCCCCTCTCACCCTAAACCTATGCCCTCTATTTCTGGACTCCCCCACCCTAGGGAAAAGACTTTGTCTATTTAACCTTTCTATGCCCCTCATGATTTTATAAATCTCGATAAGGTCACCCTCAGCCTCCAACCCTCCAAGGAAAACAGCCTCAGCTCTCCATATAGCTCAAATCCTCCAACCCTGGCAACATCCTTGAAAATCTTTTCTGGACCCTTTCAAGTTTCACAACATCCTTCTGATAGGAAGGAGACCAGAATTGCAAACAAAACTTTCCAAAAGTGGCCTAACCAATGTCTTGTACAACTGCAACATGATCTCCCAACTCCTATCTCAATACTTTGAGTAATAAAGGAAAGCATACCAAACTCCTCCTCCACTATCCTATCTACCTGTAACTCTACTTTCAACGAACAATGAACCTGAACTCCAAGGTCTCTTTGTTCAGCATCACTCCCTAGGACCTTACCATTAAGTGTGCAAGTCCTGTTAAGATTTGCTTTCCCAAAATGCAGCACCTCACATTTATCAAAATTAAACTCCATCTGCTGCTTCTCAGCCCATTGGCTCATTTGATCAAGATTCCATGGTACTCTGAGGTGACCGTCTTTGCTGTCCACTACACCTCCACTTTTGGTATTATCTGCAACCTTCCTAACTATATCTCCTATGTTTACATCCAAATCATTTATATACATGATGAAAGTAGTGGACCCAGCATCCATCCTTGTGGCACTCCACTGGTCACAGGCCTCCAGTCTGAAAAGCAACCCTCCACCACCATCCTCTGTCCTCTACCTTCCAGCCACTTTTGTATCCAAATGGCTAGCTCTGCCTGTATTCCATGAGATCTAACCTTGCTAACTCGTCTCCCATGGGGAACCTTGTTGACCGCCTTACTGGTCCATATAGATCACGTCCACCGCTCTGCCCTCATCAATCCTCTTTGTTACTTCTTCAAAAAACTCAATCAAGTTTGTGAGACACTCTTTTCCACACACAAAGCCATGCTGACAATTCCTAATGAGGCCTTGTCTTTCCAGATACATGTACATCCTGTCCCTCAGGATTCCCTCCCACAACATGCCCACCACCAACGTCAGGCTCACTGGTCTATAGTTTCTTGGCTTGTCCTTACCACCTTACCTAAATAGTGGTATCACGTTAGCCTAGACTTCTGGCACCTCACCTATGACTATCGATGATACAAATATCTCCGCAAAGGACCCGACAATCACTTCCCTAGCTTCCCACAGAGTTCTAGGGTACACCTGATCAGGTCCTGGGGATTTATCCACCTTTATGCATTTTAAGGCATCCAGCACCACCACCTCTTTAATATGGACGTTTTTAAAGATGTCGCCATCTATTTCCCCACATTCTATGCTTCCATGTCCTTTTCCACCGTAAACACTGATGCAAAATATTCATTTTGTATCTTCCCCATCTCCTGCAGCTCCACATAGGCTGCCTTGCTGATCTTTGAGCAGGCGAAAGTGGGTACTGCAGATGCTGGAGATAAGACCCAAGATTAGAGTGGTGCTGGAAAAGCACAGCAGGTCAGGCAGCATCCGAGGAGCAGGAAAATCGACGTTTCGGGCAAAAGCCCTTCATCAGGAATGCCTGAAACATCAATTTTCCTGCTCCTCGGATACTGCCTGACTTGCTGACATTTGACGGGGTCCTATTCTCTCCCAAGTTACCCTATTGTGCTTAATGTATTTCTAAAACCTTTTGGATTCTCCTTAACCCTATTTGCCAAAGCTATCTCATGTCCCCTTTTAGTCCTCCTGATTTCCCTCTTAAGTGTACTCCTACTGCCTTTATACTCTTTTAAGGATTCAACTCAATCTCTCCTGTCTTTACAGGAGATGGCAAAAGCAGGGAGGTGTGGTATTACTAGTCAAGGACAGTATTACGGTAGCAGAAAGGACATTTAGAATTCATAATCAACGAGAGAGGAATAAGTTATAGGGATAGTCAACATGGTTTTGTGAAGAGTAGGTTGTGCCTCACAAACCTTAGAGTTCTTTGAGTTGGTGAGCAAACAGGTGGATGAGGGTAAAGTGATTGTGGAAAGAAGACAGAGGGTGGTGGTTGATGGGAAATGTTCATCCTGGAGTTCATTTACTATGGTGTACCGCAAGGATTTGTTTCAGGGCCACTGCTGTTTGTCATTTTTATAAATTACCTAGATGAGGGTGTAGAATGATGGGTTACTAAATTTGTGGATAACAGTAAGGTCAATGGTATTGTGGATAGTGCTGAAGGATGTTGCAGGTTATAGAGGGACATAGTGTGAGGTGATTCACTTTGGAAGGTGCAACAGGAATAAAGAGTACTGGACTAATGATAATATTCTTGGTAATGTAGATGAGCAGAGATATCTCTGTGTCCATGTACATAGATCCCTGAAAGTCGCCTCTCAGGTTGATAGGGTTGTTAAGAAGGTATCCGGTGTGTTCACTTTTATTGGTACAGGGATTGAGTTTCAGAGCCACGAGGTCATGCTGCAGCTGTACAAAACTCCGGTGCGGTCGCACTTGGAGTATTGCGTACAGTTCTAGTCATTGCATTATAGGAGGGAGGTGGAAGCTTTGGAGAGGGTTCAGACGAGAATTACTGAGATGTTGTCTGGTATGGAGGGAAGATCTTATGATGAAAGGCTGAGGGAGTTGAGGCTGTTTTCGTTAGAGAAAAGAAGGTTGGTATGTGACTTAATTGAGACATATAATCAGAGGGTTAGATAGAGTGGACAGTGAGAACTTTTTCCTCGGATGGTGATGACTAGCACAAAAGGACATAGCTTTAAATTGAGGGGTGATAGATGTAGGACAGATGTCAGAGGTAGTCTCTTTACTCAGAGTAGTAAGGGCGTGGAAAGCACTGCCTGCAACAGTAGTAGACTTGTCAATTTTAAGGGCATTTAAATGGTCATTAGTTAGATATATGGATGAAAATAGAATAGTATAGGAGAGATGGACTTCAGATGGGTTCTTCAGGCTGGTGCAACATCGAGAGGCGAAGGGCCTGTACTGTGCTGTAACGTTCTATGTTCTATACTTCAACGTCATCCCTGTGCCTAAGAAGGCTCATGCAGCATGTCTCAATGACCCCGCCCAGTGGCCCAAACTTCGATGGTTTTGAAGTGACTTGAAAGGCTGGTCATGGCATTAATCAACTCCAGCCTCCCCACTACTCTTGACCCATTCCAATTTGCTTATTGAACCAACAGATCCACGTCAAGTGCCATATCACTTGCCCTTCACTCCTGCCTAGAACATCTTGACATGACTCATTGACTACAGTTCAGCCTTCAACACTATTATCCCCTCGAGACTGATTACTAAACTTAATGATCTCAGACTAAGCTCCACTCTCTGCAACTGGATCCTCAGTTTCCTGCCCCACAGGCCACAATCAGTGAAGATTGGGGACAATATTTCATCCTCACTAACACTGAACCCCCTAGGGTTGTGTACTCAGCCTCTACTGTACTCACTTTATACCCGTGACTGCGTCGCCTAATGCCATTTACAAGTTTGCTGATGACACCTCCATAGTCGGTCGAATCTCAGATGGCAATGAAACAGACAACAGACAGGAGGTGGAAGACCTGGAACAATGGTGCATTGAGAACAACCTAGCTCTCAATGCTGGCAAAACCAAGGAATTCATTATTGACTTTTGGCGGGATGTTACTCATGTCCCCCTTCACTTTAACAGCACAGAGGTGGAACGAGTGGAGAGTGTCAAGCTCCTGGGAGTGGTAATCCACAACATGCTTTCATGGACTGTTCATGTGGATGCGGTGGTTATAAATGCCCAACAACATCTTTCTCAGGCAACTGAGGAAATTTGGCATGACAGCGAATACCCTTGCCAACTTTTATAGGTAGCCATCAAGAGAGACGGTTACAGTGAGTGATGAACTCGGCCCAGACAATCACAAAGGCCAACCTCCCATCTATGGAATCCATCTACCTGGCCCTCTGTCAAGGAAAGGCTGCCAGCATTCTCAAAGATCGATTCTACCCTGGCAATGTTTTTCTACAACATCTACCATCGGGGAGAAGGTACAGAAGCCTGAACACACGCACCGCCCGGTTTTGAAGCAGTTTCTACCATACTGTTGTTAGAATACTGAATGGACTCACAGACTCTTAACATTCGCCTGATCCTGTGTTTTTGTTTTTGCTGCTGTTTACCTATAATTTACTTATCTGTGCTATTTAACTATAGAACTCTGTGATCTGCCTGTATTGCTCGCAAGACAAAGCTTTTCACTGTGCCTCAGTACACGTGGCAATAAATTCAATTTAATACCTGACATATGCTTCCTTCTTTACTTTAACCAAAATCTCAATTTCTCCAGTCATCCAACATTCCCTACATCTACCAGCCTTTTCTTTCACCCTAACCGGAATATACTGTCTCTGGACTTTTGTTATCTCATTTCTGAAGGCATCCCATTTTCCAGCCATCCCTTTACCTGAGAACATCTGTCCCCAGTCAGCTTTTGGAAGTTCTTGACTATTGGTGTCAAAATTAGCCTTCCTCCAATTTAGAACTTCAACTTTTAGTTTCAGTGTATCCTTTTCCAGCACTATTTTAAAATTAATAGAATTATGGTTGCTGGCCCCAAAGTGCTCCTCCACTGACACCTCGGTCACCTGCCCTGCATTATTTACCAAGAGTAGGTCAAGTTTGCACCTTCTCTAGTAGGTACGTGTACATACTGAATCAGAAAATTTTCTTGTACACACTGAACAAATTCCTCTCCATCTAAACCCTTGACAATTGTAGCAGTCCCAGTCTGTGTTTGGAAAGTTAGACATCCTTGATTCTGGCACCAGGGAAGCAACACACCATTCTGACTTTTCACTGCTGGCCACAGTAAGTCTGTCTGTACCTCTGACGAGAGAGTCTCCTATCATAATCGATCGCTTGGAACCTTTCGTTTTCTATAATCTCGACTTTTAAGTAGTTTTCCATTCGAAACTTATGGTATTCAGAAACTGTTTTTATTAAAATAGTATAATATATCCAATCATACACCATATAGCTTTTAAATCCTCATGTCTGCATTTTAGCCAGTAGTATCTGGCAAATTGCAATTTGAAATCATGAGATCTTCAATATCTTTTGCAGTTTAGGTCTGTCAGATAGTTGACTGCATGGGCCAAGTCACAATGTAAAATGATTCAGGGTAAGCACAAATATGAAAATGATAATAGGTTACTCATTCTGAAGCTAAGGAACTAAGCGTTTGAAGACACAGCCATCAGTGGTAGAGTGAAAACACTTTGATACATTAGGTGCCAGGATTGGAGTAGCACATGTATTTTGGAGATTGGCAGAGATTGCTGTGATGGGTATGGGTTTGAAAACAATATTTAAGTTTTAAAACTAGAATCCACTAGAGTGCTTATTTCAGTTTGGAAACAACTGGAGTGAACAAATTCATTGAGATGATTAAACATATATTGAGGAAAATAATATAAAAGATGGAATTAGCAATTGTAATGAATGCTATGGGAAGTGAAGGGCAGAGGTTGAATTGCATTCGAAGGTCTTATGAACCAGACCAAACCCCCTCAAAATATATTGAGAAGATAGCCTAGACCCAAACGTTTTTTTTTATTTTCAAGGCTAAGAGCTTGAAAGAGTGCTGTGATTGAGGAGGGATAGTGGCAGATAAATAAATTTTGAAGGTGCTGAGGATCCAATTGGAAGTGGCTTTATGGCCACAACTGTTGTTTGTTTCCGATATGGTAAAATCACCACTGTTTTCTGTTGATTTTGTTTCTGAATGCCATCCATTTTTTAATAAAACCATCTCCTGATGTTAAGGAAGCTAGATGAATGAACTCCATTGCAAGGTTTTCTCTCATTATGTTCCACTGTTTCGCAACCAACATTATTACATTTTGTGACTTTCTGTATCAGCATGTTTTGAGGGCAAAAGTTTAAAGTATTTTATCACTGAGCATTTGAACACAAAAATCAAGGCTGACAGTAAATAATTTTATAGAAGAAAAAGTACTGTGTATATTTGAAATCTGAAATAAAAACACAAAATGCTGAAAACAGTCAGCAAAGGTTTGAGAAGAGAACAACACTTTCAGGTCAAGGATCTTCCTTTAGAACAAGGGGAGGAAAGTGCCTAATGAGGATTGCTTGGCCCTCGATTCAAAGAAGAAATAGAGAGCTCTCTTGGACTACCATCACATCAGGATGGCCTGAGGAGTTTCTATGCTTTCCTTCAACAGAAACCCAACTAGTCCCTATCCACAACCACACTTATTTTCCACCTGGCTGAACTTTGATCTCCAGTTAACAATTTCTTCCTTAATTTGCCTTATTAAATAATAATAATTGTTTCCCAATAAATCAGGAGATCAATTTTGCAAAGAAGTGTTTGAGGGATGTCAGATAGCCGTAACTCACCTCTGAATTTCAGTGTTCTAAAATTAATTTAGCTGGAGCACAGAAATTAAGGTGAAGTACCAATGGAACATTGCACTGTCAGAAGTGCTAACTTTCAGATAAGGCATTAAAATGTCGCCCCATTTGCCTGCTGAAGTGGATGTAAAAGATTTCATTGCGCTATTTTGAAAACGAGCAGGAGAATTATTCCTGACCTCCTGACCAATATTTATTCTTCAGCAATATTGCTGTAATAGCTTATCTTGTCTGATCCATTTATCACATTTACTGACTGGAAAGGTTTGCTGTGAGCAAATTGACTGCAAGGTTTCCTACATATTATAAAGGCATCGACCATAAAGCATTTTGAGATGTTTGCTGGTCATGATGAACAATTTATATCTGAGTCTTTATTTATTGAAATCATGGCAGAAATATCTTCTTGAACACTGCTGTGTATTTTAAGATTGTTTAATGTTGGAATCAGCTATCTTCAAAAGAGACTCTTATGTAAAACGAATAAACAAAATTTCTGGCAAATTTCTTTATTATTTGAAAATTTTATTTTGGGTCTGAAGGAGCAACTTGATTGTTTTGTACTTTGTTTGCAAGCGTTGTGGCAAGAGGTTTCACCTGTGATTTCAGTATAATGTCTGTTCATAAATTTTTGGGTGGTGAGGTTTACAAAGGAGGCAAGGAAATAAAAACGCTAAGTATGCATGGCACAAAATTTTATCTAAACTTTTCTGATCTGTGCTTATTTTGAACTGTTAATCTCCACAGGGGCTGTATCCAGGGATACAACCAAGAAGTGATGAAATTCGTTTAATCAAGGTAAACATATTTGAGTGACTAGCAACCTTCTGTTTTAGTCAAAACGTTCAGTTTTTAGGTTTTAGCTTTTTTCTTTCTAAGTGCTTACATTGCTTTTGTGAAGGAATAAATCATATTTACTATCCTAGTGATGCCTATGATAATTTATGGCTCTCTAAACCAAACACCTACATGGCTCACTATCCCAACACTCAACATATATAGTTCTTGAAGAGAGCATTGGTAATGTTTAAAATTAACAATACAAACTGTCCAAAGTTTTGGGTGTGGGGAGTATTTTAGTGCATGCGTCAATGTTCATATTGGTGTATTAACAATGCATAGTGGAATTATGTGTTGTCTGCTCTGGTAAGAGGGGTAAGAAGTGGCACAGATCTACTCATTGCCAAAAATGGAAAGGTTAGATGGAATTGTGGACCAGCAACCTCACCTTCAGCTACTTTGTACATGTGTAGTTATTTAGAAATGACAAAATTAGGAAAAGATCAGCTGGTCTATCAAGCCAACCAAATACTCATGATGGCAAGAGCACTGTGAGTAAGCACTCTTCATTAAGCTGAGTTCTTTAAGCTAGGAACCAATCTCATATGTCACTTCTGGCTACTTTTATTTCCCATTATGGAACAAGGCTGGTTAAAGTATTATAGGATCATAGAATCAATTAGTACAAAAAAGGCCCTTTAGCCCATCAAGCATTCCAAATAAAGCCTAATCAGCGACCTCTCTTTTTTTCCTAATCAACGTTTTTATACACATCTGAAGCCGGTGGGACTTGAACCTGTCCCTACTGCTTGAACCTGATCCAGCAGTAGGGACACTACCACTGCACCGTAAGAGGATCCCTAGGTCAGCAACTTCTGTAGTAACAACAGAAAAAAGAATTCTGTACATTTCTGGAATACTTTGGAAATAGCATTAATTCACAGCTAGTCACTACCATTATTCTTTCTAAAAGTATCACAATTGTCTAAATGTATGACGCAAATTTAAAAATGCATTATATGCATTCAAGATAGTTAGAGTCATAGAGATTGTACAGCATGAAACAGACCCTTCGGCCCAACCCGTCTAAGCTGACCAGATATCCCAACCCAATCTAGTCCCACCTGCCAGCACCTGGCCCATATCCCTCCAAACCCTTCCTATTCATATGCCCATCCAAATGCCTCTTAAATATTGCAATTGTATCAGCCTCCACCACATCCTCTGGCAGCTCATTCCATACACGTACCACCCTCTGCGTGAAAAAGTTGCCCCTTAAGTCTCTTTTATATCTTTCCCCTCTCACCCTAAACCTATGCCCTCTAGTTCTGGACTCACCCATCCCAGGGAAAAGACTTTGTCTATTTATCCTATCCATGCCCCTCATAATTTTGTAAACCTCTATAAGGTCACCCCTCAGCTTCCGACGCACCAGGAAAAAACAGCCCCAGCCTGTTCAGCTCTCCCTGTAGCTCAGATCCTCCAAACCTGGCAACATCCTTGTAAATCTTTTCTGAACCCTTTCAAGTTTCACAACATCTTTCCAATAGGAAGGAGACCAGAATTGCACGCAATATTCCAACAGTGGCCTAACCAATGTCCTGTACAGCCGCAACATGACCTCCCAACTCCTGTACTCTATACTCTGTCCAATAAAGGAAAGCATACCAAACGCCTTCTTCACTATCCTATCTACCTGCGACTCCACTTTCAAGGAGCTATGAACCTGCACTCCAAGGTCTCTTTGTTCAGTAACACTCCCTAGGACCTTACCATTAAGTGTATAACTCCTGCTAAGATTTGCTTTCACAAAATGCAGCACCTCGCATTTATCTGAATTAAACTCCATCTGCCACTTCTCAGCCCATTGGCCTATCTGGTCCAGATCCTGTTGTAAACTGAGGTAACCCTCTTCGCTGTTCACTACACCTCCAACTTTGGTGTCATCTGCAAACTTACTAACTGTACCTCTTATGCTCGCATCCAAATCATTTATGTAAATGACAAAATGTAGAGGACGCAGCACCGATCCTTGTGGCACTCCACTGGTCACAGGCCTCCAGTCTGAAAAACAACCCTCCACCACCGTCCTCTGTCTTCTACCTTTGAGCCAGTTCTGTATCCAAATGGCTAGTTCTCCCTTTATTTTGTGAGATCTAACCTTGCTAATCAGTCTCCCATTGGCAGCTTTGTCGAACGCCATACTGAAGTCCATATAGATCACATCTACTGCTCTGCCCTCATCAATCTTCTTTGTTACTTCTTCAAGAAACTAATCAAGTTTGTGAGACATTATTTCCCACACACAAAGCCATGTTGACTATCCCTAATCAGTCCCAGCCTTTCCAAATACATGTACATCTTGTCCCTCAGGATTCTTTCCAACAACTTGCCCATCACTGAGGTCAGGCTCACTGGTCTATAGTTTCCTGGCTTGTCTTTACCGCCCTTCTTAAACAGTGGCACCATGTTTGCCAACCTCCAGTCTTTAAGCACCTTACCTGTGACTATCAATGATACAAATATCTCAGCAAGTGGCCCAGCAATCACTTCTCTAGCTTCCCACAGAGTTCTCTGGTACACCTGATCAGGTCCTGGGGATTTATCCACTTTTAACCATTTCAAGACATCCAGCACTTCCTCCTCTGTAATCTGGACAATTTGCAAAATGTCACCATCTATTTCCCTACAGTCTATATCTTCCATATCCTTTTCCACAGTAAATACTGATGCAAAGTATTCATTTAGTATCTCCCATTTTCTGTGGCTCCACACAAAGGCCGCCTTGCTGATCTTTGAGGGGCCTTATTCTCTCCCTAGTTACCCTTTTGTTCTTAATATACTTGTAAAAACTCTTTGGATTCTCCTTAATTCTATTTGCCAAAGCTATCTCATGTCCCCGTTTTGCCCTTCTGATTTCCCTCTTAAGTATACTCCTACTTTCTTTATACTCTTCTAAGGATTCACTCGATCTATCCTGTCTACACCTGACATATGCTTCCTTCTTTTTCTTAACCAAACCGTCAACTTCTTTAGTCATCTCGGCATTCCCTATATCTACCAGCCTTCCCTTTCACCCTGACAAGAATATACTTTCTCTGGCTTCTTGTTATCTCATTTCTGAAGGCTTCCCATTTTCCAGCCATCCCTTTACCTGCGAACATCTGCCTCCAATCAGCTTTCGAAAGGTCTTGCCTAATACCGTCAAAATTGGCCTTTCTCCAATTTAGGACTTCAACTTTTAGATCTGGTCTATCCTTTCCATCACTATTTTAAAACAAATAAAATTATGGTCGCTGGCCCCAAAGTGCTCCCCCACTGAAACCTCAGTCACCAGCCCTGCCTTATTTCCAGAGAGTAGGTCAAGTTTTGCACCTTCTCTAGTAGGTACATCCACATAGTGAATCATAAAATTGTCTTGTGTACACTTAAGAAATTCCTCTCCATCTAAACCTTTAACACTATGGCAGTCCCAGTCGATGTTTGGAAAGTTAAAATCCCCTACCATAACTACCCTATTATTCTTACAGATAGCTGAGATCTCCTTACAAGTTTGTTTCTCAATTTCCCTCTGAATATTAGGGGGTCCCAATAAGGTGATCATCACTTTCTTATTTCTCAGTTCCACTCAAATAACTTCCCTGGATGTATTTCCGGGAATATCCTCCCTCAGCACAGCTGTAATGCTATCCCGTATCAAAAATGCCACTCCCCCTCCTCCCTTTCTATCCTTCCTGTAGCATTTGTATCCTGGTGAATAAACACAAGTTTGATCAACCACTTCAGAAGGTGCTTAATGTGATTAGAAGAGTTTGCACGTGGAGAATAAACGCAGCCATCGATTAGGGTGCTGAATGGCCTGTTTTTTCCTGTTCTGTTGTTACAAAGGACCTTTCAATAGCCCATGATATCTTGGAACATTGACCCAATTTGTTGCCTTTAAAGTGTCACAAGTTCGCTATCAGTTTTGGTAATATACCTTGTTCTATATTGCACCAAGTTATGTTGTTACATTTTTCTTGAACTATTATGATGAATATTTCCTTGTACTTTTCAAGAAGTCAATGTTTTTTGGGATGGAATTTTGTAGTTAGAATTTTTTTCACTTTCTATTCACTTGTGTTTCTCCATGTTATTTGACATTCAGAGAACAGGTTTCGAACGTATTCCCAATGCTCTGGCAGTACCACTCTGAAAGCTGTAATTCGTTCCTGTGAAAGAATGGCCCAGGGTGTATTTTCCTCCAATTTTTGGTTTCCCTTGGAAGATGTTGGGCTATTTAACTTGGTTTATGTTATTCATGTGGAAAACGACAATAGTTGACTTTCACTTGAAAATACAATTATATTTTAGTGTGCTATGATTAATAAATACATCTGTTTAACTATGAGTATAATGTATAGTATTGTCATGGAAACACTTCCACTTAATATCGTAATTTTGATAATTTTATGTGCTTTGCAGCGTTGTCACCAAGAAACCAGCAAAAGAATTCCCTCATGGAGTGGGCGCCCAATCTGGATGGAAAAAATGGTGTTGGGGAGGGTGAAAGTACCACATACCTTTGTCATACACTCTTATACACGTCCCACGATTTGTCAGTACTGCAAGCGGTTATTAAAAGGACTGTTTCGACAAGGAATGCAATGTAGGGGTAAGGACTCTGCGGATGTATAATGCTGGCAGTAAATAGAGTAATATATTTCCAACTTCTCGACCATAACTACCAGAATATTTAAGTAACAATTTTTTTTACTACTTGTTCACCATGAATCTACTGCCCTTTATAAACACGTAAATTCTGAACTTATTTTAAATAATAGATGAAGTAACTTCATATGTAAGCATTAAATACTTGAGATAATGGTGCAGCACTCTGTCTCGGTGTTTATGTATATAAATCTATATTGTTGTTTTTCATTTGATTAACTTCTGCTATTACAGCCAGGGAACTAATGACCAGTGAGCCTGACCTCGGTGGTGCGCAAGTTATTGGAGAAAATCCTGAGGGACAGGATGTACATGTATTTGGAAAGGCAAGGGCTGATTAGGGATAGTCAACATGGCTTTGTGCATGGGAAATCATGTCTCACAAACTTAATTGAGTTTTTTGAGGAAGTAACGAAGAAGATTGATGAGGGCAGAGCAGTAGATGTGATCCATATGGACTTGAGTAAGGCGTTCGACAAGGTTCCCCATGGGAGACTGGTGAGCAAGGTTAGATCTCACAAAATAAAGGGAGAACTAGCCATTTGGATACAGAACTGGCTCAAAGGTAGAAGACAGAGGACGGTGGTGGAGGGTTGTTTTTCAGACTGGAGGCCTGTGACCAGTGGAGTGCAAACAAGGATCGGTGCTGGGTCCTCTTCTTTTTGTCATTTACATAAGTGATTTGGATGCGAGCATAAGAGGTACAGTTAGTAAGTTTGCAGATGACACCAAAATTGGAGGTGTAGTGGACAGCGAAGAGGGTTACCTCAGATTACAACAGGATCTTGGCCAGATGGGCCAATGGGTGAGAAGTGGCAGATGGAATTTAATTCCGATAAATGCGAGGTGCTGCATTTTGGGAAAGTAAATCTTAGCAGGACTTTTATACTTGATGGTAAGTTCCTGGGGAGTGTTGCTGAACAAAGAGACCTTGGAGTGCAGGTTCATAGCTCCTTGAAAGTGGAGTCGCAGGTAGATAGGATAGTGAAGAAGGCGTTTGGTATGTTTTCCTTTACTGGTCAGAGTATTGAGTACAGGAGTTGAGAGGTCATTTTGCGGCTGTACAGGACATTGGTTAGGCCACTGTTGGAATTTTGCATGCAATTCTGGTCTCCTTCCTATCAGAAAGATGTTGTGAAACTTGGAAGTGTTCAAAAAAGATTTACAAGGATGTTGCCAGGGTTGGAGGATTTGAGCTATCGGGAGAAGCTGAACAGGCTGGGGCTGTTTTCCCTGGAGCGTCGGAGGCTGAGGGGTGACCTTCTAGAGGTTTACAAAATTATGAGGGGCATGGATAGGGTAAATAGGCAAAGTCTTTTCCCTGGGATGGGTGAGTCCAGAACTAGAGGGCATAGGTTTAGGGTGAGAGGGGAAAGATATAAAAGAGACTAAAGGGGCAACTTTTTCTCTCAGAGGGTGGTACGGGTATGGAATGAGCTGCCAGAGGATGTGGGGGAGGCTGGTACAATTGCAACATTTAAGAAGCATTTGGATGGGTCTATGAAATAGAAGGGTTTGGAGGGATATGGGCCGGGTGCTGGCAGGTGGGGCTCGATTGGCTTGTGATATCCGGTCGGCATGGATAGGTTGGACCGAAGGATCTGTTTCCATACTGTACATCTTTATGACTCTGTGACTCTACATTGCTTCTCCAATGTGTTTACAATACATTTTAGGATTAATTCCTTAACTCGTTATTAGAACTCCGTACCTTTGCTGTACTCCGTCTGTACCCATATACAGGGATGCAATGGTCTAGTGGTATTATTGTTACTCTGTTAATCCAGAGTCCCAAGTAATGTTCTGGGGCCCTGTGTTCAAATCCCACCACAACAGATGGTTGAATTTGAAATCAATAAAAATATAAATTAAGAGTCCAATGGTGCCCATGAAACCAATGTTGATGATTGGGAAAAGTTCATCTGCTCACTAATGGCTTTAAGGGAAGAAAACTGCCATCATTATTTGATTTGGCCTAAATGTGATTCCAGATTCACATCAATATGGTTGACTCTTAACTGCCCTCTGGGCATTTAGGGATGGGCAATAAATTCACATCACATGAATGAATTTTTAAAAAAATATCCAATATGTTGAATGTACTGTTTCAAAATGTTTTTCATAATTCACTTTCTACTGCATTTGCACAGGATCCACCAAACTGCAATGCCCTAAAATAAAACCATACTTCTCAATGAGTTTATATCCTATATGATTTAAGTTGCAGTGACTGAATTTGGTGTTTTGTCTTGCATCTCCAGTAAATCTTGAGTTTACCACCAGATTAAAAAAAAGTGTCAGCTCACTGTGAGCGAGGGATCTGTGCATTCCATTGAAAATTTACTTTGCTTGCTTTGATTTTACAGACTGCAAGTTTAATTGCCACAAGCGATGTGCATCAAAGGTGCCCAGGGATTGTCTTGGTGAAGTTGTCTTTAATGGAGGTAAGGAAATGCATGCAAATTAGACTTGAATCATTAATCCTGGCATCTATTGTAGAAATAAAATAGTTAATTTAATGCAGAACCTTTCTTCTGTTCATGTTTATAAGATTTGTATTGTGATTTGATTTTTATTTTGTAGTCTTACATATTTTAAGTTCTGCTCCAAAAGTAATCCTATTCATAATGTAGTCCATATCAATAAGCTTTTGAGCTGCAAAGTACGGAGGGATTTGGGAGTACAGGCTACAGGATTTCAAAGGAAACACCTCAGATAGATGAAGGCTGTATCAAAAACTCATGGAATTTCAGGTTTTAATCACAACGTATGAAAATTAAAAGCCAAGAAATAATCGTGAAGGTATATAAGGCATTAAATTTTAGTTAAAGTGAAGCTGTAAGATTGTACTTTATACTGTAGAAAGGATATTGAAAATTCACCAGTATGATTTTCGATTAGATTTAGATGGTATGCTAAGTAATATGAAAAAAATAACACTTGTAAGATTATTTTTAGTGAGTATGATGCAGATTTAAAGGGTGGTATAATAGAAATAGCTAAAACTATGAACAACTGCGACAAATTATGTTGAAGCAATCTGCTTCATTAATTCAGATACCTCGAATGAAGGATCTAAAGATGCATAATTAAATATTAGAAATTTACAGGAGAGAGCAGAAATAGCCTCTTCACACAGAATTGTAAAGTTTGGAATTAATCATTAAGGTTAGTGCTAAGAAAAGAATATAATGTCAACGTTTAAGATTTGATTGAGTGAAGGGTGAAGGAGTAGGGAAGGAGTATAAACTTGTGTATGCTGTGATGAAAGAAGAAAGAATGTTTATGCTATCTTGTTTGGAAATTGGAAACTTATCAGAAGACTGGGTAGTGGTAGGTTCATGGAGAATGTTGGGTCATAGAAACTGGGAAGACAAAAGATAAACCTGAAGCTCTCAATATCAATTCTGTGCGAAAACATAGACTATGAAAAGTACACTGTGGAATTAATTAAAGGAGCCCCTGGAGTGGTGAAAATGCTGTTTTAGTTTTCCGAAGTGTTGTGAACAAATACAGCTGCTAAGTGATATCCTTCATGATTTTCAGCAACTTGATCCATTAATTCAATTAGCTACATTAGTTAACAGTTTGAAAAGTTTAAATTCACATCTGTGAGTAATTTCAGTAAACTTTCTTTGCTCACAGAAATAGTGGAATGTTGACTATTCTGTATGCTAGTGTATAAAATGGATTTAATGCAGGGTGGTGTTTATGCATGAATATAAAATAACATGAAGGGCATGCTAACTCACAATTATTTTCTTCTCGAGGAACAGAACATCTGAGAGTGCTATAGGAAATATTTTAAAATTCCATAGAAACATTCACAGATGTTTGACTTGAGGATTTGTGATACCTGATTGATTCTTTGCAAATTAAGGTGAACTGCTGGAAGTTTGGTAGTCTTTTATTACATTTCTGTACATTATATTTTGCTATAACTGTATCAAAGTGTTAGAAAGTATCTATCGTTTTCCTGAAGCTCCAGAAGAACTAGGTCCAGACATTGGCTTTTTGATTTTGGGAACCTGCTCCCCCAATTAAGTATTGAAAAGAGTGAAGATTTTTAGTTCCTTCTGCAAACTTCAGAAGGAACAGACTCCATCCTTCCCAGGCAACAGTCTAAGGCTCAGTCAATCTGTTTGTACCCTTGGTGTGACATTTGATCCAGAAGATGAGCTTTTGACCTCATATTCTTATAATTAGTAAGACTGCCTATTTCCAGCTCCATAACTTTATCTAATTTTCCCTAAAAAGTTCAGGTCATCTGCTGCTGAATCTCTTATTCGTTTGTAATTGTTCTTCTATTTTGTTTTAGTTCTTTGGTAGTACAGAACTTGAATATTGTTGAATAGTGTTGCATCTTACACTGAGTAGAGACGAGAATGTCAAATTTCAAAGCATCAACAATTTATATTAAATGAAGGGTGTTGATTGGTTGGCAAGTTAAATCTGATTAGTCAAGGGACTGCCATGGAGAAAGCACTGGGGATGTATTGTTCCCTGTCATTTTATTTAATTCAAAAGAAATGCAATGCTTGGATATATTCATTTTTCCTGCAGAAGGGCATGTTCCTGCAGATATATATGTGAAGTTTCTTACAAGAGGAAATGAGCCACCCTGTGGGCCCAAACAACTATCTTAAAATGGTGTCAGTGTAACTCTTGAAGCACTCAGGATTGTTCAGCAAGTGCTATCTAATGACTGAATCACAATCTAACATTAAGCATTGAGTTTTGCAAGGACTTAACTTTACACCGTAGATGCGGAAAGATTGATTTCTCCATGTGGGAGCCTCTACATTAGAGGGTGGAATTGCAGAATGAGGGATGACATATTTATGATGAAGGTGAGGAGAATTTCTTCTCTGAGGGTCGTGATTCTTTGGAATTCCTCACCACAGAGGGCTCTTGTGACTGAGGTACAGATATTTAAACAGTAAGAAAATCAAGGATCAAGGGAAAAGCAGGAAAGTGAAGTTGAGGATTATTAGATCCGCCACAATCTCATTGAATGGTGGAGCAGACTTGATCGACTGAATGGCCTGCATCTGCTCCAATGCTTTACAGGCAGGTACAAGTCAATAGGTACAAGCCTATTGCAGACAATCAATGTGGTGTGCTTTTTAACATCTTTTGCCAGTTGTTGGGATGTGCAGCCTACACACCTGGCATGTACTGGCACTTTTATATGCCACCTTACTCATTTGTGTGATAGTAAAATATCTCTTTGATTTGAAACAAACAATTCATTAGTGCAAAATATCACTTGTGTTGCTACCACACAGCAGCAATGTGAACTGCTTTACCTGTTGCTCAAATTTTTGTGATTACTTCCCTTCCAGGGCATTTTGAGGCAAGACTGGAAACTATTCAGGTCTAAAACTGCCAACCTTAGGCCGTTTTTATGACTACAGTCAGTTCTTCTATAACACAATGGTTGTGTTCCAATGCAACCCTGCATAATAGAAGAATCACGCGATAGAAACAGCACTTAAAGTGTTGGTGCTGTAATCGCTATAAGATTGTCTGGATAGCAATCAGGATGACAAAATCTTGGCTGATCTTGCCCTCCTTATGTGGGTGCTCAAGTTAATTCTGTCTGTAACAGCATCTTCTTTGGTGAGGTCAGATTATGTAACACAGATTTGGAATTGAATTAAGCACCTTCATTATCTGCATCCAGTACATTTGATGAACTATTAACAGAGATATCCAAATTGAACACTGAAAATGTACATAGCAATTTTAATATAAATCTTTGCAGAACCAGCCAGCCCAGGACCTGACTCTGATATGCCCATGGAAGTAGATAGCAGTGACATGAACAACGATGGGAGTAGAATGTTGGATGATACTGAAGAGCCGTCCACCTCAGAAGAAAAATTGTACTTTATGGACTCATCTGATCTGGATGGTGACAAAGATGAAGAACCTGTCAGAACAATCAGGTAATACTTTTATTTTATGCTACAAGTAACCATCAAAGTAATGAAGAAAATTGTTTTATCGTAAACAGTGGACCTTCTTATACTTAAGATGCTGTATTTACTTAATGGTTGGATCAAGATTAGACCCTTCTACTTGATGGTTGGATCAAGATTAGACCCTCCTACTGACTTACCATCCATCCTTGCAGAATGTTTATTAATTTGATACTATTTTCCTTCTATTGAGATCTTTCTTTCTCACTTACACAGATTAGATTTTAGATTAGATTAGATTAGATTACATTACAGTGTGGAAACAGGCCCTTCGACCCAACAAGTCCACACCGACCCGCCGAAGCGCAACCCACCCATACCCCTACATTTACCCCTTACCTAACACTATGGGCAATTTAGCATGGCCAATTCACCTAACCTGCACATCTTTGGACTGTGGGAGGAAACCGGAGCACCTGGAGGAAACCCACGCAGACACGGGGAGAACGTGCAAACTCCACACAGTCAGTCGCCTGAGGTGGGAATTGAACCTGGGTCTCCGGTGCTGTGAGGCAGCAGTGCTAACCACTGTGCCACCTTGCCGCCCAGTTACATATCTGTAACTGAAAGCAATTCATTCATTATGTGTTGCAGTCATACAAAGATTTTTTTGTGGTTATTGAGAAGCTTCCAGCTCAGTGGTATTAAAGCACATTTGAGGATTGCTGTTTGATATTATACAATGAACTGATGACGCAAAATCCAAATCTACTGGGAGGAAGTGAGGGCAGTAGGTTAGGGAGAATTTCTTGAAAATAGAAGAAGGTGATTATAAGTATGGAATAAGATGTGGCAATTCAACCCATCAGGCCTGCATCTTTCACAAACAAATCCTACAATTCATCCTGTCACAAACCCTGCTGAATATTTAAATTTCTAAGGAAGCTACAGAATTGCAAACAAAACTCCCAAACATGGAAATATTTCTGTGGCCCTCCCTGAGGTATTTAAGCAAAGATTAGTTATTTCAGTTCAAAATTTCAACACATGATAAGTTGCTTTCTTCAGGTGGAATGGGTCCGCTAGCACAATGTTCAACACACTCTTCAGGTTGTCCGATCATTTCTATCAATGTTTCCCTTTTAGTTGTCAATCTCATTCTTGTTCAGATATTTTTAAGTTATTTTTAAGAATTTCATCAAAATGCCATTGAATGCTTTTTACTGAAGCTTTCCACAACTTTACAACATGGATGAATGAAGTTTAATCTTTAATTTCATTTAGGCCTTCTAGATATTATACTTGTATGCTTTAGTTCTGCAGATACAGTTGAATTTAATTAACCTGCATATATGTATCCAAGTTGAATTCTTTTTAACTGGTTAAACACCAGACTCTTTGCTAGTTCGTAAGCAGGTTCATGATCACCACATATATTTATGGATATATGATAAAACATTTTATACAAATACAATAGTGATTGTTGCCTGTTTGAGTTGAATGGTTGATACCAGACTGATGCTGCTCTTGTTTATCAGTGTTTTCTTTATGTACTGTTCCATTTAAAACTGAATTGGGTCAAAATAAATCTTGTGCTATGCAGTTTTGGAAACCAAGATGAATACCCTTGCATTCGTAATTCACCATCTCAATCCTGTATAGTCATTCCTTGTTCAATAACTTGGAACATTTTGTTCTAGTCCTTCAACAAGCAACAATATTCCTCTCATGAGAGTAGTACAGTCTGTCAAGCACACAAAGAGGAAGAGCAGCACAATGGTGAGAGAAGGTTGGATGGTCCACTACACCAGCAAAGACAATCTAGTAAGTACATTTCTTTTGAAACTGTGGAAATTTGCTGAGCTACAGAACTTAGGTCATTGGTAGAGATCAGTTAGAGTCAAAGTAATAGAGATGTACAGCACGGAAACAGACCCTCCGATCCAACTTGTCAATGGCGACCAGATATCCCAACTTAATGTAGTCCCACTTCTCACCCGGCCCACATCCCTCCAAACCCTTCCTATTCATGTACCCATCCAGATGCCTTTTAAATGTGGCAATTTACCAGCCTCCATCACTTCCTCTGGCAGCTTATTCCATACACGCACCACCCGCTGCGTGAAAATGTTGCCCCTTAGGTCTCTTTGATATCTTTCCACTCTCACCCTAAACCTATGCTATCTAGTTCTGGACTCCCGCACCCTAGGGAAAAGACTTTGTCTGTTTAACCTATCCATGCCCTTCATGATTTTGTAAACCTCTATAAAGTCACCCCTCAGCCTCCAACGCTTCAGGGAAAACAGCCCCAGCCTATTCAACCTCTCCCTAAACCTCAAATCCTTCAACCTTGGAGACATCATTGAAAATCTTTTGTGAACCCTTTCAGGTTTCACAACATCCTTCTGATAGGAAGGAGACCAGAATTGCATGCAATATTCCAAAAGTGACCTAACCAATGTCCTGTACAGCCGCAACATGACCTCCCAACACCTGTACTCAATACCCTGACCGATAAAGGAAAGCATACCAGACGCCTTCTTCACTATCCTATCTACCTGCGACTCTACTTTTCAAGGAGCTATGAACTTGCACTTCAAGGTCTCTTTGTTCAGTAACACACCCTATGACCTTACCATTAATTGTATAAGTCCTGCTAAGATTTACTTTCCCAAAATGCAACACCTCCCATTTACCTAAATTAAACTCCATCTGCCACTCCTCAGCCCATTGGCCCATCTGATCAAGATCCTGTTGTAATGTAAGGCAACCTTCTTTGCTCTCAACTATACCTCCAATTTTGGTGTCATCTGCAAACTTAGTAACTATACCTCCTCTGTTCACACCCAAATCAATTATATAAATTATGAAAAGTAGTGAACCCAGCACCGATCCTTGTGCACCCTATTGGTCACAGGCCTCCAGTCTGAAAAGCAACCCTCCTCTTCCTATATCTTCAAGCCGTACTGTATCCAAATGGCTAGTTCTGCTTGTATTCCATGAGATCTAACCTTTCTAACCAGTCTCCCATGGGAACCTTGTCGAATGCCTTACCAAGTCCATATAGATCACATCTACCGCTCTGCCCTCATCAATCCTCTTTGTTACTTCAGAAAATGTCAATCAAGTTTGTGAGACATGATTTCCCACGCACAAAGCCATGTTGACTATCCCTAATCAGTCCTTGTCTTTCCAAATACCTGTAAATCCTATCCCTCAGGATTCCCTCCAACAAAGTGCCCACCACCGACATCAGGCTCACCAGTCTACAGTTCCTTGGATTGTCCCTAACGCCTTTCTTAAATAGTGGTACCGCATTAGTCAACCTCTAGTTTTCCGGCACCTCGCCTGTGACTATTGATGATACAAATATCCCAGCAAGGGGCCCAGCAATCACTTCTCTAGCTTCCCAAAGAGTTTGAGGGTACACCTAATCAAGTCCTGGGAATTTATCCACTTTTATGAGTTTCAAAACATCCATCACTTTCTCCTCTGTAATATTGTTTCAAGACATCCAGCGATTCCTCCTCTGTAAATTAACTGAAAAAAAAAGACTTAAGCAATTTATAACTTTTACTGTTGTGAACAAAAGTGTTAAGCTTGGTCTAAACAGTATAACATGTCGTAGTTTATGAACTGAGAAAATGTTGGATATTTACACCATAGAACGGAGGTAGGAATGTTTCTTTTTGTAGCAAATGAACTTAACATACAGCTGGCAAATGAACCCTAACACAAGTTGTGGAAGCGTGCTCCAAAGCATGGAAGAAGATTATTGTAATCTCGCACATTAGAATATTAGTCCCTCACCTTTGGAACTGGTTTAAATGTATCACACAGGATTGAGATAAAGATTTCTAATAATTTCAGCATTAGAAGATTTTTGCAATATGAATCCAGTCCTTAACACTCGATATAAAAATCACCTGTAATTTGGAGCATCCACAAAAAGAACTTCCTGGTGGAGGAAATGGAAAACATGCCTTACCAGGGCCTGATTGGAACTGGGCCACAGTAGATGAAGTTTTGCTCTGTATTTGCCTGTATAATACCCTGACCAGTAGTTACTTGTGAGCTATATGCCTTAAATGTCAAGAGATTTATTTTTCATGCCCAAATATCCACAATAAACACGAAACAAATTGCTCTGATCTTTCTTGAAAGAAACAATCATCTCTTTCTGAAGAATGATTCAGAAAGCAATTAACAAAGAGCATGCAACCCAGCTCTGATAATACTCTCGGAATTACCACTGTCTACATCCATGAACATTTAATAAATTTTTATGATATTGTCTTGTTAGTTATTTTTATTTATGGTAAAGGGAGTAGAGGAGTGCCCAATAAATGCATGAAACATTTGTCCTTGCTTTCACCAGTAATTTCTACTCATGTTACTTTCTGTACTACATGACTTATTTTTGATAACTTCAGAACTGGGTGAATGAAAGGCAGAGATAAGTTGATTGATAAAAATAGAAATATTTCACTCTGCTACTTAAGTTTCTGCAAAGTTTCTGGCCCCGAATTAAAATTCACACCCAGCAGCTCTCAAAATGGCTTTTGAGATTTTTTAAAATGATATTTTGTTGTGGTTGATCGAGTTGGCTTTATTCTGCATCTTGAGGATGTCTGGTTTCTGAGTGCTATACTTACTTTTGGCTGTCGCTACCTTATTTGGTTTTTTATTCCTTGATTTGGGAAAGAAAGAACAAAAGCTATGAGTTGCAGCATTGGCAAGTCTTCTAATCAATGACTATGACAAGACAAAGCTATTAAGAGAATGAAATGTGCAGTATTTTCCTTTCCATTCCCATCATTGTGAATTTGGAATGGACAGCAATAATAGCATGCTCACTAAAGCCTATGTTTAGTTGTGATGTGTTAGCTTCTGGCTTGCAGTGTGTTTTTTTTCTGCAAGACTATAAGAAAAAGGAACAAGAGTAGGCCATTCAGCCTTCTGAGTAGGGCCCTGCCACTAAGTAGGATCATGGCTGATCTGATGCTCCTCACTGCTAAAAAATGTGTTGCTGGAAAAGCGCGGCAGGTCAGGCAGCATCCAAGAAGCAGGAGAATCAACGTTTCGGGCATAAGCCCTTCTTCACACGCTTTTCCAGCAACACATTTTTCAGCTGACCTGCGCTTTTCCAGCAACACATTTTTCAGCTTTGATCTCCAGCATCTGCAGTCCTCACTTTCTCCTGATGCTCCTCACGCCCATTTTCCTGCTCTTTCCCCAGAACCCTTGACTGTCCTACTGATCAATAATCAATTTGTCTCAGCTTTGAATATACACAAGGATTCTACCCCTACAGTTCTCTGTTGTAAGGAGTTCGAAAGATTCCGAACCCTCTGACATACAAATTTCCTCCTCATTTCAGTCTTAAATTGGCACCCCTTAATTCTGAGACAATGCCCTCTGGTTAGGGAGTGTCCCATAATGGGAAACATCCTCAGCATTTACCCTGTCAAGTCCCTTAAGCATGTATTTTTCAATGGGATCTCCTCTAATTTTTCTAAATTCAGTTAGTAGAATGTCAACTTGTTTAACCTTTGCTCATAATACAATCCCTCCACACCAGGAATCATCCGAGTGAACCTTCTCTGATCTGTCTCCAGTGAATTAATATTTTTCCCTTAGGGCAGCAAAACTGCTCACAATGCTCCAGATATGGTCTCACCAACACCTTGCACAGTTGCAGCAAGACTTCCCTCCACGCCAAACTCCTTGAAACAAGAGCCAACAATTCATTGGCCTTCCTGATTATGTGCCGCACCTGTGCACTAATTTCCTGTGATTTGTATATAAGTACCCCAAGTCCCTTTGTGTTGCAGATTTCTGAAGTTTTTCTCCATTTAAATATATTCTTCTTTTGTTCTCCCTTCCAAAATGAGCAACCTCATGTTTTCCAACATTGTACTGATTTTTTTGTCCACTTTAACTCATTAATGTCTTTCCTTTTTTAAAAGTTCTTCAAAGTCCTTGAATTAATGAATAGAAGGGTTTCTCTTCTAGTAATGTTCCTTGTGCAGTAGCCTTCAGACTTTACCCGAGGGAGAAATCATTGTACTTGTGTTGTCGCAAAACAGGAAGTTGGTGAGAATTGGTTCTCTGTTCAAAAAGAAGACACAGTCTCCTTTGGAGATTTAAGAAATAAGGAATTTCGAAAGTGACCCTTGCTTATTGAAGCCTATTTACTCAGGCAGTGTGGGCAATCTTCAAAGGACACTGGAAGATTCAAACTTGACATGACAAGGAGAAATGAGCCTGCTAGGAAGGTAGTAACTTGGGATTGGGGCTTATAAAGCTACATATCTACCAGTAGTGTGTAGCACAGCAAAAGGATTATGTTAGATAATTAATGAGAAAATATGTTTTCTTTATCTCAATGGACTAGTTGGACCAAAGAGTCTGTTTCTGTGCTATGCAATTCTGAATCTATTAGTTGCCTATTGATAATGTTTGATCTCAGTTGATCTTAGTTTATTTGCTACATTAAAAGTTTTAAAACTGAAATCTTCTTTTGATTATTTCCACCAGTTATAAGGGATTTCATCTTTTTAAAAGTTATTGGCCTTATTGGAGAACATCACAAAATGAAGACATTTTCAAAACTTCAATATAAAACAATCTAATTATTAATTTTGACCAAATGCCTGCTTTGATACATTGCATGATGATTCAGCACACATCTTGTTCCAAATAGTACTGAGTTATCTTTAATGGTACTGACTTTTAAATCTCAATCTACCTCCCAAATAAATAATTATCCAGAGCTTTACCTTTTTTTCTGATTTATAATTAATCAATACAGCGCTATGATGGCAAGTATGTGCAGCTTAGTAAGAAAAAAAGCGATGAATGATCAAATCACAGAAAAACATCTGAGAATGGTCCAAATGGTTTGCTTCTATACTGTAGGGATTCTGTGATTCTTGATTATGGCTCGTCTTGATCCCTTTTCTCTTTTAAAAAGTGTTATGGTGCCGAAGGAGACCTCTTGGCTCATTGTGTCCTTGAGGAGAAAGTGAGGTCTGCAGATGCTGGAGATCAGAGCTGAAAATGTGTTGCTGGAAAAGCGCAGCAGGTCAGGCAGCATCCAGGGAACAGGAGAAGGGCTTATGCCCGAGACGTCGATTCTCCTGTTCCCTGGATGCTGCCTGACCTGCTGCGCTTTTCCAGCAACACATTTTCAGCTCATTGTGTCCTCACCAGCTTTGAGTATTTTAACAAAGTGTGAATCTTCTGCTTTTTCTGCATAAATCTGCACATTGTTTCTAATTAAATAATCACTGTTGTCTGCTTGAATTCCTCAACTGAACCTGCCTCCACCACACTTCCAGGCAGTACATTCTAGAACTTATCAGCTTGCTGCGTGAAAAAGATTTTTCTCCCCTCACATTTGCTTCTTTTGAAAAATGCTTTTAAACTGTGCCATCCAGTCTTCAAGTCATTTAAAAGTAGCAAATGTTTGTCTTCATCATCTACTCTGTCCAGACTCTTCATGAATTTGAAAACTTCTCTCCGATAGAATCATAGAGTTGTACAACATGGAAACAGACTACTTTTTCACTACTTTTTAAGGTTATATTTATGGGGTTGACTATGACATGGATACTACTTTTGAGGAGCTGAAATTCATGCCTGTCAAAATTCATACCGTATCATTAGCAGAAGCCGAATTGATCTCTCAATGAATTTTTAAAATCACAATGAATTACCATAATTCTGGAAGACCCGGAGTGGTGTGGGACAGCTGGTGGACTGGATGCCCGGACAGTGACAGCCAGCGAACTGGAAACCGAAACGGAATGGGACGGCTAGCAGACTGGAAACGGGAGCAGAGTGGGACATTTCAAGGACTCGAAACTGGAGCAGAGTAGGGTAGCTGACGGACTGGAAACCAGAGCAGAGTGAGACAGCCGACGGACTGGAAACCAGAGCAGAGTGCGACAGCCAGTGGACTGGAAACTGGAGCGGAGTGGGACGGCTGGCACACTGACTCAGAAATGTTGATCTATTTTCTGTGAAGAACTAGGGTCGATTTTTAAATGAGATATATGGGACATTTCAGATTCTTGGCCCAAAAATAGTGGGTTGACGTTTGTGTGAGATCGACTATTAATCAAGTACATTGTCGTGGCATATTGCATTCAAAACAATGTATGTTATTCCAACTTTGGTTCAGATAAAGTTTTTAAAAATCTTCTGTTGTGAACTTTTTGTTCATTGTATGTTATTATTGATAATAATGTCAGTTTTCATTTTCACAATGTGCCATTTAGGATAAGCATTCATTAAGGCCTCTGGTGAACTCTGTTAGCGCTCACTAAATTATTGTTGAGCATTTTCACTCTCTTGACACAATTTTTACTCTTTATGAATGCTGTTTAAGTGCATTATCCTCGAAGTCTTACATGTATTTATAGAACTGTATGTTGGTTAATAAACACAAAAGGCTTATAGAGAAAATCGATTTGTTAAGACAGCACAAAGATAGATATTAAATATTAATGTTAAATATGTCCCCTTGACACACAAAAGTGTTATAGAAAATCTATAGGGGAATGTAAGGAATATTTTCAAAACTAATTGTTGATATAATCATGATTTTTTCCTTGTAATCCAAATGTCTTCAATCTAAATTTGTGTTTAAAATTTGTTGATAGTTAAAGAATTAAATTTTGCAAATTTATTTCTATTAATATGTATCATTACAAATGGCATTTTGATATTAAGTTAAAAATCACACAACACCAGGTTATAGTCCAACAGGTTTAATTGGAAGCACACTAGCTTTCGGAGCAACGCTCCTTCATCAGGTGATGTACACCCCAGTCCAACACCAGCATCTCCAAATCATTTTGATATTAGATGACATGATTTTTAAGTCAAAGAGCAATATGAACAGGCTTGCCAACCAAAACTAGACTCATGCTTTTAAATGGTCCTAATATTTTCTTAAAATATAAAATTCATTTATTGTGATTTTGTTTCTTGCAGAGAAAAAGACATTACTGGAGGCTAGACAGCAAGTGCCTTACACTATTTCAGAATGACACTGGAGCCAAGTACTACAAGGTAAGAGCCTGCCATTCAGTCCCATGTCGCACTCAACATGTCATAAGACAAGTATATTGATAAGATTAAGGTAATTGATGGGTGAAATGTATTTTATCATATTATGTCATTTGTTTTATATGAAATGGATGGCTTATTTGATCAGGATTTGTTTACTAAGTAATTTTCTGGCAAAGGCTCTAAAACAGATCTGCTGGGACTGGTAGTAAGGTTTTATACTGCTTGATCTTCTGAAATTATTTCAAGTAGCCTGAATCAAGAAATTTTGATGCATTCTGAAGTATGAACCCTGAGAGAGCACCAAACTGTGAAACATTTTGAGAAACCATACATCATGCAAAGCAAAGCTTGTTACCCAGTTTATGCCAGAATAGCTGCTTAAAAAGTTAAATTGCTGCATTAGTTATTTGTATTCATTGGATAAAGAGGATAAAAATCAACTAGGATTTTCATACAGTGGCCTCGAGTGAAATGGGTGAGGTGTGGGGGATATTGGATTGTGTGCTGGTGTTAAGAATGTGGGGGTGTGTGCGCACAATGAATGAAAACAGGTGTGGTTCACTAATGAAGAGTGACATAGTCAAATAATCCACTGACATTTACCAACCCAATTTGTCTGTGAAGTAGGGACTCCTTTTGATACGTTTGCATGTGACAGGAATGGGTTTTGAACCGTGCCCCAAGGACGAGTTGCTCTCCTCCCTGAAAGGACACAAGAACTTTTGTGGGAACTGAGGAAGCAATACTGAAGTAGCTCCAATGTAATTAGTAAATTGTTTACTTGAGTGCAATTGTGATCAGTCAACGGGAAACATTCAAACGGCATTGATCTTATCAAAAGACTCAGTGGGCTTAGCTGACACAGTTAAATTGAACTTTTATAGGGTAACTTTGATCTTGAAGTATCCTTGAGTGGGCTGAATGTTGTACAGTAGTTTCAAATTAATATGACTTTTTGTATTTGCTACAACTTTAGTGAATGCCTAAGTTTGCTAATTTTTCTGCAGCTTGTCTGTGGTTAGGTAGTCAGTCACTGTTTGCTTCCTCCAGAATTTAAATCGGTGGCACAGTGGTTAGCACTGCTGCCTCACAGCGCCAGAGACCCGGGTTCAATTCCCGCCTCAGGCGACTGACTGTGTGGAGTTTGCACGTTCTCCCCGTGTCTGCGTGGGTTTCCTCCGGGTGCTCCGGTTTCCTCCCACAGTCCAAAGATGTGCAGGTAAGGTGAATTGGCCATGCTAAATTGCCCGTAGTGTTAGGCAAGGGGTAAATGTAGGGTTATGGGTGGGTTGCGCTTCGGCGGGTCGGTGTGGACTTGTTGGGCCGAAGAGCCTGTTTCCACACTGTAACGTAATCTAATCTAAATCAACCTTTTCTTTCAAATAGATTATTTGTTGGCTTTGGTTTATTTTTCTTCATTGTTTATATATATTTTGAAGTTAATAAAATCCACTGAGTAGGCCTGTGGAATAAATAGTGTGCCTTAGTGTGCTATATATAGCCATTGGACTAAACCTTTTGGCCTCTTGCAGTGAACCACTTCCTGAAGCATTTCTCCTATGCCAGTTTGCAGGTCACCACTGCTGTTGAGCACGCTCCATTTATATTACAGTGCAGTTTATTCGGTCAAATCAGCCTTGAAACTACTGAAAATGCAGTTTGAACATGAGATATTAGAAGAAAGATTCCCTTGGGTGATTGTTCCTGCTGATCATTGTTTTTATAAATTTATAGCTTTTAAAATAAGGTCAAAATGCTAGTATCCAACCCTTAGATCACCAAGCAATGGGCACAAGATTTGTTTTATGTTTGTTTTTCACATAAAGAATAGTCTATTTCTCATTCTTTGTCTTGAGAAGCTTAGGCTGGACCATTCAATTATATTTTTTATACACTTTTAAGTTACCGCAGCAGATACTAATGACTCAATTGGAATATGTAAGCCAGACTAGGGAACGGGTAAAGTGAGGCATCTGCCCTGAAGGCTATAAATGATTTTTGACTAAGCAGCAAGACTTTTGTGACGAAGTAGCCGGATTTATTGAATTCACTTTCTTAGCATCCCATAGCCTGAGTTTCTTTGGTCCTAGTTCCATTGCATAATAAATATAATGGCATATTCATTCTATCCAAGAAACATAGAAAACAAGTTTAGAGATAAGTTGGTTTCAACATTAATTTACCATTTGTCCAAGTAGCTACCTTTACTGAAACTTCAGGGTTCTATGATTTTTCTATTTAATTGAACATGGTCTTATCTGAATGAATGAAACAATTTTGTCATGAAATCTAAACTCAATAATTTATCATTGCAACACCAATAAATTTCCTCGAAACTTGTATGCAAGCTCATTATTGTATCCTTGTATGGAGATTGAATAAGGGAATAGGAAAAAGGATGGGACAATGGCTCAATGGTTAGCACTGCTGCCTCACAACACCAGGGACTTGGGTTCAATTCCACCCTAGGGTGACTGTGTGTGTGGAGTTTGCACATCACCCTGGTGTCTGCATGGATCTCCAGGTGCTCCGGTTTCCTCCCCCAGTCTGAAGATGTGCAGGTTAGATTGATTGGCTATGCTAAATTGCCCATACTGTTCAGTGATGTGCAAGCTAGGTGGGTTAGCCAGTTAGCCATAGGAAATATAGGGTAGGGGGACAGGTCTGGTTGGGATAGTCTTTGGAGGGTTTGTGTCGACCAGTTGGGCTGAATGGCCTGTTTCCACACTGTTGGGATTCTAAGAAACATGAGCATTATATTATCAATAATGTTTAAGGTATCAAGTATAACTTAATGGTAGCACAGTTCCCTCTAGGTCAGCAGTTGTCCTGTAGTGCTGCACTGGAGTCTTCATACACTACAGGTAGATACTGACTGTATGCTACACTGTCAGAAATGTCATCTTTTGGCTAAGGCTTGTAATCCAAGAGCCCATCTGACTTCTCAAATGGAGTTGTCGCTCACAAGTTCCTTGTCAAAGGCTTTCCTGATGTCCTCAGCCATTACGTTACTGTCTTACCCTGGTCTATCATGTGTATTAACATATTTTGTGAGAACATTTGATGCTATTTAATGCACATCAATATTTGCTTTAAATAGTTTCTCTCCCCTCCCTCCTTTCTCTTCCTCTGTTTATTTCCTGCAACATTCCCCTAACATGCCTATTAATGTTTTGCCTGTAAACAGCATCTTTGTCATAATTTATAAATACAACTTCACATTGCTGATCAAAATCCTCCAGCCTTAGTCTCCAATATTGGTAGAAATACTACTCAACAGTATTGGTGGCTGTTAACTGCCTGAGTTAATCAGTTAAATTCAAACCGTGCAAATTGACTCTGACTCTGATCAGGTTGTTATCTGCAGTAAGGATTGGTTGTTTCATTAGATCTTTCCTCAATGAAAAAGGTGTGCTGTGTGGATGTCATTTTGTAGTCAGTTCTGCTATAATGTGCATTTCTTCAACGTGAATTGGCTATAAGGCAGTTGAAGAATTTAGACCATTGTTTGTAGAACGCAAACTTTCTATACTTGTATTGACTATAACATGATTCGGTCCCATTGGTTTAAATAGTGCTTGTATTATATGATTTTCTTATATCGTGGCATTGCATGGGAATGGAACTATCGCCCTGTCAGAACAGACTGTACCTGTAAAGAACAGGGCCCATGTGTGAATGAATCATATCGTTAGTCTAATTCATAATCTTTAATTGGTTTGTGGTGTGACATCAATTAATGGAAGAAGCAATCAAAAGTTGCACGTGATGTTCTGAGCTTTGCAAGCATGGCTAGCTGAGCATGGCTAACCATTTTGACACATGGACTAGAGTAGTTTTGGAGTGTCGTATTCCTCCACTATCATTATCAATGTTCATATCTTTTAAAATGCTTTTACATTTGTTTATATCAGTGGTACTGAGGTGGAGGTGGTCGAGAGCTTCAAGTTCCTAGGAGGATCTATCCAGGTCCATCCACATCAACACGACAGTCAAGAAGGCACACCAATGCCTCTACTTTTCCTCAGAAGGCTAAGGAAATTTGGCATGTCTGCAATTACTCTCACCGATTTTTATAGATGCACCATGGAAAGCATCCTATCTGGATGCATCACAGCTTGGTGTGGCAACTACTTTTCCCAATTACAAGAATTACCAAGAGTTATGCATACAGCCCAGACTATCATGCAAAACCAGTCTTCTTTCCACTGATTCCATCTCTACTTCCCACTGAAAGCAGCCAGCATAATCAAAGACCCTCCCCCTCCAGTTATATGCTTTTCCTACCTCTTCTATTGGGCAGAAAATACAAAGTTTGAAAACATGTACCAACAGATTCAAGAAAAGCTTCTTCTCTGCTGTTATCAGACTTATGAATGGACCTGTCATATATTAGAGTTGATCTTTCTCTGCACCTTTTGTTTAATCTGAAACAAAACAGAAATTGTTGGAGAAACTCAGCAAGTCTGGCAGCATCTGTCAGAGAGAAAGCAGAGTTAACATTTCAAGTCCAGTGATCCTTCTTCAGAATTGCTAGACCTCCTGAGCTTCTCCAACAATTTCTGTTTTTATTTCTTTCAGATATGAGAGGTCATCTGATTCACTCTAATTAATCTATCAGGTTCCAATTCTCATTAACAATAGGGTTCAAATAAGGTTGTAATTTTGTGGATTATCAGAGGTGTTGACGACAAAAGATTTGTCCTGAATATTACTTAGATTATGTGTCCTGTTTGTAACTTGCAGTAAAGATTGAAATTGAATCTAACAAAACAGATATGTATAGTGTGTGTAGGCTGTCGAGTTAGAATCCTAACAACTCTATAATTGGGTTAACTATAGGGTTAAGTATAGATTGAAAAAAAGGG
This sequence comes from Chiloscyllium plagiosum, assembly GCF_037043375.1. Taxonomy (NCBI): domain Eukaryota; kingdom Metazoa; phylum Chordata; class Chondrichthyes; order Orectolobiformes; family Hemiscylliidae; genus Chiloscyllium; species Chiloscyllium plagiosum. The sequence continues at coordinate 25,522,979 of NW_028270148.1, read as the reverse complement.
AAGTCTTCATATTATCATGGTTCCAGAGATATAAATGAATGTGCTGACTGTTCTTAATATTTCTACTTCAAATTTTGATCTCTGCATTTTAAATAGTTGTCCTATCATACTGTAATTTTAAGGAAAGGAAGAACCACTTTTTATGATACCTGTTTTTCATCAGCTCAGATCAAACTAGATCTCTTTAAATTTTGAACTGCTGCTACACTGAGGTAGTGTCCATGCTGCTCTACTGGGACTAACATCTTGGAGTCAGGGCAGTTATGGATTCTTTGTAGTGTGATTCTGTTATCCTTCTACCCTTCACCATATCTCTTCCACCACTCCTCCATACCCCGACACATCCCCACTCCGGCACAAGTATCTGAACCTATTTCCCTGCTAGCATGTTGTATAGTAACAGCCATGACCACAAATGTTTCCCTGTGACCCAGCTTTAAATTCCTGTAGTTACAACAATTGGCTGTTTGTTTTTAAGTTTCATGCTCCCTCCAATACATTGAACTTGACAGCATGTAGTGGACAGCGAAGAGGGTTACCTCAGATTACAGCAGGATCTGGACCAGATGGGCCAATGGGCTGAGAAGTGGCAGATGGAGTTTAATTCAGATAAATGCGAGGTGCTGTATTTTGGGAAAGCAAATCTTAGCAGGACTTATACACTTAATGGTAAGGTCCTAGGGAGTGTTGCTGAACAAAGAGACCTTGGAGTGCAGGTTCATAGCTCCTTGAAAGTGGAGTCGCAGTTGGATAGGATAGTGAAGAAGGCGTTTGGTATGCTTTCCTTTATTGGTCAGAGTATTGAGTACAGGAGTTGGGAGGTCATGTTGCGGTTGTACAGGACATTGGTTAGGCCACTTTTGGAATATTGCGTGCAATTCTATCAGAAAGATGTTGTGAAACTTGAAAGGGTTCAAAAAGATTTACAAGGATGTTGCCAGGGTTGGAGGATCTGAGCTACAGGGAGAGGCTGAACAGGCTGGGACTGTTTTCCCTGGAACGTCGGAGGCTGAGGGGTGACCTTATAGAGGTTTACAAGATTGAGGGGCATGGATAGAATAACTAGGCAAAGTCTTTTCCCTAGGGTTGGGGAGTCCAGAACTAGAGGGCATAGGATTAGGGTGAGAGGGGAAAGATATAAAAGAGACCTAAGGGGCAACTTTTTCACGCAGAGGGTGGTACATGTATGGAATGAGTTGCCAGAGGATGTGGTGGCGGCTGGTACAATTGCAACATGTAAGAGGCATTTGGATGGGTATATGAATAGGAAGGGTTTGGAGGGATATGGGCCGGGCGCTGGCAGGTGGGACTAGATTGGGTTGGGATATCTGGTCAGCATGGACGGTTTGGACCAAAGTACATCTCTATGACTATGACTCTTTCTCTAAGATTGCGACAAATTTTATTAATGTTTGGGGCAAAAAAATGACCCTTTTTATGTTCTCGAAGGAAGACCATTAGGGGAGGCAATGGTCTCATGGTATTATTGCTAGCCTATTAATCCAGAGATTCGGGTATGATTCTGGGGCCCAGCGTTCAAATCCTGCCAGGGCAGATGGAACCCGAACTGAATAAAAATCTGGACTTAAGAGTCTGATGGTGATTGTTGCTGATTGTCAGAAAAACCCATCTGGTTCACTAATCTCCTTAAGGGAAGGAAACTACGATCCTTACCAGGTGTGGCCTACATGTGACTCCAGACCCACAGCAAAATGATTGACTCTTGACTGCCCTTTGGGCAGTTAGGGATAGGCAATAAAATGCTGGCCTTAACCAGTGATGCCCACATCCCATGAATGACTTTTTTTTAAAATTGCTGCTGGAGCATGGACATTGGTAAGAATTCTATGTTGTGTGCAGGAAACTTGGTTCTGGCTGACCTCAACACCGTCTGCATAGCGACGAAGTTAGTATTATACTTCTGGTTTGTCAAGGCTAAATTGTGTTCCACGGATATAGACCCGAGAATGGTAACAGCAATCTAACTATTATTAAAGATGATTTATCATGACAGATTCTTGTTATGTTAATTAACCAAAAAAATGCCAAGTAGTTCAATGCATTGAAGAATGAATTTTGATTTATTTCAGCATGATGATTTTGAGTGTTAAAGAATAATCCAACTCTTGAGTGACAGATGTTGCCATGTTTGCAATAACACATAACAGCACTTGAATGTGAGGCGCACAGAGCATTAACACTTTGAACTTGATACAAGCACCATTTTCATCTTCCACAGCCACTTCTTCAATTACTGTGATTCCCTGATGCAGTTTTTGAATGAATGACTCTCTAAGTTCTGATTCTACCTTGCATCCTGAAAGTTATTATCTTTCAACATTAGCACAGGGGTGTAAGGCAAGAGAGTGCTGTCAGCATAGATGGAAAGAATAAAAGGCTAGAAACAATTCACTTCCAATGACTCCCCATAGTTTAATTGATTACATCGGCGATGGCTAAGTTGGTGGCACTCTTGCCTCTGAGTCAGAAGGTAATTCCTGGGTACCGTATTGAGAAAGAGCTGATCTGACAGAGATCCTGACTTTTAGATGGGACACAAAAACAAGGAACTGTTTAATATCTGATCATAATCACGTTGCTCGTGTGAGTTTGCTGTGCGCAAATTGGCTGCTGCATTTTCTGTGTTGCAACAGTGAATACATTTGAGAAGTGGCAGGAGAACACTTGGACACCCTGACATTGACAAAGGTTTTATATCGATGCGCAACTGTCCTTTTCCCTTAAATCAATTTCTGAGCCTTCATTGTTGAGTGTAGGAGTCATCCATGATATTCATTGCTGCCCCAAATGGTTGCAGCAAGAATAATTTGTAATAGCATCAGAAGTCCTGTAATCTCATGATCATCATTAAATTTTTATGGGGGGGCCTCATGGTAAAAAGATTCCTGCCAGCTTTGGTGTTGCTATTGGTGGAGTGTTACAAATCACCCAGCTATTACAGAACATTTAAATTCCTGGTGAGTCCCTTCACAGAAATTTCACAGAATCCTAACAGTGTGGAAACAGGTCTGGCCACTATGGGCAATGGAGCATGGTCAGTCCACCAAACCTGCACATCCTTGGACTGTGGGAGGAAATTGGAGCACCCGGTAGAAACCCATGCAAAAACTGGGAGAATATGCAAATTGCACGTAGACAGTTACCCAAGGGTGGAATCGAACCTGCGTCCTTGGTGCTATGAGGCAGCAGTGCTAGCCACTGTGCCGCCCTATTTTAATTTGGAAATGGCTGGCATGTTTTGAGTTAATAATCAATTGTATTACTAATGTATCATTGAAGTGATTGATCTTCCAGTAATCTCTGCTAGTTGCCTCATTTCTTAAAGCAGTGGTATGTCTATTAGATGTCAGATGTAAACTATGTATTTTCACAAATGCCTTATGGGGTGCAGCCAATGATAGTCTTTATAAATTTTTCCTATTCCTCTTGACCTACAGTAGAGTCAGGAACCAAACGTCTTGGCAAATTATGCTTGGAAAAAGATACAGTTCCAAATGCTGCACTTTCCAGATAAAAATATTTTCATTTCTTCAAGCATGAATTCTTGATCATTTGGTTTCTTTTCATCTTTGATTCCACTACATTATGCGTTTAGAACATGGAACAATACAGTGCAGAACAGGCCCTTCGGCCCTCGATGTTGCGCCAACCTGTGAACTAATATAAGCTCATCCCCCTACACTATCCCATCATCATCCATGTGCTTATCCAAAGATTAGTTAAATCTCCCCAATGTTAACTACATTGGCAGGCAGAGCTTCCACGCCCTTACCACTCTGAATAAAGAACCTGCCTCTGACATCTGTCTTAAATCTATCACCCTTCAATTTGTAGTTATGCCCCCTCGTACAAGCTATCATCATCCTAGGAAAAAGACTTTCATTGGGAGAAAGTGAGGACTGCAGATGCTGGAGATCAGAGCTGAAAGTGTGTTGCTGGAAAAGCGCAAAAGCTCTTCAGGAAGGGCTCATGCCCGAAATGTCGATTCTCCTGCTCCTTGGATGCTGCCTGACCTGCTGCACTTTTCCAGCAACACATTTTCAGAAAAGACTTTCACTGTCTACCCTATCTAATCCTCTGATCATCTTGTATGTCTCTATCAAATCCCCTGTTAGCTGCCTTCTTTCCAAAGAGAACAGACCCAAGTCTCTCAGCCTTTCCTCATAAGAGCTTCCCTCCAGACCAGGCAACATCCTGGTAAATCTCCTCTGCACCTTTTCCAATGCTTCCACATCCTTCCTGTAATGGGGCGACCAGAACTGTACACTGTATTCCAAATGCGACCGCACTAAGATTTTGTATAGTTGCAGCATGAAATTTTGGCTCTGGAACTCAATCCCTCTCCCGATAAAACCTAACACACTGTATGCCTTCTTAACAGCACTATCAACTGAGTGGCAATTTTCAGGGATCTTTGTACGTGGACTCCAAGATCCCTCTACACATCCACACTACCAAGAATCTTTCCATTGACCCAGTATTCTGCCTTTCAGTTATTCTTCCCAAAGTGAATCACCTCACATTTAGCTGCATTGAACTCCATTTGCCACTTCTCAGCCCAGTTCTGCAGTTTATCCAAGTCCCCCTGCAACCTGCAACATTCTTCCACACTGTCCACTACTCCTGTGACTTTAGTGTCATCTGCAAACTTCCTAACCCATCCACCTATGCCTGCGTCTAAGTCATTTATATAAATGACAAACAGCAGTGGTCCCAAAATAGATCTTTGTGGTACACCACTAGTAACCGGACTCCAGGCTGAATATTTTCCATCAACCACCGCTCGCTGCCTTCTTTCAGAAAGCCAGTTTCTAATCCAAACTGCTAAATCACCTTCAGTCCTATGCCTCTGCATTATCTCCAACAGCCTACCCTGTGGAACCTTATAAAAGGCTTTACTGAAGTTCTTGTACACCATGTCAACTGCCCTACCTTCATGCTTGGTCACCTTCTCAAAAAATTCAGTAAGGTTTGTGAGATACAACTTGCCCCTGACGAAACCATGTTGACTATCTGAAATCAAATTGTTGCTTGCAAGATGATTATAGATCCTATCTCTTAAAATCCTTTTCAAAACTTTTCGTACAACAGAAGTAAGGCTCACTGGTCTGTAATTACCTGGGTCATCTCTAATGCCCTTCTTGAACAAGGGCACAACATTTGCAATCCTCCAGTCCTCTGATACTAAACCTGTAGACAATGACGACTCAAAGATCAAAGCCAAAGACTCCGCCATCTCCTCCTTAGCTTCCAAGAGAATCTTCGGATAAATCCCATCCAGCTCAGGGGACTTGTCTACTTTCACTCCTGCAACTGATAACAGCTCTTCCTTACTAACCTCGACCCTTTCTCGTCTAATATCTCGTATCTCATTGCTCTCTATAAAGAGACTAGGTATTGAGACTGTAGAATCACAAAAGTAGAGCAAGTGAAGAACAATTAGTGCACTTCATAATTTTTTAAAAACTGCACAAGGTTGATAATTTCCGTAGTAAACCACGGTTCCCTTACCTTATCACTTCCTCCCTGCCTGACAGGGACATACCTATCAAGGACACACAATATCTGTTCCTTAAACCAGCTCCACATTTCGATTGTCCCCATCCTCTGCATTTTACTACCCCATTCTATGCATCCTAAGACTTGCCTAATCGCATTATAATTGCCCTTGCCCCATCGATAACTCTTGCTCTGTGGCATATACCTATCCCTTTCCATTGCTAAACTAAGCGTAACTGAATTATGGTCACACTCTCCAAAGTGCTCACCTACAACTAGATCAGACACCTGGCCTGGCTCATTACCAAGCACCAGATTCAGTGTGGCCTCCCCTCTTGTCGGCTCTTCGACATACTGTGTCAGGAAACCCTCCTGCACATGTTGGACAAAAACTGAATAATCTGATGTACTAGACTTATAGCATTTCCAGTCAATGTTGGGGAAGTTAGAGTCCCCCATAATGACCACCCTGTTCCTTTCACTCCTACCTAGAATCATTTTGCCAATCCTTTCCTCCATCTCCCTGAAACTCTGTGGAGGCCTATAAAAAAAACTCCCGGTAGTGTGACCTCTCCTCTCCTCCTGTTTCTAACCTCAGCCCATACTACCTCAGGAGACGAGTCCTCATCAAAAGTTCTGGCTCGTTTGGATAGAGAACTGACTTGCTGTTTTTAATAGCTTTTGTATCTTTTGAGTTTCATGTTGGCCAGTTTAAATATTTTGATTCCTAAGCTTGTCGCTTTTCCCCTTGTAGGCCTGTTTGTAGCCGCAATCTTTGACTACTGTAAATTTAAATGGTCATTATTTTTGCGTGCTCAATTTAAAAATAAAACTGTGGTGGTTTACCAAATGTTTTAAATTATCAAATTGTTCTTGTAAATATGTTAAACTGATAAATGTTCAACTTCAATGAATGTTTCAGATAGTTTGGTTAAATGTTCTGCTCGAATGAATAAAACAAATTTTGAACTTAGTGTCAGCTGTTTTTGCTGTGCTTTGCTGTGTGCATTCGCTTAAATACTGAATTTGAGTGATCGTACTCATAAACATTATGTGTCTGTAGTTGTGCACAGAACTGGGCTGGTAAGAGGAAAGAGAGGATCTAGTTTCGCCATGTATAATTGAATAATTAATATAGGTCAAACTCGGTGTTAATTTTTTGGTAGAATTGTGAGATCCATTTTTATAGTTGGTTTTGTAAAAGTACTATCATAAGTGGCTGTGAAGTATGGGAAATTGTGATAAGTGATCTTTGCAAACATGCTTGCCATAGACTGGCTATGTGAAGGGAAAAAGTGAGGACTGCAGATGCTGGAGATCAGAGCTGAAAATGTGTTGCTGGAAAAGCGCAGCAGGTCAGGCAGCATCCAGGGAACAGGAGAATCGACGTTTCGGGCATAAGCCCTTCTTCAGGATTCCTGAAGAAGGGCTTATGCCCGAAACGTCGATTCTCCTGTTCCCTGGATGCTTCCTGACCTGCGCTTTTCCAGCAACACATTTTCAGCACTGGCTATGTGAACACTAACAACAAGCTAAAATTCTGTGGTGTGACCATGTTGCAATTGTCATAGTTGTTAATGTTGAGACTGTATCAATTCAAAGATTACTGTTACTGCCTATTCTATTAACTTAAGTCCTGAACAATTTGAAATTAACACTCATGTATTTTGAAAAAGTATATTTAAACTGCAGAGGTTGCTTACCATGGCTATAAGAAGTAATGTGCATTATGTACTGAGAGTTTACTTCCGAGAACAAATTGATATTTTTGTATCTTAAGAAATACAAATTGACTTTTCTGTTCATTTTTTGATTTGGGGAGAAGTGTGAGAGGCCTTTTTTTCAGATAGTTGGATTAAAACTAAGTTGCTTGTTCTTTACACAATGATAGAATTTATTAATTAGTTGGTAGCAATCTAGCAAAGCCTGTCTGGTTGCTTACATTTGTTTAAATAGTGGGCCTGGTTCCCCATTATTAAGGTAATGAAAAAATAGTCTACTTAATGTAAGTGATTTTTTTTAAAAGACCCAAGAAGAAACTTGGATGGTTAAGAAAATGTGAAAATTTACACAGTTTTTGTTTTGCTCAAAATTTCTTCATTGACCCCTGGTTTCGATTCTTAAGTAAAGTAGAAATCTTCTTCCTTTTAGTCGAGGAATTGTGCCAAAGGCTAGGTTTTCATAGATGACCAGAGAGGAGAAAGTGAGGTCTGCAGATGCTGGAGATCAAAGTTGAAACTTTATTGCTGGAACAGCACAGCAGGTCAGGCAGCATCCAGGGAACAGGAGATTCGACGTTTCGGGCACAGGCCCTTCTTCAGGAATGAGCAGAGAGTGTTCAGCAGGAGAAGATAAAAGGTAGGGAGGAGGGACTTGGAGGAGGGGCGTTGGAAATGTGATAGGTGGAAAGAGGTCAAGGTGAGGGTGATAGGTCGGAGTAGGATGGAGGCGGAGAGGTCAAGAAGAAGACTGCAGGTCAGGAAGGCGGTGCCGGGCTGGAGGGATCCGGCTGAGACAAGGTGGGGGGAGGGGGGATGAAGAAACTGGTGAAGTCCAAGTTCATCCCCTGTGGTTGGAGGGTTCCCAGTCGGAAGATAAGACGCTCCTCCTCCGACCGTCGCGTTGTTGTGGTTTGGCGGTGGATGAGTCCAATGACCTGCATATCCTCGGTGGAGTGGGAGGGGGAGTTGAAATGCTGTGCTACAGGGTGGTTGGGTTGGTTCGTCCGGGTGGCCCAGAGGTGCTCTCTGAATCGCTCCGCAAGTAGGCGGCCTGTCTCCCCAATATAGAGGAGGCCACACCGGCTGCAGCGGATGCAGTAGATGATGTGGGTGGAGGTGCAGGTGAATCTGTGGCGGATATGGAAGTTTCCTTTGGGGCCTTGGAGAGAAGTGAGGGGGGAGGTGTGGGCGCAAGTGTTGCACCTCCTGCGGTTGCAAGGGAAGGTGCCGGGAGTGGAGGTTGGGTCGGTGGGGGGTGTGGATCTGACAAGGGAGTCGCGGAGGGAGTGGTCTCTACGGAAAGCTGATAGGGGAGGGGAGGGAAATATATCCTTGGTGCTGGGGTCTGTTTGGAGGTGGCGGAACAATTTGGATTGTTTGGAGTGACATTGAACAATTCTTCCGCCGCCTTCGCCTCCGTGCCTTCTTCTTCAATCAAGACTCTCGCCCACCCTCTGACGACCCCTTCTCCCACCTCCAACACACCCCGTCCACCTGGACACCCCGTACTGGCCTCCTACCTGCCCTCGACCTCTTCATAGCAAACTGCCGCCGCGATATTAACCGCTACCTGAACTCCCACACCCCTCCCACCCACTCCAACCTCTCACCCTCGGAACGCGCAGCCCTCCACTCCCTCCGTTCCAACCCCAACCTCACCATCAAACCAGCTGACAAGGGAGGCGCAGTAGTAGTTTGGCGCACTGACCTTTACACCGCTGAGGCCAAACGCCAGCTCGCAGATACCTCCTCCTACCGTCCCCTTGACCATGACCCCACCCCCCACCACCAAACCATCATCTCCCAGACCATCCATAACCTCATCACCTCAGGGGACCTCCCATCCACCGCCTCCAACCTCATAGTCCCACAACCCCGCACCGCCCGTTTCTACCTCCTGCCCAAAATCCACAAACCTGACTACCCCGGACGACCCATCGTCTCAGCCTGCTCCTGTCCAACCGAACTCATCTCGGCATACCTCGACACGGTCCTGTCCCCATTAGTCCAAGAACTCCCCACCTACGTTCGTGACACCACCCACGCCCTCCACCTCCTCCAGGATTTCCGCTTCCCCGGTCCCCAACGCATCATCTTCACCATGGACATCCAGTCCCTGTACACCTCCATCCCCCATCACGAAGGACTCAAAGCACTCCGCTTCTTCCTTTCCCGCCGTACCACCCAGTACCCTTCCACTGACACCCTCCTTCGACTGACCGAACTGGTCCTCACCCTGAACAACTTTTCGTTCCAATCCTCCCACTTTCTCCAAACAAAAGGAGTAGCCATGGGCACCCGCATGGGCCCCAGCTATGCCTGCCTCTTCGTAGGGTATGTGGAACAATCCATCTTCCGCAACTACACTGGCCCCACCCCCCATCTTTTCCTTCGCTACATTGATGACTGTATCGGCGCTACCTCGTGCTCCCACGAGGAGGTTGAACAGTTCATCCACTACACTAACACCTTCCACCCCGACCTCAAATTCACCTGGACAGTCTCGGACTCCTCCCTCCCCTTCCTAGACCTTTCTGTTTCTATCTCAGGCGACCGAATCAACACGGACATCTACTACAAACCGACCGACTCCCACAGCTACCTGGACTACACCTCCTCCCATCCTGCCCCCTGTAAAAACGCCATCCCATTCTCCCAATTCCTTCGTCTCCGCCGCATCTGCTCCCAGGAGGACCAGTTCAAAATACGTACAACACAGATGGCCTCCTCCTTCAAGGACCGCAATTCCCCCCCCGACGTGGTCGACGGTGCCCTCCACCGCATCTCCTCCACTTCCCGCTCCTCCGCCCTTGAGCCCCGCCCCTCCAACCGCCACCAGGACAGAACCCCACTGGTCCTCACCTACCACCCCACCAATCTCCATGTACAGCGCATCATCTGCCGTCACTTCCGCCACCTCCAAACAGACCCCAGCACCAAGGATATATTTCCCTCCCCTCCCCTATCAGCTTTCCGTAGAGACCACTCCCTCCGCGACTCCCTTGTCAGATCCACACCCCCCACCGACCCAACCTTCACTCCCGGCACCTTCCCTTGCAACCGCAGGAGGTGCAACACTTGCGCCCACACCTCCCCCCTCACTTCTCTCCAAGGCCCCAAAGGAAACTTCCATATCCGCCACAGATTCACCTGCACCTCCACCCACATCATCTACTGCATCCGCTGCAGCCGGTGTGGCCTCCTCTATATTGGGGAGACAGGCCGCCTACTTGCGGAGCGATTCAGAGAGCACCTCTGGGCCACCCGGACGAACCAACCCAACCACCCTGTAGCACAGCATTTCAACTCCCCCTCCCACTCCACCGAGGATATGCAGGTCATTGGACTCATCCACCGCCAAACCACAACAACGCGACGGTCGGAGGAGGAGCGTCTTATCTTCCGACTGGGAACCCTCCAACCACAGGGGATGAACTTGGACTTCACCAGTTTCTTCATCCCCCCTCCCCCCACCTTGTCTCAGCCGGATCCCTCCAGCCCGGCACCGCCTTCCTGACCTGCAGTCTTCTTCTTGACCTCTCCGCCTCCATCCTACTCCGACCTATCACCCTCACCTTGACCTCTTTCCACCTATCACATTTCCAACGCCCCTCCTCCCTACCTTTTATCTTCTCCTGCTGAACACTCTCTGCTCATTCCTGAAGAAGGGCCTGTGCCCGAAACGTCGAATCTCCTGTTCCCTGGATGCTGCCTGACCTGCTGTGCTGTTCCAGCAATAAAGTTTCAACATGGATGACCAGAGAGACTAGCTGAAATGTGAAACTGCAGGACAGATTATGAAAAGGTAATCGAGATCAAATATAAAACAGATAGGAAAACCATGATGGGATTTATTTTAAAAGAAAAGACCATGGATGAGTATAGGAGAACTTGTAAAACAGTTGAGGACAATGATTTTCAATTGTCACCTAATGAGCATCTATTAAAGATATTGGTAAGGCCACGAAGATAAAAGAGATCAGCTTGAGGTAGAGTGTAAACGATTGACAGATGCCTTTAAAGGAGACTGCATAAGGATACTAGGTATTGAGCCTGTAGAATCAGATAAGTAGAGCAAGTGAAGAACAATTAGTGCACTTTGTTTTTTTTTTACAAAGACGAGGTTGATAAATCACTGGGACCCAACATTTTACATTCAAATGCTCCTGGATTTACTAACAACGACTTTAACAATTATATTTAAAAACTCGTGGAACGAAAATCTTATCAGAGTACTGAACAGTTGTAAATCAAAGAGCTCCCATCAAAATTGGACATGGAAATTACCAGGAAATTACTCGGTTATCAGTATTACCTCAGTTGTTGCTCAACTGAAAATGAAATATGGAAGTGGAAAAGCAGGCTTTAATCTGTTATTATGTAGCACTAATCCCTAAACAGCAAAAATAAATACATGATTTGATGAAATTAGAGGGTAAAATAGAGGAAAAGTTATGAATATAATTTAAATGGATTTTCAGAAGTGTTTAATAAGCATCATGTAAGGATCACATGACCGAGATAAATGTACTTTGAATTAAGAGGAAAATGATCAGATAGCTTGTTGGTGGACAGAGAATAAAGGATTTGATTAAAAGAGAGTTTCTCAGACTGGAACAATGAATTGAATTCCATGATGGTCATTGTTGGAACGTATCTCAAACTACTATCCACATATAAATGATCCAACTCAGAAATTGTGGAAATATTGAAATTTTCTCACCAATGAATAGGGATGTGGAAAATCTGTGGTAGGAACCTAGTAGGCTGATAATTAACTATAAGAAAAATATGGAATATGTACTTCAGAAGTAAGGATTGGGAAGAAAATCTAAATATTCAGAAGAAACAAAGGAACAGGATTTTTCTTTTAAGATATAGCAGGCCTACTAGAGAGTAATGCAGATGTCAAAATCATAAATTGTGGTCTGAGTCCTTGAATTTGTACCAGAGAGAGTAATCAAAATAAGGAAGTATTGATGGACTAGGGATCTACCTTGAATAGAGCTGAAAATGTGTTGCTGGAAAAGCGCAGCAGGTCAGGCAGCATCCAAGGAGCAGGAGAATCGACGTTTCGGGCATGAGCCTTTCTTCAGGAATGAGGAAAGTGTGTCCAGCAGGCTAAGATAAAAGGTAGGGAGGAGGGTCTTGGGGGAGGGGCGTTGGAAATGCAATAGGTCAAGGTGAGGGTGATAGGCCGGCGTGGGGGTGAGGGCGGAGAGGTCAGGAAGAAGATTGCAGGTTAGGAAGGCGGTGCTGAGTTGGAGGGTTGAGACTGAGACAAGGTGGGGGGAGGGGAAATGAGGAAACTGGAGAAATCGGAGTTCATCCCTTGTGGTTGGAGGGTTCCTAGGCGGAAGATGAGGCGCTCTTCCTCCAGCCGTCGTGTTGCTATGGTCTGGCAATGGAGAAGTCCAAGGACCTGCATGTCCTTGGTGGAGTGGGAGGGGGAGTTGAAGTGTTGAGCCACGGGGTGGTTGGGATGGTTGGTCCGGGTGTCCCAGAGGTGTTCTCTGAAACGTTCCACAAGTAGGCGGTCTGTCTCCCCAATATAGAGGAGGCCACATCGGGTGCAGCGGATGCAGTAAATGATGTGTGTGGAGGTGCAGGTGAATTTGTGGCGGATATGGAAGGATCCCTTGGGGCCTTGGAGGGAAGTAAGGGGGGAGGTGTGGGCGCAAGTTTTGCATTTCTTGCGGTTGCAGGGGAAGGTGCCGGGAGTAGAGGTTGGGTTGGTGGGGGGTGTGGACCTGACGAGGGAGTCACGGAGGGAGTGGTCTTTTCAGAACGCTGATAGGGGAGGGGAGGGAAATATATCCCTGGTGGTGAGGTCCGTTTGGAGGTGGCAGAAATGACGACGGATGATACGATGTATATGGAGGTTGGTGGGGTGGTAGGTGAGGACCAGTGGGGTTCTGTCCTGGTGGCGATTAGAGGGGTGGGGCTCAAGGGCGGAGGAGCGGGAAGTGGAGGAGATGCGGTGGAGGGTATCATCGATCACTTCTTGGGGGAAATTGCGGTCTTTGAAAAAGGAGGCCATCCAGGTTGTACGGTATTGGAACTGGTCCTCCTGGGAGCAGATGTGGTGGAGATGAAGGAATTGGGAATATGGGATGGTGTTTTTACAGGGGGCAGGGTGGGAGGAGTTGTAGTCTAGGTAGCTGTGGGAGTCGTTCGGTTTATAATGTCTGTGTTGATTCGGTCGCCCGAGATAGAAATGGAAAGGTCTAGGAAGGGGAGAGAGGAGTCTGAGACGGTCCAGGTAAATTTGAGGTCGGGGTGGAAGGTGTTGGTAAAATGGATGAACTGTTCAACCACCTCGTGGGAGGAGGTTCAACCACCTCCATCGCCAGACCATAGCAACACGATGGCTGGAGGAAGAGCGCCTCATCTTCCGCCTCGGAACCCTCCAACCACAAGGGATGAACTCAGATTTCTCCAGTTTCCTCATTTCCCCTCCCTCCACCTTGTCTCAGTCCCAACCCTCGAACTCAGCACCGCCTTCCGAACCTGCAATCTTCTTCCTGACCTCTCCGCCCCCACCCCACTCCAGCCTATCACCCTCACCTTGGCCTCCTTCCACCTATCGCATTTCCAACGCCCCTCCCGCAAGTCCCTCCTCCTTACCTTTTATCTTAGCCTGCTGGACACACTTTCCTCATTCCTGAAGAAAGGCTCATGCCCGAAACGTCGATTCTCCTGCTCCTTGGATGCTGCCTGACCTGCTGCGCTTTTCCAGCAACACATTTTCAGCTCTGATCTCCAGCATCTGCAATCCTCACTTTCTCCTCGAAGATTATTTACCTTGAATAGGTTACATTTGGAATATATAGTACAATTTTGGCCCTCTTTAGATTGCAGATAAAAACCACCTCAAAGGTGCATTTGGCCCTCTTTAGATTGCAGATAAAAACCACCTCAAAAGCGCATTTGGATAACCCGCACTTATTCGCAGATTCTTGAGATTCCTTTCATTGAAACTGAGAGAGCCCAGGAGTGATTTAACAGAGGATCATGAATTGAGAAGAATAGCTTTTTTTAAATTTATTCATGGGATGAGGCCAGCATTAATTGCCCGTCCCTAATTGCCCAGAGGGCAGTTGAGAGTCAACAACATTGCTGTTGATCTGGAGTCACATGTAGGCCAGAGAAGGTACAGTTGACAGTTTCCTTCCCTGAAGGGCATTAATGCACCAGCTTGGTTTTTCCAACAATTGACAATGGATTCAAGGTCATCGTTAGACTCTTAATTCCAGATTTTTGTTGGATTCAAATTCAACCATCTGTTGTGCTGGGATTCGAACCTGGGTCCTCAGAACATGTTCTGGATCTCTGGATTAACAGTCTGGTGATAATACCATTAGGTCATGGCCTACCAAATGAGCATAAATATTAGGTATTTATAAAAAGAAGTAAAAGGAGGTTTTAAAGAAGGAAGCATTTACAAGCAATGTAAATAGTACAGAATGTTCTTTCCCTTTTGTTTTTGCTGGTTCATAAATCCATTTAAAAGGGAACTGGCTATCTCTTTGCAAGAGGAGGATATTAAAGGGCATGGGTAGCATGGGATTAGGCTAGGTGGCTTATGTACTTGAAAAAAAGTCATCAGCACATACCTGATGAGGCAAGTGGTCTGTGTGGCTGTGAGCACATACTCCTATTTCTGAAAAGTAATGTGAAGTGGTTTTAACTGAGAATATCCAACAGTGCATCAGCAAATGCACCTTAAAGGTACTTTTTGTGGCTGGCTGTAAAGTACTTCAGGACATCATGAATTCACAAAAAGCACAACATAAACTCAAATCTTTATTTTAACAGCTGGGAAAAAGTAGATCCATAAAAGTACTCCACAATAGCAACAAAGGATTTAAACCAGATTTTGCTCCAACATTTCTCTTGCTGTATCTTCTTCATCTCTTGAACATATATACAGTTAGCTGTGTGAATCAAGAAGTCTCTGTCTGAGATTCACAACTCCTCCAGATTACTGGAAATGCAAAAAGCCTAAATTACAAACAAACATACGATTGCAGTAATTGGGATTGCACAGAGCTGTGCTTTTTTCTTTGATATCTGCACACCAAACTCACGAGAAGAAGTTGAGACATCTCTTTTGTTTCATTTTGTTTTGTTCTGTTCTCACTTGTACTCCCCAACATTCTCTTCAGTTCTGACCTCAAATTGTTCCAGAAAGACACTCTCAAAAAATTCAAGCAACAAGCCAAGCAAATAATTTCACCTGCTATTATGCAATGGTGACCCAAGTGATATTTACGACTAATAGGATGTTCCCTTCAATCCAGAAAAATGTTCTATCTACCACAGTTAAGCAACATCATGCATAAATTTCAGTACCAGTGCAATGACAGGTGCTTAGGCATATGTTCCGATTATTATGAGATTTGAAGACATTTTCAGTCTGAGATCATGAAGCAAGAATTCTTCATTCCACTAGCATCATTACAAAAAGGACGGCAAATTTAGGACAAACAAGGAGCTATTTAAACTATTCACAGGGAATGATTGCATTGATTACATTGGGCTGAGGAATTCCTTTGTCTCTCTGCTCTCATATCCCAACAACATTCTGTTCACCAAGGATGATCTTCCTTTACAACAAGAGTTCAGTTGACTGCTCCAGTTGTTGTCCCTCATTGTCACCTGCCAGTGAGAGGTTGAGAAATGTACATGTCCAAATGGATGTGGGCATTATTGTTCATGAGTCACTAAAAGACCACATGTAGGTGAAGCAAGCGATTTAGAAGGCAAAAAGTATGTTGGCCTATTGCCCATAGTGTTAGTTGCATTAGTTTGGGGTAATTATAGGGTAGGTGAATGGGTCTGGGTGGGTTACTCTTCGGAGGGTCAGTGTGGACTTGTTGGGCCGAATGGCCTGCTTCCACACTCTAGGGAATCTAATCTAAAGAAAAGGCTTGAATATACAAGTGAATATGTCTTAGTGCAATTTATGGAGTCTTCACACAGAGTATTATGTACAGTTTTGATCCCCTTATCTAAGAATGGATATTAGCAAGTTTTGAGAAGATTTATAGCTCGGGTTGAGGTTCTGGATGTAGGTTTGCTCGATGATCTGGAAGGTTCGTTTTCAGACATTTTGTCACCATACTATGTAACATCATCAGTGAGCCTCTGGGTGAAGCACTGGTAGCATCAAATAGCCATAAAAAGACATGACCCACTCTCACTACTATCCTTATATACAGATGAGGAAGGACACCACTTCAACTGGAACAACACATGCATCCTCGGACAAGCCAAACAGAGACACGGACGAGAATTCCTCGAAGCATGGCATTCCAACCAGAACTCTATCAACAAACACATTTACTTGGATCCCATTTACCACAGGAAATGACATCACCACAGGAAATTACATCACCAACCCAAGGAAACCTAAACATACAAACAGAAAGTGGACTATGCCACCATGCTTCACCCGGAGGCTCACTGAAGATGTTACCTAGTATAGTGATGAAACATCTGGAAACGAATCTAAAGACTGTATCGAAACTATGACTGCAGATGCTGGAAACCAGATTCTGGATTAGTGGTGCTGGAAGAGCACAGCAGTTCAGGCAGCATCCGAGGAGCAGTAAAATCGACGTTTCGGGCAAAAGCCCTTCATCAGGAATAAAGGCAGAGAGCCTGAAGCGTGGAGAGATAAGCTAGAGGAATGTGGGGGTGGGGAGAAAGTATCATGGAGTACAATGGGTGAGTGGGGCAGGGGATGAAGGTGATAAGTCAGGGAGGAGGGTGGAGTGGATAGGTGGAAAAGAAGATAGGCAGGTAGGACAAGTCATGGGGACAGTGCTGAGATGAAAGTTTGGAACTAGGGTGAGGTGGGGGCAGGGGAAATGAGGAAACTGTTGAAGTCCACATTGATGCCCTGGGGTTGAAGTGTTCAGAGGTGGAAGATGAAACGTTCTTCCTCCAAGCATCTGGTGGTGAGGGAGTGGCGGTGAAGGAGACCTCCATGTCCTCGGCAGAGTGGGCGGGGGAGTTGAAATGTTGGGCCACAGGGCAGTGTGGTTGATTGGTGCGGGTGTCGATGCAGTCTTTATCAGTTCCACTACAGCCTTCGTTAATTTCACTATGGTCATTATCAGTTTCAAAGTAGACATTGCTAGTTTCAATGTCTGCATGGAAATCCATTGCTGTGGTAATGGGCGCTAATCGCTCTTCCTGAGAAGGACAATTACTGCAGCCCTGGCTGTTAGCATTTCTTATTGAGTCTGTGTTAAGCTATTAGCATTACTATAAGAGATGTTGGTTGGACCCAGATACTTCGGCAGGCAGTGTACGTTGCTCATGTGTATTCTCTCCCCCACCCGCCTTAAACTAATCAATGTGAGTGCGTTGTTCTGGTACTCTGGTGGCCCCAGGCAGTGACTGTATCTGCTCTGCTGTTTCTCTCCACGTTGTGATCCGGCAGCCAACTTATGTGTTAAGTTGGCCAACTGATGGCTCAGTGGCCATCTGTGTGTCCGTGTGCCTAGTCTCACCCTGCCCCGTGCCAGCTCCCTCTTCAGACTATGGTTGGTGAAAGTAAGACATTGAGTATGTTTGCACAGTGTGATCAAAAGCAGAGCTTCTCTAAAATTTTAAATTTAATCCACAAAAGCCAAATTATGTGATTGGCTCCTGGATTGCTGAACAGCTTGTGAGTGTGCACAATAGAAGCCTTTGGACTGCTGCAATGAGCAGATGGTCTGTCTTTCTCTCGAATGAAATACTAAAGACTGCAGAAAGCCAGTTTATTTATTTTTCTTCACCAGTTGTGTCAGCTATGGCCTCTAACCAGTGAATAAGTGACTTTACAGTTTGTGTTAATCACCAGTCCATCTTGTGATGGTGTGAAAAGAGATTGAAGAACAGGAAATCCAGAGAAGCAAAGAAACATCTCAGTGAACCCTGTGAACTGGTAATTGAACTGATTTCCCCATTTTTCCTTCCACCTATAACGCCAATTTTTCTTTAGCATGTATATGTGGTCAAGAGTTTTAACTTGGAGAGTTATATGTTGGCAGTTCTTAGTTGGATCACCTGTGATTGAAATCTATTTCTTTTAAATAAATAGTAATACTTTTTAAGTCCAAAAACGTGGTCCAAATTTTTGTTTAACCTGGGTCTAACTGACAGGTAAATTGGGGGCTTGGTGTACTTTGATAACCTTTTTTTAACATTTGATACCATTCCAGGAGTAGTAGGCGTTGTTTTTCAGTGTGCTACCTCAGTGAGGCATGACAATATTTTTATCATACTTCCTGCCTCTATGACATGACATACTTCCTGCCTCTATCACTTGTATCAACAGATTTTGCTATTTGACTGTCTCATTAAAAATGACATATCTTTTGGAACAGGTGAACTCTAAATTGTGTACAATGATATAAATCAACTCCTAGGGTTTTTGTGGCATAATGGTAGTGTCTTTACCCTGGACAAAGAGGCCTGAATTCAAGTCTCACCTGCTCCAAAGGTGATGAGAAAATATCTGTAAATTAATTTCTCAATAGGAGCAGGCCTGTTCAGAGCCTGCACACTTGATTGATCTCTGTGTGATCGGCTGTGCATATGTAAGGGTGTTTTTTTTTTTAGGGCTGTATGGTACAGTAATTGTATCTCTGCCTGTAAGTTTGGAGGCCTGGATTCTATTCCCACCTGTTCCTGAGATCTGTAATCGCATTTCTGAAAAGGTTCATTTAAAAATATCTCAGAAACTGGTGTCTCCCCTTCAAACGTGGGGGATTTAGAAACTGGAGTGGAAGCACAGTAGCCATTTTTTTTTCCTGATCCCACCTTTGCTTCTGTCAAATTGGGTACAGGTCATTTCGCTATATTGCAACAGTTGTGTTCCTCTGCAAACTCGTGCTATAGAAAATTGCGCTATGGAACGCCACTATAGAAAATCATGCTGGAGAAGATCGCTAATAAAAAAAAATAGCTATACCAGTTCAGAAGAAAGTTTGTTTTATCCAAACAACATCCACAATTCATCAGTTGTGTTATAGCTAATTCACACTGATGAAGTGCACATTGTAGCAGAATGACCTGTATGGGAAAATTTAGCTGGTCCACTGTTTCCTATGGAGCTGGACCTAAAAGCTAACTTAGCACTAGTCACAGAAGACCAGATTCTCCTGATATCATGACCAACATTTATTCATCTATCAGAAATAAATCTGTTTATTTACTGTTTCAGAAATACTGCTGGCAAGATTGGCTACTATGCTTTGTGACCTAGTGACTTCATTTTTAAACTGTTGATGGATAAAAAGTTTCCTGAGAGCATGAAAGACACAGTTCAAATAATGTTTCTTGTCTTAATGTCTTGGATAGGTAATTCACTATTCTATTAGCTCGTTTGCTGCTCTAAAGTGACGACATATTGAGTTGTGTCGACTGAGATGATTAGATCTTTTTTTCAATATTATCTTGTAGTACTTTGCTATACCAATTCTGTTTCTTGCTGTATTCAATGTTTTGTGTTTGTCAATATTGAATTTCACCTTTTTCAGTAGAATACGAAACTCAGTGTTGGTATATAAACAATTCAATTAATTGAGCTTTAGCTCAATGAATTTAATATGCCCTGACATTTGAGTCTGTTGGACTGATATTGAATACTATTAATGAGTATTATAATACATTCAGCAGCTTAGGAAAGGTTTATTAGTTTAAAGATGAAAGTGCAGATTTCTCTGTTGCAAGTGAAAATAAATTTACTATTTACCACAAAAAGTCCAATATAGTTGCGAAAAGGAAGTTCCCAAGCAGTACTACATCATTATCTTACTGGAATGTGGCTATTTTTAGAGTTTTGATTTTTATTGCAGACTATTACTTTTTCACTGACTTAACCTTTTTCATGTTAAGTATTGTTCATCTCTTCCATTCACATACCAAAGTATGGTGATCTTTCTTATCAGACTCCCAAATCTGATGCAGTTTCTTGAGGTTTCTGGAACTGGGTTCAAGACCTCTAAGCGCCATTTAACAGAATATTTACACTCGCTTACCGACCCTTACAGCATAGATTGCATTGTTGTTTGCTGTACTCATCACGTCAGTTTCTTCGTTGCTGCAATCTGTAGCAGCATTCATTTTTAAGAATCAGTGGCATTTGGACAGATATTTTTCATGCCTGTAAAGGGTTTGGTTTGATCATCAGCATCGGGAAAACAAATTATATGGCCCACGATGTTATCATTCTATATTCCGCCAAATTGGTAGCTTCTCATATCTAGCTCCATGATGACTAGTAGGTTATCACCAGCATTGCAAAGGCTGTTTCGTCAAGGCTGCATAAGACCATGTGGAACAATAACAACCTGACTGAGATCACCAAATGAAAGTCTATCCACTTTTATCCTAAGTGTACCCCAGTAAGGTACTGAGGCCTGGGCAATATGTGCTAAGCAGGAGGAAAGCTGAACAGTATCTACCTTTGATATCTTGGATATGACTTTGGCGAATCTGTGCCGGACAGGGATGTCCTGTAACATGCTCATTCCATCAGCATGCATTAATTATTAAGACACCACTCTACACATCAAGTTGTGTGCTACTGAAGGCAACACAACCAAGACTCCTAGATTTGGAGCCCTGGCTGAATCTGGGATGAAAATTGACCAGATTAAGGATGTTTTTCCTGTTCCATCAGACAGCACTCGCAGAGAGGGAGGTCACAAATGTCACTATTTGTAATCATTTTCTGTGTGTGTCCGTATAACTAATGAAAAGAGTACTGCTGAGAAAATAATCTGTGCTAAAATTAATTTTATTGTCACATACTCACATGAGTAGTGAGAAGTTTACAAGCTGCCAGTTATGGTGCCATCTTAGGTACAAAGGCACCTGGGTACAGATTCTAAAGTACAAATTCTTACAGAGGAAAAATTAGAAAAACAAAGAAATAGAAGTCCAGCATTACAAATCATAGGAATAAATTAGAGAAATAAAGAAATGAAAAGTCAGACTAGCAGTCCTTCCAATCCAGTCTATACCAGCAGCTAGCCTCCAGACCACTCCTTCACTTTGAGGCGAAAAGTCCATGCTGAGAGATTGTCATACCGGGCCAGGAGACTACTATGCTGGGCTACTGAGGGACCACTAAGCCAGGTCCACGCTGAGGCCAGGAGTTCAAGACATCACCAAGAAGGAGAAAAAAAAGGAAAAAAAGAAAAGAAATGAATGAAGCGGACAAGCTCCGACTAGAGCGTCCTACTTCGCTGCCATCTTGAAAAAATGAGCTTGGCTGCATTCATTCAAATGGCTGACAACTGAACACCCAAAGATCGTCAATACAATGAACTGGCCATTGACCTCCTGGATGTTCATACGCCCAGTACAAAGATACCTCCTAATGATGTATGAAGATAGCAGGTCTTGAAGCAGATATAATAACTGTCCTTGACAGTTGTGACCTCTGGAGGTCAACTTTCTCGAGAGGTGCTGGAAGAGGCAAGGCGAAACAGAATGCTCAGCTAGCTGAGAAGAGAGCCTACATGAAACAGAGAGCAGAAACTCCTGACCT